>NC_091212.1:15798211-15905711 GCF_040958095.1 Procambarus clarkii | reverse complement strand
TCTCTCTCTCTCTCTCTCTCTCTCTCTCTCTCTCTCTCGTTCTCTCTCTCTCTCTCTCTCTCTCTTCGTCTCTCTCTCTCTCTCTCTCTCTCTCTCTCGTTCTCTTCGTCTCTCTCTCTCTCTCTCTCTCTCTCTCTCTCTCTCTCTCTCTCTCTCTCTCTCTCTCTCTCTCTCTCTCTCTCTCTCCCCTTTCTTCTTCTTCTCTCATTCTTCTCTCTGTCTCTTTTTCCTCTCTCTCTCTATCCTCTCCCTTTTTTTCTTCTCTTCGCACTCTCTCTTCCTCATCTATCTCTCTCTCTTCTCTATCTCTCTCCTCTCTCTTCTGCTTCTCTCTCTCTCTCTCTCTCTCTCTCTTCTTCTTCTTCTTCTTCTCTCTCTCTCTCTTCTCTCTCCCCCTTTTTTCTCTCTCTCTTTTCTCTCCTCTTTCCCTCTCTTCTTCACTCTCTTCTTCTCTCTCTTCATCTCACTTTTTCTGCTTCTTTCTCTAATCTTCTCTCTCTCTCATTCTTACCTCTTCTTCTTCTTTCTCTCTCTCTCTCTCTCTCTCTCTCTCTCTCTCTCCCCTCTGTCTTCCTCTCTCCTCACTCCTTTCTCTCTTTCTCCTCTCTTTCTCTCCTCTCTCCACTCTCTCTCTCTCCTCCCTCCTCTCTCTGTCTCTTTCTAAATGCAATAAAGATAATTATTCCTAATAAATCCAATAATTAATAATTAGAATTAACATTTTAAAAACCCTTGCTCTAAAATGTTATATCATGACATTTAAAACACGTTCTAGTTAAAACATTTTGACCTCACGTTTTATACTCGTCTTTACAAATTCTCAAAATACATATTTTAAACGTAATTCAAAACGTGCCCAAAACAATGAAATGTCATTTTTAGCACGTTTAGAAAACGCAAAAATGTTTGGTGGGTCCCCTACCTTTGTGCGTGCCTAACCCTGGTTGATGGCAGATAAGGAAAAACCCCAACCACAGGGAGGTTTTTCCAGGGCCATTGCTCCCTGAAACCCCTCTGAAGGGGGCCAGGTTCTGGCTTATGGACCTTGATATGTCTGAACTCCATAGCGAATGTTCCAGTCTAATATAGCATACATTAGCCCAATAAGCTCCAGGGAGCCATAGGGGCACCCCTCAGAAGAGCAGAAAAAATGAAATTCTTCACAAAGAATTCAGGTGCGGTCATCACTAGGCGGGATACATTGGTAAACTGAGCATGCCTCGCCCCGCACCCAGCAGAACAAACTCGCTCGATGACCCATACATGCAACAACAAACACTCATACTCCGAGGTAAACTTCATACACAGTCAAATTTTACGAGGAAATTGACTTCAAAATAAAAAAAAATTGTAATCTGGGGCATTCATAAACCGAGGTTCCACTGTATACCTACAGTGGAACACACAAACAGTCTACCTACCTACAATCAATCTCTTCTCTCTGTACATATGTTTGTACTGTTCAATTTATATACTTTACAGTATACCACATAGGGGAAGAAGGGTACACGCACATTTAATAATATTGTATTTCATAACATTGATGTTATTTTGAGATATGCCCTTCATAGAGGACCAGGGATGCCATCCACTCTGTCGCAATATCAAAATAATGAATAATACTGAACGTGTAAATTAGAAAATGAATTACAACTGCTCTCACTTTGCACAGTATAAAATAATGTACCTGCATATCATGAAGCACAATCAGCACATAGTACATTTTAATTTTCCTTCCATTTATTATATATTTTATGAAGATTCCACCTAAAATAATAGTATGTAACATTGTGAAGAGACAAGAGACAAAACAATAAATTACATACCAAAAATAGGTTTTGATTATTCTTTATAGCAATGGACCATTGACCAGGGTTCATAACTAGAGGGAGAGGAAAGTCCCCAGGCACAGCCTTCACTGTCAGCAGTTGTGGCCCATTGGTAGGTATAAAATGCACATCAAATTCCTGAAATAATACATTCTCAGAATAATACTATTTTTATTACATTTCATTAAAATATAATTTTCATACAATTATGTTTGTCACAGTAAATTTTTACAGCCTTCTATTCCTTGGAATAGGTTAATTTATAAGTATCTGTGAATAAACTTAAAAATATATTGAAATACAAGTACAATTTATATAAAATACTTTCACATGGACATACAGTATAAGCATATGGTTTGTGGAAGGAATGAAAGAATGAGGCAACATGTGAGATACCTACCTGAGTAGTCAGTAAGTTGATAATGTACCTGGTTATATTATCTGCTATCAGAATAATATATATATTTGTAATACTAGTAATATTTCTGCTATCAGAATAATATCAAATTCTGCTTTCAGACAACACACAGCCCCCTTGTTTAACTCCCTAAACATGCTAAACATAATCTCACTCCACAAATTCTCCTGTGTCAACTACATTTACAAAACCCTGTTCTTAAATGCAAATCCTTGCCTGAAACTCTTCCTGGACAGATGTAATAGGACCCATTATCACCACACCAGAAATAAATATCTCTTCGATATCCCCAGAGTTAAACTTAATCTGTGTAAACACACTATGCAAATAAAGGGACCCAGTTTATGGAACTCACTCCCTACTGAATTGAAAAGCTGTCCAACTTTTACATCATTCAAAATCAATACTAAAAAGTACCTAATTTCATCTTCATAGTTTTTCACTTTTTGCCCTAAAACTGCACTGTATCTATTGCTACCCAATCTCCCAACCTTTATGTTCCCAATTTGAACATCTTTACCATTGAGATCATTGCTGTTTTCTTATATGTGCTGCCAATCTGTTGTACGGTGTTTATAAATCTTGTTTATCTGTATCTTTTGCTACCCAGTCTCCCAATCTTTATGTACCCATTCTGAACATCTTTACCATTGTGATCATTGCTGTCTTATATGTGCTGTCAATCTGCTGTATGGTGTCTATTAATCTTCTTTAAATTACTAATCAAGCTGTCAATGTAATCAATCAGAGCTTTAATATAACAATGTGCTTTAATATACTTACTTATCTCTCTCATCTCATTTTTCTCTTGTAATGTATCTTTCATTTATCAATTCTGATTGAAATTACCTACTTAAAATTATCTGCTAGATTAAGGACCTGCCCGAAACGCTGCGCGTACTAGTGGCTTTACAAGAATGTAAATACTGTACTATCCAATGTATTCTCACAAACCCAATGTACCTTCTTGTATATATATAAATAAATAAATAAATAAATAAATAAATAAATAAATAAATAAATAAATCTGGCTCACTCTCACATCCCACACAAACATCCAACCTTCATATTATTTACTTCACTTGTGCACACTATGTATACTTTCCTCATATACACCACTTGTGTGTATGCTTCACTCATATATACCACTTGTGTGTATACTTCACTTATATACACCACTTAAACAAGGTGTGTGTATACGTCAGTCATGTACACTACTTGTACAGTCATAAAAACCACTTGTACAAGGTGTTAATATATTTAATAGGCAGACACAGTACACCACTTGCACAAGCTTTGTACCCAACTAGTTGTACTCACCTAGTTGTGCTTGCAGGGGTTGAGCTCTGGCTCTTTGGTCCCGCCTCTCAACAGTCAATCAACTGGTGTACAAATTTTCGAGTCTACTGGGCTCCATCATATCTAGATTTGAAACTGTGTATGGAGTCTGCCTCCACCACATCACTACTTAATGCATTCTATCTGTTAACTACTCTGAAACTGAAAAAATTCTTTCTAATGTCTCTGTGGCTCATTTGAGTACTTAGTTTCCACCTGTGTCCCCTTGTTCATGTTCCACCCGTGCCAAAGAGTTTGTCTTTGTCCACCCTGTCAATTCCCCTGAAAATTTTGTAGGTGGTTATCATGTCTCCCCTTACTCTTCTGTTTTCCAGGGATATGAGGTTCAGTTCCCTTAGCCTTTCCTCGTAGCTCATACCTCTCAGTTCCAGGTCTAGTCTGGTGGCATATCTCTGAATCTTCTCTAATTTTGTCTTGTGTTTAACTATGCATGGACGCCAGGCTGGAGCTGCATATTCCAGGATAAGTCTTACATCAGTGGTATACAAGGTCCTGAATGATTCCTTACACAAGGTCCTAAAAGCAGCTCTTATGTTGGCCAGTCTAGCATATGCCGCTGATGATATCTTTTTGATATGGGCCTCTGGGGGACAGGTTCGGTGTGATATCAACCCCCATATTTTTCTTTCTATTTGACTCTTGCAGAATATCACATCCCAGATGGTACAGTGTGTTCAGCCTTGTGCTCCCTTCACCTTCTCCCTTCTCCCTTGTTTATACTTCAGTCTTTGTATACTTCAGCTGTGTGTATCCTTACCTTGAGGTTACCTTGAGGTGCTTCTGGGGCTTAGCGTCCCCATGGCCCAGTCGTCGACTAGGTCTCCTGGTTGCTTGACTGATCAACCAGGCTGTTGGACGCGGCTGCTCGCAGCCTGACGTACAAATCACAGCCTGGTTGATAGGTATCCTTTGGAGGTGTTTATCCAGTTCTTTCTTGAACACTGTGAGGGGTCGGCCAGTTATGCTCCTTGTGTGTAGTGGAAGCATGTTGAACAGTCTTGGGCCTCTGATGTTGATAGAGTTCTCTCTCAGAGTACCCATTTCACCTCTGCATTTTAACGGGGGTATTCTACACATCCTGCCATGCCTCCTGGTCTCATGTGATGTTATTTCTGTGTGCAGGTTTGGGACCAGCCCTTCAATTATTTTCCACGTGTAAATTATTATGTATCTCTCTTGCCTGTGCTCAAGAGAATGCAAATTTAGGCTCTTTAGTCGGTCCCAGTAGTTTAGACGTTTTACTGAGTGCATTCTAGCAGTAAAGGATCTCTGCCTGCTCTCCAGGTCAGCAATTTCTCCAGCTTTGAAAGAGGCTGTCATTGTGCAGCAGTACTCCACTCTAGAGAGCACTAGCGTTTTGAAAAGTATCATCATCGGTACAGCTTCTCTAGTGTGAAAAGTTCTTGTTATGCAACCTGTCATTTTTCGTGCAGTTGTGACGGCTACTTTATTGTGTTCTTTAAAGGTAAGGTCTTCTGACATGAGTACACCTAGATCCTTTACATTGCCTTTTCGTTCTATGTTATGATTTGCCTGAGTTTTGTACGTGGTTTCCGTTTTTATATTTTCATTTTTTCCGTAGTGCATGAGCTGAAACTTATCTTCATTAAACACCATATTATTTTCTGTAGCCAATAGAAAGACCTGATCTACATCTGATTGGAGGTTTTCCATGTCCTCTATGTTGCCTACTTTCATGAAAATCCTAAGGTCATCTGCAAAGGATGATACAGTGCTATAGATTGTGTTCTTGCCTATGTCCGATATGAGAATGAAAAAAGTACTGGAGCAAGCACAGTACCCTGGGGGACTGAGCTCTTCACAGTTGATGGGCTGGATATAATTTTGTTGACTATTACACATTGGGTTCTGTTAGTTAGGAAATTGTAGATCCATCTCCCTATTTTTCCGGTAATTCCTTTTGAACGCATTTTATGTGCAATAACACCATGGTCACATTTGTCAAAGGCTTTTGCGAAATCTGTGTAAATTACATCAGCATTTTGTTTTTTTCCATGGTATCTAATGCCATGTCATAGTGGTCCAGCAACTGTGACAGGCAAGAGTGCCCTGTTCTGAAACCATGTTGTCCAGGGTTATGGAGATACTGTGATTCCATGTATTTTGTTATCTTACTTCTTAGCACTCTCTCAAAGATTTTTATGATGTGCGATGTTAGTGCTATCGGTCAGAAATTTTTTCCTTCTGCCTTATTTCCTCCTTTATGGAGGGGTTCTATCTCTGCTGTTTTTAGTATTTCAGGGATAATGCCAGTATCTAGGCTTTGTCTCCAAAGAATGTGAAGGGCTTGTGATAGTGTTTTTTTACAGTTCTTTATGAATATGGAGTTCCAAGAATCCAGGCCTGGTGCAGAGTGCATAGGCATACTGTTTATGGCATCTTCAAAATCCAGTGGGGATAGGGTAACGTCTGATATATGATTAGATGTTGGTATCATATCCATGAAAAATTCATTTGGGTTATCAATCTTTAGTGTGTTTAGTGGCTCACTGAAAACAGAGTCGTACTGGTTCCTCAGCAACTCGCTCATTTCTTTGTTGTCATCGGTGAAAGTTCTATCTCCCTTTCACAGGGGCTCAATACTAGATGTGGTTTTTGATCTTAAATTTGCATAGGAGAAAAAATATTTCAGATTTCTCTCTATTTCACTGGTGGATTTTTGCTCTCTTTGCCTCTCCTGGGTTTTGTATGATTCTTGTAGCCTGAGTTCAATTGTTTCTATTTCTCTACCTAACCTTCTTTCCCGTTCTTGAGATAGGGTGCGATTCTCAAGTTGTTCCATGATTTGTTTTCTTCGCCTATAGAGGGAACGACGTTCCCATTCCACTCTGCATCTCTTCTTCTTTTTTCTTAGGGGTATGTGGTTTGAACATATTTCTACTGCTACTGAGCTTATTTTTTCCAGGCACTGGTTTAGGTTTGCATTTTCTAGCTGTTCTTCCCAGTTTATTTCTATGAAGTCCTGGTTTGTTTGGTCCCAGTTTATCTATTTATTATTGAAGTTGAATTTGCTGAAATCTCCTCCACCGGGAATCGGGACTGGTTTTGAAGGTCTATTCACCATGCTTGTCAGAACTTCAATTACTTTCTGTTCAGTGGTGGTGGTGCTGACAAGGTGATATACTATACTTGCCCGAAATGCTGTGCGTATTAGTGTCTTTAGGCATAGTATTTTACCTGAATTTACCTGAGGGCCAATAATACTAATGGCCTTGAAGAGGACAGGATGCCGGTGTCTTTGACTTTTCAGACTTTGAGGAACCCATGGTGTTCAGTTCCTCATTGGTGATTGCATTCAGGTCCTCCTTCGCATAAAGCAGTACACCATCTGCTCTTTTTCTGTTCTTCATGAATGATGGATGATACCCTGGGAGGAGGAATTCCCCTTCAATAATGTCCTCTCATCCCCCATGTTTCACTTATGTTAATGATGTTTGGAGTCTCTGCCTCAGCATTTGCACACAGTGCTTCAAATTTATTTACCAGGCTTCTGGCATTAGTGTAGAAGTACTTTAAATTTCTTTCATTATTCCTATTGGTCTAAGTGATAGTTCCTAGAATCTGAACATACTGAACATTCTGAAGTTGTTCGTTGTCACTCCAGTTTTGTGCCTGTTCATCTTAATAATAATAATAATAATAATAATAATAATAATAATAATAATAATAATAATAATAATTTATTTAGGAAAAGTACATATATAGTTGCAGAGTTACAGTACAAACATTCTGTAAGATTTAAAGATAGAGGTAGTACATACAATACCTAAAGCCACTAGTACGCATAGTGTTTCGGGCAAGGTGAGGTGGAAAAAAAAACACTTAGACTAAAACTTAATAGTAACTGAGCTTAAAGTATAAATTGTGTTGAAAGAAAAAAAATAATAAAAGATAAAAAAGGGGGGAACATGGTAGAAAATAGCCACTATACAAGTTGGTCAACAAACAGCATTTCTTGCCTATATATCTTCTGAGATATATAGGGTTAGTTCTGCCTGGTTGGGTGAAGGATTATTTACAACTTTTACAAATTGTATATATGTCTTTTCAGTTTCCATCTTTGTACTTTTGTAGCTCTTAATAATCTCCTCTATGTGAGTTGTCCATGAAGTTTCTCTTTGCATATCTTTGCCTAACTCTATGTTGGCCTTTAGGGTTTCTTGGAGTTGTTCACTATATGAGTCTATTTTCTTATTAATTTTGTCAAATTCACCACTCTTCACTTTCCATACCTCATTTTCTTTCACTAGTTAATTGATTTGTTCCTCCTGAATCTTTACTATGTCCTTTAAGGCAGTAATTTTCTTACCTTGCTGAAGAATACTTCCTTTTAAAGTATGAAACTCACTCCTGAGGAGAAATGCTTGGAGTGACTCTGTGTACATGCAGCTCAGGCTTGGGTACAAATATTACTGGGAATATGGAATAGGTGTTCATGATAATGACACGAAGTGTAAACTATGTGGTATGTTAAGGTCTCACACCCTTGTCCATTATGTTCTTGATTGTCCGTTGATTAATGTATATAGAAACACTGAGATAAGGACTGTTCCTGAACAAATAGCCTGGATGTGTCACAACGGAAAGGTTGATGATATTCTTGATAGATACAAGAATTTTGCACCAAGACTAATCTTTTGTTGAATTATCTGCATGTCTCTTGCAAATTGTTTATACACTATACCTAGGTCATAAAAGTATTTGTGTGTACGTCTGATACCGTACTACTTGTGTAAAGGAGGAAATGTATATGTTTATCTCTCAGAATGTTCGGTAATACGTTTATTGCTTGTGATGTGTATCTATGTATGTATTAACGCGATGTACTGAACGGGGTGAGAATAGCTTGAGCTACCTCATCCCTTTGTGTGTATTTTACCTCAATAAACTTATTTCAGTTTCAATTTCAATTTCACTCCTGAGAGCTCCATTTTCTTCTTCTAATTCTAGTACTTTTTCTTCATACTTCTTTAGCATATCCTAAATTATCTCAAACCTGCCAAGAAAACCTCCTTTAATTATATATTTTGCCAAGAATCCTTTGAAACAATCATCTGCTGGTGAGTTTACCATCCCCTGTGGTGGCAGCCATCTTTGTTATTGACGATCGTTTATTGTGGAATATAAACTTTTTCAACACAGAATTTTCACTCACTTTCCCTTGCTTCTTGTATCTTATTTACTTTTAAACTTCCCAATACCTTTATGTAACCTGGGACACCACTTACAGCCCTCAACCTGTTCCCAATACTTAGTCAATTTGATATTCCTGGAGCCTGCTGCTGTGTCTAGTGTGTTTTCATCTAGTGTGTTTTTATTCCTAGTTGGTTATGTAATCTGTTAGTTGAGTGAGAATTTGTCACAGAATTGAATTTAAATTTATCAAATGAATTTGAATTTGTCACAGAATTTGTCAAATTAAAAAATATTTTTTTCAGGACAATTTTTTTCTGCACACCAGAGAAGTGTCAAATTTAACATGAGAGCAATACAGGGGTTAACAGCTCTTTGTCAATCAGATAGCCAGCTAGTCAGAATATGCCCCTCCAGAACCTTCTTTGTCAGTTTATCATGGGAGTCCTGTGAAGGATAGTTTCTTCAAGGCACCTTTTGTTAGAACTTGCTTCTGGTTGTAGGGTCGGTGAGCTTCATGCTCTGTTCTGAAAGCAGGGTTTTTGCTCATTTGGTTGTGGTTCTGGATTCCTTCAGCTTCCCTCATTTCTCCCTAAAAGTAAGAGGTCTGATTTTCGGAGGGGTTCCTTGATGTATAATAATTTTTGTCCTGTTGACACTGTGCAGAACTATTGGTGTACCACTCACAGGGCACAAGTGGATGCCTTATTTGTGAATCAAGTTTTTTAGCTCCATGTTATAGGGTGCATGTGTTTCTGGTCAATTGAAAGGTGATCTGGCTTAGCTAACTTCAGGTTTATTTTCATTTTTATGGTGCCCTTAAGGCTGTAACTTTGTTGCTTTTCTTAGCCAATACCATATATCAATGGTGAATAACCATGCTAGGGACTTTTGGTGCTTTAACAGGATACTGGCCTTTTATTATTTACTAAATGTTCTTTGACTGCACAGTGCTTCTATAGAAGTGAAGCCTAAGAGCCAATGCTGAGTGCATCTGCTTGGCCATCTCCTCATCACTCTCTCTCTCTCTCTCTCTCTCTCTCTCTCTCTCTGCAAGTAAGTCCTGGGTGCCTTTCTGTAATATGTTCTCTACTTTTTTCAGGTTTGATGACCTCCGCTGCCAAGGCCTCATTGAGAGCACTGGGGAGCTACTGAGAGGGCCTACCACGATATCTAGCATTAAATAATGGGGGACTATAACCACAAGATAGATTGGATCAACCTAACATCTCAAGCAGAAGGTGAACAGTTCTTGATCTTGTGCAGGACTCTTTCCCTCATACAGTATGTGGTAGACCACATGTGGTAACATCATACTAGATCGTGTGCTAACAACAGAAGAGGGTATGATTGATAAAATTCTTGTGGAGGGAAAAGCTAACCAACCTTGTGTATCCACCATATTTTAAGATGGACAACAAATATAGAAACCCACATAAAGGTTAATGATGATGAATTTCTAGATTACCAGCAAGATGACTATCAAGGAATAAGAGAGGAACTGCAAACCATCTCCTGGAGGGAGCAGATGGGCAAACATGGCACAGAAGCATCATGGCAAAATTTCAAGAGTCATCACAGAATTTGTTCAAAAATGTGTTATAAAGAAGAAAGACATGAAAGGGGAATTAGATAGATGACACAAGTCATAATACAAGCATTGGTAACCAAGAAGAAACTTTGGAGAATGTATAAATCCACGATGGACGTCATTGATTATTAATTATACAAAAAGGCACTAAACTCAACAACTTCCAAAATCAGATCAGCCAAACGAAACTACGAAAGAAAATTTGCCCAAGACATAAAAAAAAGATCCAAAATTGTTCTATGCTTATATAAGAGGTAAAACCAAAACAAAGGACTCAGTTGGACCCTTAATAGATGAGACTAACCAAGCTATAATGGATGATAAAAGGGCAGCAAACACTGAATAATTATTTTATATCAGTGTTCACACTCAAAAGGTTGGATGATATCCCATCACCCACACAAATGTTTGAAGGAGAAGAGGAGAATATATTTAGGCCCCAGCCGAGAGATGAGGTATACGTAAACACATCGAGCGAGAACTCGGGTAGGTGCCACGGCACTGAATCCTGAAAAACCAGAAGAGGAAGCTGATGCAATGCCCCCGGGGTCTGAACTCAGTGATCGCAAGAACGGCAGAAAGGATGTCCCGGATGGAACCAGAACAGCCGCCAAAGCCAGATCCAACCCAACGGGTAGACCAGCACGCTGAAGTTCAGACTCCTGCACAGCTGCTCGAACAACTGACTCGTGACCTGGAAGCCCTCAAAAAACAGCCGAAGGCGAGACTGCAGCCGCAGTAACTCTGCAGGAGGGAGGGGCAAGGAAGGGCGGTCTGAGAATCCCATATAAAGCCCAGCCAAGTCCAAACCTGAGAGGGAACCAAATGGGACTTCCTCCAGTTCACCAAGAACCCGAACCCGGCAAGCTGGAAAAGAACCAAATCCCTGGCAAGCAGACACAGGGATTTACTGGGAGCCCAGGCCAGCCAGTCGTCGAAGTATGCCAGAACCCGAACCCCTAACAGAGGCAAACGGGTCACCATGACCTGGGTAAGACATGTAATCACATGAGGTGCCAGATTCAAGCCGAATGGAACACAATGAAAGCCAGATTCAAGCCGAATGGAAGGCAACAAAAGTGGTTTTGTTGTTGGGCTATCGCCCAAAACCGAGTCAGTCCCTGAACCCCGGATGAATCGAGACATGCCAATACGCGTCCTGGAGGTCCAGGGACACCATCCAAGCTCCTGGCTCCAAAAGCAGCAGGACCTGGGAGAGAGTGGTCATCTGAAATGAAGAGCAAAAGATCCAGGGGTTCAGATGGGAAAAGTCAGAATGAACTGGAGGTCCACACAGTTCCGTTTCATAACTGGAAACAGGAAGGAAACCAACCTGAGGGACACTGTCATTTCAGCCACGCACAAGTGAACCCACTCCAGGATGACCCAACAGAGCGTAGGGAAACTGGCCTGCCCCGTCAGTCCCGATCCCCCTGAAGGAGGAGGAGCCACCCAATGCCACTGCAGAGCGTAGGGAAAGGCCACCTGTATGCAGGCCAGAGGAAATGGCCAGAAATGCCTACGAATCATGGGACCAGGCAAGACCAAACAGGACGAGCCTTTTCCTCATTGCCCCGTCAACAGGGCGAACCACGAAAGGTGGCCGGGCCAGACGGCTGAGTGGACAGCGCTCGGGATTCGTAGCCCTAGCCCTAAGGTTCCGGGTTCGAGCCCCAGCAGAGGCAGAAACAAATTGGCAGAGTTTCTTTCACCCTGATGCACCTGTTCACCTAGCAGTAAGTAAATACCTGGGAGTTAGACAACTGCTACAGACTGCTTCCTGAGGATGTGTAACAAAAAGGAGGCCTGGTAGAGGACTGGGCCGTGGGGATGCTAACCCCCGAAATCATCTCAAGATAACCTCAAGATAACCCTTACGGAAGCCCAACCGACGCTCAGAGCGATCACTGCTCTGACCAGACACCGAGGCCCCTTAACCCCAGTTCCCCATGAACCAACAACTTCGACATAGGCCGGCAACTAGACGTAACCCTTGGGAACCCAGAACTGAACTCGGGGAGTATTTGAACCATATCAAACTCGTACAGGGAGGAGGGGGATAGGAAACCCCTCCCCCTGTAACAACAAGCCCCGTGCCGAGGGTGCCAACACCCAAATGGAGTCCAAGCCTCCCAAGTCAACTCCTCTCCAGCCTTGGGATCCTCCACATCAGGACTCGGAGCCAAGCTGGCATCCAAACCCCTCTGCCTCTGGAGAAAAAGCAAAGTCCACCGGAAAAGCAGGGATGAAGGGGGACCACAGGCGCGACCCAAAAGTGCCAGCATGAGAGACAAGCTCAAATGCCTCCCCCTGCTGATCTGGAAGGGACAGTCCCTGAAAATACCCTAGTCTCACCACCAAGAAAACCCTGCCCCAACTCCGAAATCCTCAGATGTTTGGGAGCCGGGAGCAAGGGAGGGGGGAAGAAGCAGGATGAACCACAGAAGGAAAAGGACAAAGGGGCGCAGATAAAACCAGAGTCGAAACGACAAACACCCCCAAGTCTGGGTCTTTATAACCAAGGCAGGGCAGCCTCGGGGCATCTGGAAAGGCAATTAACCTAGCGCATTGCAGCAACCTAAACTGCACATGCAATGCAGATGCTGTCTGCACTCAATTAACAGCATTATCAGACTGGGTGAACTGGAGTACAGGCAAGGAACACCACTCGCAAGACTCTGGTTCAAAGGTGTCATCGACCTAACAGGCAGCACGGTGGAGGCAAAGACAGTGAATGTCACCCTGAGACAAGGGGACAGAGCGACCTTCAAACTTGCATGAAGCGAGGTGGGACTAAGCAGTCTCCTCCATCGAACCAGTGAGTCCCAGTGGGGGTTCCCAGGGCCCTGAGGATGACTGCTAAGGGAAGCCCAGGCATGGTACTGCTAACCGGTTATCCCAGAGGTACCAAGCAAACAAATTAAAAGTTGAACCCAACCTGCAACATGTGCAATCACAAGGACCTAGCGGAGGGACACCAAAATCATATAAGTGGTCCTACAGCCATACCAGGCAGACCCCCACCAGGCAAAAGAAAAAGAAAAACCCTGCAAAAGCGCGTCTCCAGGGAAACAAAACCGGTCGGTACACATATATCAAACACCTGCACAATACCTTACACCCCAGCCAGCAACGATACTATCTCCTACCCAAAGTCAAACAGGAATATGAACAACTCCAGTTGACCCCAAGGGTGAGCATTTACTGAGCAGCAAAAGAACCACACTGAGGTAGTCTTCTGAATGGTTCAAGGAAGATAACTCTAAACCACAGGGGGCAGCACTTACAGAGCACCTAGAAAACATGGTCCTAGGTGCATGCAGCCTGAGTACTCTTGTGTTACTCCTGGCTTACACACCACCACACAAAAGAACAATGCTATGGACAGCACTTCTCAAAAAGGATGGAGTCAGAGTCGATTAACCACCACCAAACACAACAGCCTCTGAACTGGGGTTGTATAGCTGGCACGGAAGGTCTTTGACCCCCCACCTTCCCCCTCCTGGGGAGCGGGGAGCAGCACAGCAGCAGTTGTGGCTTGTTTCATGCTTGTTTACTTGTTTTCGGATTGGGGGAGTTCTGCTTGATAGTTCAGCTTTCGGTAGCAATTTTGATGCAGGTGGAGTTTGTTTTGGGACGCCTACCTTTCTAGGTGCCTAACCCAGTCGATGGCAGACATGGAATGCTTCCAACCACATGGAGGTTTCTATTGGCTCCTCGTACCACTCTTAGGGGGCCAGGTTCTGGCTCGTGGTCCCTGATAGGCAAGAACTCCAGTCGAATTGACTGATACCACTGTCTAATACAGTACATACATATCAGCCCAGTAAGCTCCGGGAAACCGAAGGGGCTCTCCACAGAAATAGTGTATAAGTGATTACAAATAAAAGATTTTACTACAGTATATATTCCAAAAATTTAGAAATTAAAATTAAAAAAGCAATAAAGCAAGAAATAGATGCATTGATGGTTTCCTTTATATATGAATTAAAAAATATACTTAAAATAAAAATATATATAGAAGTTTTGACATTTTCAATTTCAATTAGAAATAAATATTTTTTTATAAAATATTCCTTCTCAACAAGCCTCTGATATATTATTCTTCAACAAAAAACTTTGGGAAGATTCATACCTGTTCGGTATCACTCGGGTTGTCAGGCGTAATTTTTATCTTTCCAACAATTGTTTTGTAACTTGGATTATGGTAAAACATCACCATACGATATATAGATGGTTTTTCAATATATATTTCCTGGATAATTTCTTTTTGGATATCTGAAAACACAGCATATCCTCGCCAAGAGTAATCTGGAAATACTTCTTCGTCATAAGCAAACCTGGAAAAAAAAGGAAAACACTAGTATACCTGGAGAGTGAAAGTAATGAAATTCCAATTTCTGGGTGACACGCTGGCGGCTCACTGAAAGCTACTATCACAGATAGTGAATTAACTACTGGGTCGCATCAGCCTCAGAGTTCTGTCTGGCCTACCGGGAACCAATAGCCAGAGCCTGCATCCCCCCCCCCCCCCTCCCTCAAGGCATCCAGGAAGTCAGCGAGCCAAAACAAATGGGTAGCTATTTAAAGAAGAGATTGTGGCCTCATGAACTGCCAAAAGAACTCCAACAATGTTAACAATTGATCAAAAAGTTTCAAAACAAGGGCCATCTCATTTGCCCCACCTCCCCTACTTGTTTGCGAGGAGAGGGCAGGTAGTTCACAGTCCGCCAGTGACATAGCCCTCAGTTCTATGGTAGATGTGAGAGTGTCTGATGTAGGGTTTATACTCACCTAGATGTACTCACCTAGTTGTGCTTGCGGGGGTTGAGCTCTGGCTCTTTAGTCCTCACCTCTCTCTCGCCAGGGTCTGTACTCACCTAGTTGTGCTTGCAGGGGTTGAGCTCTGGCCCTTTGGTCCCGTGTGGGGTGTCAGTGATGCAGGGTGTGTGTAGGGTGTCAGTGATGCAGGGTGTGTGTGTGTGTGGGGTGTCAGTGATGCAGGGTGTGTGGTGTGTCAGTGATGCAGGGTGTGTGTGTGGGGTGTCAGTAATGCAGGGTGTGTGGTGTGTCAGTGATGCAGGGTGTGTGTGGGGTGTGTCAGTGATGCAAGGTGTGTGTGTGGTGTATCAGTGATGCAGGGTGTGTGTGTGGGGTGTCAGTGATGCAGGGTGTGTGGTGTGTCAGTGATGCAGGGTGTGTGTGGGGTGTGTCAGTGATGCAAGGTGTGTGTGTGGTGTATCAGTGATGCAGGGTGTGTGTGTGGGGTGTCAGTGATGCAGGGTGTGTGTGGGGTGTGTCAGTGATGCAGGGTGTGTGTGTGGGGTGTCAGTGATGCAGGGTGTGTGTGTGTGTGGGGTGTGTCAGTGATGCAGGGTGTGTGTGTGTGTGGGGTGTGTCAGTGATGCAGGGTGTGTGTGTGTGTGGGGTGTGTCAGTGATGCAGGGTGTGTGTGTGTGTGGGGTGTGTCAGTGATGCAGGGTGTGTGGGGTGTGTCAGTGATGCAGGGTGTGTGGGGTGTGTCAGTGATGCAGGGTGTGTGTGGGGTGTGTCAGTGATGCAGGGTGTGTGTGTGGGGTGTGTCAGTGATGCAGGGTGTGTGTGTGGTGTGTCAGTGATGCAGGGTGTGTGTGGGGTGTGTCAGTGATGCAGGGTGTGTGTGGGGTGTGTCAGTGATGCAGGGTGTGTGTGGGGTGTGTCAGTGATGCAGGGTGTGTGTGGGGTGTGTCAGTGATGCAGGGTGTGTGTGGGATGTCAGTGATGCAGGGTGTGTGTGGGGTGTGTCAGTGATGCTAGATGAGATTGTTTGATGTGTAGTGCTTTGCCAATGTCTAATCCTCTATTGTATCTGTCAAATATTTCAGTGATGTTGGTCAGGATATCTCTGGTGATAACGAGTTTGTGTGTGGAAATTATATATTCTTACACTGATTCAGCATTTCACTGCTGGATCAGAGAAATGCATGCCTCAGGTTGTATAAAACTGTAAACTTAACATTTGAGAATGAATTTTTCAACCTCCTTTTCATGAGAAAAAGAACATAAAAAATATAGAGAAGATTAAAAAAAAAATACATCCAATATAGCCAAATGTATCTCTGCAAGAATGGCATTTATATATTGAATAAATTCCTTCTTACCTTACTGCAGTGTTATGAGGGGTGTGGCCATCTTCTGCCTCATACTTGAGCTGATAGAGTGTTGGGAAATAATGGAGCTGAAGTGGTTTATCACAATGCAGACCAGTAACACGTGGTCTGCAGCGGCACTGTCCACTACTTTTGTCACAAATATTATCCACTGAACCTCCTGAGTTACAACCACAATCAGAACATCCAAACAAATTATCTTCAATTAGGTTAAATGTGCCATCCCGGCATTCATTACACTGACGAGAACTGACTCGGGGCTTGCAAAAGCACTGGCCTGTCCCTGACTCGCATGATGCCATCCCACCCACTGTACCAGGAGTATGGCATCTGCATTCCTCACAACCAAAAGGGTTCTCCTGCCTCAAGTCCCAGAAGAGTGGCTTACATCTATCACAAATTCTTCCTGTGACACGCTCCTTGCACTGGCATAATTCTCCAACTGGAGCATCACCACAGCCACCAAAAGTTTCTAGTACACCAGCAGGGTTGCAGTTGCATTCTGTAGAAGAAATATATTTATATACCTCATAACCAAATACCATTCATTATACATGACAAGCTTATTTAACATCAAGAAGTGCAATGTGAGACTGAATATAAATTAACAAGAGTATCATCAGGAAGTAAATATATTGAGGTTTTGATATGGAAAATGTGTATGTAATTTGCTAAAGTAAATATCTTGAAAGCAGTAGAAACATGTGATAAGAAAATTAAAAAGGCTGGGAATATGAGTTTCATGTAATAAATATAAAGCTGAAGATGGTATTAACAGTATTGCTAACTTTGGACCTGACTTTCGTCCAAGTTTTTTCTCTTGAATCCAAACTTTGGACCTGACTTGTGTCCACTACAAAATTATTTGTATAAAATTCATTTTTAATCCGATCGACCTTGGGATAGTATCAAAATGAGCACCTTTAGAATGCACACAATTTGATACCAAAATTAAAGATATGACATGAAACTTGATGTCCAAACACTTGAAAGATTATAAATAGGTTTTTGGTCAAAATATTAAAATATTTGGTAAAATTCTATTTATTGTCCTATTATGTTGGGACTAGTTTTAAAATGGGTGCCTTTACGTTGCAAACAATTTGATACCAAAATAGAAGATGTAACACAAAAGTTTATGTCAGAACACTGGAAAGATAAAAATAATTTTGTGATGAGCTTCCAGAATTTAAATATTTGTTAAAATTACAGTTATTACTCTATTATTATGGGACTAGTTTTAAAATGCGCGCCTTTTTATTGCGAACAATTTGATACTACAATAAAAGACGTAACACGAAAATTGATGTTATTAAACTGAACGAGTATACACATTAGGTTGCAGTGTACAAATTGGTGCTCGTTCACGGGTAACTTTAGGCTTTTCTGTGGGTAGGCACTCCAGGCTTTTGTACATTATATTCATACACATCTGTATGGAATTTAATTGCGAACACAATGATACCAAAACGAGCGACGTTGCACGAGTATTATAGTAAGAAAAATAGAACGAGTATACACATTTTAATGATTTTGTGCGCCCACGGGTAACTTTTGCTGACTTTAGGCTTTGCTGTTGGGAGTCACGCTAGGCTTTTGGACATTATATTCAGACACACCTGTAGGGAATTTAATTGCGAACACAATGATACCAAAACAAATGACGTAGCACGAGAATTAAGGTGAGAGCTGAAACGAGTATACACATTTAGGGGTCACCGCGCGCTTGCCCGCACGCTCGCCCGCATGTTGGGTCCATGACCTCTAAGTTGACCACGCACGTGTCAGGTGAGCGATAGTGTTAAAGGACAAGAAAGATGCACATGAGAAATATTTACAGATGACCTTCTCATGCAATGACAGGGAAAGATATTGACAAAAGTTCAGCAATAAACAATAAAATGAATAAGTACTGTAATGAGTAAAAATAAACAAAATTTTAATAACTGTATTTTATATATCTGAGAAAAAACCAGCGTTGAATATAATGAAATGCTATTTTCTGGGCGAGCCCCAGAGGCTCCCTGGAGCTTATCAGGCTAATGTATGTTATATTAGACTGGGACATTAGCTAAGGAGTTCAGAACTACCAGGGACCAGCGCCAGAACCTGGCCCCTTCAGAGAGGTTTCAGGGAGCAATGGCCTTGGAACACTCCCTTGTGGTTGGGGTTTTCCTTATCTGCCATCGACCAGGGGTTAGGCACCCAGAAAGGTAGGCATAACAAAACAAATCCCAAATGGTAAAATGGTAAAAAACGGTAAAAAACTAAAAAAAAAAAACGAACAGAGAGGTAGATACTCCCTGCAATCCCAAGGAAACAAGCAAACAAGCAAACATAACACTTTACTGCCGCGCCGATCGTCCGCGCAGCCCTCCCCACCCCGAGAGGGGAAGGGGGGAGCCCCGGACCTCACTGCGCCGGCTGCCTAGCATCAGTTCGGAAGCTAAGCTTCAACCAACGTGAAAAAACTGCCGAACGGTGGGAGGGAGGGTTGTCAGGGAGCCTCCGGGGCTCACCCAGCAAATGGCATTTCATTACATTCAACGCTGGTTTTCTGTGGGGGAGCCCCTACGGCTCCCTGGAGCTTCATACCCAAAGAGAAGGAAAAGAAAGAGCTGACCCGGGAGGCGGTCACCACAAACTCCGCAACACGAAGCCGAGACAACAGGCTGCAACCTGCGACCCAAGGCAACAAGAACACAGAGGAGCAGACATGTGCATAAAGAACGGACGGCCAGGAACCTGTGCGATCCTCAAATCCTTGTGCCCCAAATGAGTCCTAGACGTCACTAACAAAGCAGCGAAAGCTGCAAATGTCCGAACAGCACGGGCGCAAGGATAGACTGCAGGCTGGAAGACTTAAAAACTCTGCGGACGATCTGGTAGACCCGAGCCCTGAAACAGGGAATGAGGGGAAACCAGATCAACCCAAAGTGCATCCCCAAACACACTATGCAGGTAACGGCAAAAAAATGCAACCATACAACACAGGATGCACCCCCGGCCGAACCAATCGGGCATCAATAACCCAAGGACCCCTCCGGAAAGCAGCCATCTCGACCGTTGCCAGAAAGACGGAGAAAGGCTGCAAATGTACAAACCTACCATCAGTACCAAAGAGCAGAAACCTGAACCAAAAAGCCTGCCACAAACTGAGGAGAAGATAAGAGGGCACCCTGATCAAGGACCAGGACGGATCAAGTGACGCATGAGCCAGCCAGAGGTGAAACAAAACACGAGAAAGCGTACGGAACGGGGCAGATGTGACGTCCACCCCGAACGTAAGCCGGAGCGGCACCGGCAGCGCTGCACAAAACGAAGCGACAGTAAGAAACATCAAATAACTGTAGTCCTGAAAACCCAAGAAACGACAAGACAACCTGATGCGAAAGAGAAGACGACCTATGAAGAGCAAGAAAAAAAGGTGCATAGGAACACCAGGAACATCATACTGTCGCCGAAACAAAGCTCGCAGGTGGGACACCATCAACAAAGCCACCTGATCACCACAGAGATGGTGATACCTGCGTCA
This sequence comes from Procambarus clarkii, assembly GCF_040958095.1. Taxonomy (NCBI): domain Eukaryota; kingdom Metazoa; phylum Arthropoda; class Malacostraca; order Decapoda; family Cambaridae; genus Procambarus; species Procambarus clarkii. The sequence continues at coordinate 15,885,676 of NC_091212.1, read as the reverse complement.
AAATACCAGACGCGAAGAGCTGAGGAGAAGGCCGAACCAGTCACGTACAGGACTGGTCCTACCTGCCGAAAGAGGCGCAGCTGTGGGAAAATGTGACGGGTTCGGACACCTATCAAGCAGCACTTGAAATAAAGTTGGGCCGGCCACCAAGGAACCATGAGGACTACTCTCTTGGGAATGGGCTTCAACCGAGCCAGAACCCCGAACCAACAGCTGGACCTGCAGAAGAGGAACAGGAACACAAACTTCAACCAGTCGTGCAGAAAGGCATCCATCGTGAACGCCTCGCAGGCAGGTAAGGGCGCCACACAGAATGGGTGATGCCTAGACCATGCCGACTCGAAGACGTCCATGGCCAGGAGTTCATACATCTGGCAGAGCCAACGAAACGAGTCGGCGACGACTGGCCAATCCGCAAACAGAGGAATGAACCGAGACAGGCTGTCTGCCAGGATGTAAGACACACCCCGGACATGAACCTCATGGTTAGCCAAACCCCGAGAATCCAGCAAACGAGCCACTCGAAGGGACCAACCCTAAAGGTCAAACACCTAAAAGAAACCCTGTGGTTCTGGCAAAGAACTGCCAGAGAACAGTCCGAATGGAGCTGAATGGTAGAGCACCGAGTGACCCGAACCCTCCGAAGCACAAACCAGACAGCCACGAACTCCTGAACCGTGCTGTGAGCCCAATGGACGGACAGACCCCACCATCCCTGGCCGACTTGGTGAGCACTGGTCACAAAGCCCCAGTCGAGAGATGACTCATCCGTGAAGACATCGAGCGAAAGCTCGGGGAGAAAACCCCGAAAACCCCAAAGAGGAAGCTGGTGATGCTGCACCAACACGAGATCCCGGAGGAACGAACCCAACGATTGCAAGAGAAGCGGAAGGGAAGTCTCCGAAGGAACTAAACAGACACCGAAGCCAAACCCGTCCCTGCGGGCGGACCAGCACGTCGAAGTTCAGACTCCTGCACAACTGCTCGAGCAACTGCCGAGCAAACCGGGACCCCCTCATGAACAGCCGTAGGCAGGACCACAGTTGCAGCAACACTTCTGGAGGGAAAGACAAGGAGCGGCCCAAGAGCCCTAAACAAGACCCAGCTAGGTCCGAACCTGGGAAGGAAAAAAATGGAACGGCCTCCAGATCACCAGGAAACCAAACCCGGTGATCTGGAAAGAACCACACCCCTGGTGAGCAGACAAGCGGACCGACTGGGAGCCCACACCAGTCAGTCGTCAAGGTAGGCCAGACACCGAATCTCAAGCAGATTCAGACAGGGCACCAAGATCCGGTAAAGATGTGTATATACACCAAGTGCCAATTACAAACTAGGGAAGGCAACAAAAGAGGCAAGCCTGAAGACCCCACCACCAACTGTGCCAGTCCCGGAAAACTGGAGAGGAACGTGCCAAGAATTGACCTGGAGGTCCAGGGCCACCATCCAGGCACCCGGCCCCAACAGAAGCCGGACCGGAGACAACAGTCCTCCAATGAGGGCATAGAATCCAGGGCGCAGACTGAAGAAGTCCAGAAGAACCGCAGATTCACCAGATCTGTGTCTGAATAGAGCAGACGGGAACCCCAGAAGGATGGGGCGGATCGACCACGTCCAACGCACCCACTAAGATGACATGACGAAGCACTGTGGTGTACATATACACCACAGCTCACTGAAGCCTCATCATCACATCCTCAGTTGTTTTGTAATGTCACATGTAACCTAAATCTTGTACTTCACTCCCTGGATATCTTAGATGTGGCGCCGATCCTCCACTAGACACCTCTTCCGTAGCCTTCTATGGAATCTCAGGGTGCTCCCACTCTTTTGAGCACAGTAGAGGTCGCATCCTGGAGAGCTTTCACCAGTGGCAACAACGCTGAGTCTTCCCTGGCTCTAATTGCTCTACAAAAGGTAGTCCTTTCTTGGCAGCCTTGTATCAATGCTCAGTGCACTGATTCACTACCGCGGATGAAGATTTTACAATGTCCGAACTCTCTGGTTGAGTCAGTTTTAATCTTGAGCGCTGCCACTGTCTGTTCACTGTATTCACTGTCTGTTTGTAAGTTAGCCAATGATAATAATCACTGATTTGTTAGCTCAATTCATTGGTCACTTACAGGGTTGGATAATATTGGGACATAAACGTCACTAGCCTCTTCACGGAAAAAAGTTAAAGAAAATACTCCCTTGCCAGAGCCTTAGTTGAAACTCCATTAGCCTCTTTTCTAGTGGACTACTTGTGGATCATCACACAGGCTTCCAACTTCTACTAACTCTTGCTAATTGGAAATGCCTCCAGGTTTCAAATTTATGCCATGAACTTGTCGATTTTCTTCCCCCAGAGATTTTCAAGATGTCAAACCACATATATGAACACAAGTTATCCAGCGAGTCTCAGCCCAAAGCGGTTCATAAAGCCCGTGGCTGTCTGTACATTAATATAAGATAAATGCCACATTATGGAAAGTGGAGTAGGAGAAAATAGGCCACACACAACTTACAACTTATATGAAAAGACTTTTACGAACTCTAATAATGATATCTTGGGGTGGTTCTAGGTAAAGAAACTGTCACCTGAAGACCACATAGAGAAAACCAGTATCTGTGGTGTAGTGGTAAGACACTCGCCTGGCGTTCCGCGAGCGCTTTGTCATGGGTTCATATCCTGGCCGGGGAGGATTTACTGGGTGCAAATTCTTAACTGTAGCCTCTGTTTAACTCAACAGTAAAATGGGTACTTGGTTGTAAAAATGATTCTTCCCGGCGGGGATCGTATTCCAGGGACCTGCCCGAATTGCTACGCTTACTAGTGACTGTACAAGAATGTAACAACTCTTGTATATATCTAAAAAAATAAAAAAATTAAATTATGTGAGGAGCCCCTTGCTAAGTTTCTAACTTCATAATTAGTTTTAAATATATGAATGTTGAAATATTAAAGAAATTATTCACAACCTTAGTGAAACCAAAATTAGAATATACAGTGGTTGTATGGTGCCCTTATCTTAATTAACACTTTCACTCGGCGACAACTCAGCATTGAGTCCTCCCTTTACTAGAGGGATATCCTGCGAGGACTCAGCATCGAGTCCTCGGTGCGGCAAAAGTAGCGGCGTTTTCGGGAAGGTTTTGCCACGGTTTTGGACATTATATGCATATACCCCTGTAGGTAATTTCATTGTGAATACAATGATATCAAAATGAAAGACCTAAGACCAGAATTGAGGTAACAAAGTTGAAAAGAGCATACCCATTTTATTGCTCTTTATTAGCGCTCACGCGGGTAAAGCTCTGTCACTTTCTCTGTTTGCTGTGGGTGGTACGCCGAGCTTTTGGACTTTATATTTACATATACACCCATAGGAAATTCTATTGCAAACACAATGATACTAAAATGAAAGACCTAAGACAGGAATTGAGATGTCCAATGTGAAGAGAGTGAAGTGAGGGGAGTGAAGTGAAAAGAGAGCTTTTGCTCGCTCCCAGATAAGACGCTCTCACTTTCTTGCTGGGCTTTTGGGATTTATATTCATTTAGTCCTGTAAAAAATTTTATTGCAAACCCATTGATACCAAATTGAAAAACCTAGGATGAGAATTGAGATGACAAAGTTGAAAGACGTATACACTTTTCAGAATTACCGCGCTCTCTAAAGTAATGAGAGGCAGCTTAGGGTGGCGCAGCACTCTCTTTCTGGTAACTGCAGCCTGTTTTCATCATGTTGGGGGGATGGAGATCGCTCCTGTTTTGTACATTATATGCATATACTCCTGTTGGGAATTCTATTGCGAACACATTGATACCAAAATGAAAGACCTAGGACGAGAATTGAGGTGACAATACTGAAAAGAGTGTAAACATTTTATCACTCTTGTGCGCTCCTGGGTAACTTTCACCCACTTTCTCTGTTTGTTGCAGACAGTAAGCCGGACTTTTGGAGTTTATATGCATTTAGTCCAGTAGATAATTCTAATGCGAACACATTGATACCAAATTGAATATCTTAGGGCGAGAATTGAGGTGACAAAGTTGAAAAGAGTATGCATTTTTCAGAATTTACCGCGCTCTCCCTCGCCCTCCCGCAGAATGCCCAAACCCACCCAGGTTGGTGGGGCGCTTGGGGACCCAGAGTGCGAAAGTGTTAAGAAGCACATCAACAAACTGGAAAATGTGTAAATACATGCAAATAAATGGCTTCCAGAGCTGAAAAACAAGAACTACAAGGAGAGGCCACATATGATATCTATACCAAAGCTAGAAGATAGAAGAAAAGGAGTAATGAACCATTAAAGATGGAAACAAGGAATAGCTGAGGAGACCTCCTCTGTTGAGTGTTTTATCTCCCTTTTATTTACACTGTGGTTTTCCTCAGTAATACATTAACCATTGATCCCCAGGTGCTCTCTTGTCCCCTGGAAGGGCATGGCAGTTGTTGCGTGGGGCTCAGATATAGGTGCCGGGTGAGTCAACAGTTCCTGTAGTCCCTTGGAGTGCCAGTGCTATAAGCTCAGGGAAAACCATTGACAGCATTGCCCAGAAAGGCACTTATAGCTTACTGTTCAAGTTACCAACAGCCTGGTTACTTGTGTGACACCATCACTGATGGGTTATTACCTCATGAGACACATTATGAGAAACATCTGGCAATGATTCCTAACAGTGTCAAAATAGTAAACTAAAACCATAAACTAAGTCATCTAAATAAAACAGTTTATAGCAAAACCACAAGCCTTAGGTATCTATACGGTACATTTTGTAATGCAATTTAAACCATTTATATTGAGACTCACCTTCACATAAAGGAAAATTGTAAAAACCTTCAAGGCACATGTCACAATGAGCTCCATTGTAGTTTGGTTTGCACTGGCATTTTCCATCTATATCACATGAAATGCCAATACTTCCTGCTTGATCACAATTACAGGGTATACATTCCGGGAAGTTGTAGTATCCAGGACTGCACTGATCACATGCTCGACCAGAGAAGCCAGCGAGGCAAGCACAGTCTCCAGACACATCACAGATAGATGATGCAGAACCTCTCTCATGACATCCACAGGTGAGAATGTAAGGATAATTCCAGAATCCTGGAGCGCTGCTATCACAACGGTTATTACTGAAGCCAATCAAGCACAGGCATTCCCCAGTGTCCTTGTCACAAATTTCCTCTTGAGTCCCTTGTGCATCACAGTTGCAGACTAGTGGAAAAAATTAATTTATATATGTTAGTAAGGCAAAATTATGCATGTAGCTAAATTAAGACACGTAGAGAGATAACAAAGTGATAAAATTAGATATACAGTACATCCATTGCCTAAGGGTAATCAAGAAAGGTATTCCTGAGAATTGAACATCTCTGGATATGAAGGTTGTGTAATGGTTACAAAGTATGCAATGATTACAGAAGGGAAGTGAGTATAATAAAATTAGTTCCAGGAGTGTAAAGACCAGTTGTTGACCACCTATACAAGGTATGAGTATTTCCTTACCCTTTGACTCATTTGCATCCAGCTTCCACTTATGTCCGCTCATCTTACTTTCTCTCATTTTAAAGTCTGTCATTGTCCATTTTGCCTATTCCCCTCAGTATTGTGTATGTTATGATCATGTACAATCTGTTTCTTCTGTCTTCTAGACTTTTGAGATCTAGTTCATGTAACCCATCTTCACAGCTTACCCCCTTTTAGCTCAGGCACTAAGCTTCTTACAAACATTTGACTTTTCAATTTTTGTTTTATGCTTCAGAAGGTGCAGTTCAATGCCGGTTTTGCATATTCCAATATTGGTCTAACAACAGTTGTAAAGAATGCCTTGAAAGAGCCCTGATTTAGATTTGTAAATGATGTTGTAATGTTTGCCAGTGTAGCATATGCTGGTGATGTTACCCTGTTTGTCTATGCCTCCAGTATTAATGATGAAATTATATTCACTCTCAAACCTTTCTGTCTTTCCAATTCCTGAAGTTGCCTTCCCCTTCCCCTTCTTCCCAACCTCCACACACTAAATAATATTGTAAATAACAAATTAAAAAAAGTTCACTCATGGATGTCAACCAACAAACACACTAAATATTGAAAAGACCTACTACATTTTATTTGGAAATAAATCATCAAACGAAATTCAACTTTAGATAGACAATGTTAACATTGTCTATATACCAGTCCCATTGGTCTACAAGCTCAATAGTGGCTGTGATAGTTGGCTCAATAGTTGCCAATATTGCAAATGATGTTAAGTATTTAAAAAACCAGCGCTGAATGTAATGAAATGCCATTTTCTGGGTGATACCTGGAGCTTCTACGGAACTATACTGGGCTGATGTGTATATATTAGACCATGGCAACAGTCAATTGAAGGAGTTCCAGGCCTACCAGGGGACCAGAGCCAGAACCTGGCCCCCTCCAGAGAGACACAATGAGCAATAGCCTAAAGACACCCCCGTGTAATTGGAAGCAGTCTTTGTCTGCCATCTACCAGGTCAGGCACCCAGAAATGTAGGAATTCCAAAATAAACTACTGCTGATCAAAGAATTTGCAAACCGAAAGCCGAACTAGCAAGAGAACCTCTCCAATCAAAACCAAGGAAACAAGTATGACGTCACCACAAACGCCGCACATCCATCTGTGCAACCCACCCACTCCCCCCCACCTCCTCGAGAGGGGGACATGGGGGGTCCAAGACCTCCATGTAGGCAATTCTCCTCAGTTCAGAGGCTGAGTATCAAAAACGTGAAAAAAATGCCGACCGGAGGGAAGGACGGAGGGAGGGGATGCTGGGGAGCCTCCGGGTCTCACCCAGAAAATTGCGTTTCATTATATTCAACGCTCGTTTTCTGTGGAGAGCCCCTTCGGCTCCCCAGAGCTACCTAACCAAAGATAAAGAAAAAGAGGGACTTACCCAGGAGGTGGTCGTCACTCACTCTTCAATTTGAAGTTGAAACAACTGGCTGCAACCTGCAACCCAAGGCTACACACGCCCGAGAAGGGCCAGGAACATTTATGAGATACCGTGCGGCCAGGACCCTGTTCGACCTCCAAAAGCCCCGTGCCCGAATGTCAGCCCAGGACACATTCCTAAAAACAGCAGCCAAAGCCACGAACTTACGAACGCTGTGGGCACGGGGATAGACCACAGGCTGGCTGGACCAAATAATCCTGCTGACGACCTGGGAGACTCATGCCCTGGAACAGGGAAGAAGGAAAACCGGGTCCACCCAATGAGCATCCCCTGCCACGGAGGCCGTAGTATGCAGATAACGGCGAAGAGCCGCAACCGGACACAAAACATGATGCATCCCTGGTCGAATCAACCAAGCATCAACAACCAAAGAACCCCTTCGGAAAGCAGCAAACTTATTCTTTGCCAGAAAAAAAGAAGAAGGCTGCAAACGAACGAAACGACCACCAGGAATGAAAGAGCAAAAACCCCTGCGGCGGAGGAGAGCATGAAGCTCCCCGACCCGACCCCCAGAGGCCAATGCCAACAAGAAAAGAGCCTTGGAAAAACAGTCCTGAACCAAGAGGGGGGGGGGGACGGGCCCCCAAAAACAGAGGAGAAGAGAGAAAAAGAGAGTACCCGATCCAACGACCAGGATGGCTCAGGCGGCGCATGAGCAGGCCGGAGGTGAAACAATGCCCGAGAAAGCTTGTGGAGCGGAGCAGAAGTGACATCCACCCCGAATGCAAGCTGCAGCAACTCCACCAGCACTGCACGATATGAGGCGACAGTATTTGGCATAAGATGACAGTCCTGAAACAACCAAGAGAGAAAGGACAAAACAAGCAATCAGAAATCGAAGACAACCTATGGAGAGACAAAAAATGCCGAAAGGACTGCCAGGAAATTTCATACTGCCATCTAGACGAAACTCACAGGTGGGACACCATCAGTGAAGTCACCTGATCATCATACAAGTGGTGATGAACTCACGTCAAAAAGACCAGACATGAAGAGTGGAGGAGAAGATTGAACCAGACACGTACCGAACCGGACCGATCTGCTGAAAGAAGCAGAGCCGCGGAAAAACCCTCGGGTTCGGACATCGAGCAAGAAGTGCCTGAAACCAGGGCTGGGCCAGCCACCAAGGAACCAACAGGACTACTCTCCTCTGGTAAGTCTCCAACCGAGCCAGAATCCAGAGCAACAACCGGACCGGTGGGAAGAGGTACAGGTAACTCCATCTCAACCAGTCCAGCCGAAAAGCATCAACCCCAACAGTCTCGCAGTCTGGGAAGGGCGCCACATAAACTGGAAGACACCTCGACTACGCTGATGTGAAGAGGTCCACCTCTGGGTGCTCGTATGTCCGGCAGAGCCAACTGAACAAGTCAGCGTCGATCGTCCATTCCGTGGACAGGGGAAAGAACTGAGACAGGCCATCTGCCAGGACATTTGACAACCCCCCTGAACATGAACCACCAGGAGAGCCAAACCCCGAGAACTCAACAGACGAGTGACCCGAAGCGACCAGCCCCAAAGAGCCAAGGACCTCATCGAACCCCCGCGGTTCAGGCAATGAACCACCAGGGACCACTCTGAATGGAGCCGGATCATTGCTCCACAAGTGACACAAATCTCTGAAGCGAATGCCACACCACCGCAAACTTCCGCGCCGTGCTGCGAGCTTGACGGAAGAATGAACCCCACTGACCCTGGCCGGCCTGGTGAGCACTTGTCACAAAACCCCAGCCGAGAGACGAGGCATCCGTGAACACATCGAGCGCGGGCTCGGGGAGGCACCACGGCACTGAACCCCGAAAAACTCCAAACCCCAAAGGAAGCCGGCGACGCAGCAGCCTTCCTGGGCTCAATACAGTTTCTGTGGTGTAGTAGTAAGACACTCACCTGGCGTTCCACGAGCGCTTTGTCATGGGTTCGTATCCTGGTTGGGGAGGATTTACTGGGTGCAAATCATTAACAGTTTAACACTTTCGTCCGGTAATGACGCAGCATTGCATCATTTTTTTAGTAGACGCGATCCCGGTAACGATGCAGCATTGCTTCATTTTCGGAGGCAGATTGGCGGCGGCTTCGGGAGGGGCGCACAGTGGCTTTGGATATTATTTGCATATACTCTTGTAGGGAATTTCATTGTGAATACATTGATACCAAAATGAAAGACCTAGGACCAGAATTGAGGTAACAAAGTTGAAAACAGTATACCATTTTATTAGCGCTCACTGGGATTATGCTCCGTCACTTTCTCTGTTTGCTGTGGGTGGTACGCCTGGCTTTTGGACTTTATATTTGCATATATTCCTGTAGGGAATTTGATTGCAAACACAATGTTACCAAAATGAAAGACCTAGGACGGGAATTGAGGTGACAAACGTGAAAGGAGTGTACACATTTTATCACTCTTATGCGCTCCCGGGTAACACGCGCACTCACTTTCTCTGTTTGTTGTGGATGGTACGCCGGGCTTTTGGAGTTTATATGTCTTTAGTCGTGTAGAGAATTCTATTGCAAACACAATGATACCAAATTGAAAAATCCTGGACGAGAATTGAGGTGACAAAGTTGAAGAGATTATACACTTTTCAGAACTACCGCACGCTCCCATGAAACGCTGGGACCCACTGGGCCTAGTTGAGGGCTGGCGGGCAGGGTGCGTGAAAGAGTTTAACAGTAGTCTCTGTTTAACTCAACAGTAAAATGGTACTTGGTTGTAAAATTGGGGAATATGACCCCCACGATTCTTCTTGGCGGTCATATTCCAGGGACCTGCCTGAAACGCTATGCGTACTAGTGCTGTACAAGAATGTAGGAACTCTTGTATATATCTCAAAAAAAAAAAAAAAAAGTCGACACAAGACTCCTGGGATCCGTACCCAGCGATCGCGAGAGTGTAACACCCATGACCCCCCCTCCCCAAGCGCTCACACCCAGGGAACCCTTCTCCAAGAGGTTAGCCCAGATGACCTCTGGATCGTCTTGCAAAGTTAACTAAAATATTCCTGGCTAGTCTTACTCAGCTAGTTTCAAGTAGCTGATATTTCATGATAATCTTGTCAAACATTGTAATGGAATTACTCCCAGATTCTTATGTGTAAACACCTAGGGACAAAAAAACCAGCATTGAACGTAATGCAACGCAATTTTCTGGGTGAGTCCCTGAGGCTCCCCGGAGCTACCCAGGCTGATATGGATACCCTAACTATTTTGCATCAGTCAATGTTGGTGGAGATCTAGGCCTACTGAGGACCACGAGCCGGAAACTGGCCCCCTCACAGAGGCACGAGGAGCAATGGCCCATAGAAATGCATATGTGATTTGGAGCATTCTATATCTGCCATCGACTGGGACAGGCACCCAGAAAGGTAAGCACCACAAAACAAACCCCTATTCTGGTTAAATCAATGAAAATCGCCAAGCGAGTGGACAGAACTCCCTAAAAGAAAAACACTGGATATCGTTTTGAAAAAAAACAGCGTTAAATGTAATGAAACGCCATTTTCTGTGTGAGCCCCGCCTAACTCAAAGTCATACAGGGAAGGGGGATAAAAAAAAAAACTGCCCTGCAACAAAAAGACCTTGCAGAGAAGGCACAAACACCCACAAAGCATCAAAAGGAACCCAAAAACTTAAATCAGACTCTCCTCTAGCCCTGGGAACCACAGGCAAGGGCCCCAGGGCAGAGCACTCTTTCACTATCTGGGAGGGTAAGATGGATTCCAAGGGAAAAGATTAAAAAAAAAAAAGAGAGTTGGCTGGGAACACTCAGAAGCTTCGGTGGGAAAGAGCGGTTCAAAGGCCTCTGCACCTGAATTGGAAGGGACAACCCCCAGATCAGCCTAAGCCACATCCCGGCTTAACCCTGCCCAGTGTGAGAGTGGAGTCTCTAAAGGCACTAACTCATTGCTTGTATTGGTTGCAATGGTGCTTGAAATGGTTAACTCTGTTATTTGGTACTCAAAATTTATCAAGTTGGGTATCAATGGACTCGGCACATCAAGGGGAGTCTCAAGATGTCACTGAATTGACCTAAGACGTCTGGATGTACTGCAATGAATAATGCAAGGCTCTGGTACCAAGGGTGGCCTACTACCCAACCAGAGGGATACTTTTTGCTGTAGAGTGGTAGTGGAGGGTCCAGACAGGCTCTCTTTCCCTCATTAACCTTGCAGTCATAAAAAACCCTCATCCCCCCTCGGTGGCGACAGTGTAGACCTCTGTTGAGACACTGGTACACTAGGCCTCATGCCAAGACGAGCAAGAGGTGCCTAAACCAAAATGCTCAGGCCTTCTGATAGGCAAAGATGGAATGATGTCACAGGATCCACCTGGTGCCTGAGAAGCGCCTTGTGCGACTGTGACTCTCTCACAGTCAGGAAGAGAGCAGGCCACCTTCAGGAGCTGGAAGGAAGTCCTCTATTTGCCCTTGTCCTGAAGTATTGTATCCTTAAACACAAGGAAATATGCCAGCTACTGGATCACTGGAATATTGCTGGTGTTCAGAGGACAGAAATTCCATCAGCAAGAAGGAATTTACGATGAAATGATAATGAAAAGGACAAGCCCAGACCACGTGTTTGTCTGTAAGGTACAAGCAGTGTTGTAATTACATAAGTGTAATTATCTAAGTGTAGTTACAGGATGAGAGCTAAGCTCATGGTGACCCGTCTTCCCCGGACTCTTTGTCGTTTAACGCTTTGAAAGTACTGACGGTTTTGGTTTCTACCACCTGCTCACCTAACTTGTTCCAACCATCTACCACTCTGTTTGCGAAAGTGAATATTTTTATATTCTTTGGCTGCTTTGTTTAGTTAGTACTGTATAAATCTATGACCTCTTGTTCTCAAAGTTCCAGGTCTCAGGAAGTATTCCCTTTCAATTTTATCAATTCCAGTTACTATCTTGTACATAGTGATCATATCACCTCTTTTTGTTCTATCTTCTAGTTTTTGGCATATTTAATGCCTTTAACCTCTCTACATAGCTCTTGCACTTCAGTTCTGGGAGATACTTTGCAGCACATCTTTGCACCTTTTCCAGTTTGTTGATGTGCTTCTTAAGATATGAGCACCATACAACCGCTGCATATTCTAGCATTGACCTAACAAAAGTTGTGAACAATTTCTTTAGTATTTCGCAATCCATGTATTTAAAAGCAATTCTGAAGTTAGAAAACATAGCATAGGCTACACACAGCCTATGCTCTTTATATGGTTCTCGGGTGAAAGTTTTCTATTTAGAACCACCCCTAGATCTCTTTCTTTATGAGAAGTCTTTAAAAATTTTCCACATAATTTATAGATTGTGTGGGGGGTCTAAGTTCTCCTATTCCACATTCCATAACATGGTATTTATGCACATTAAATTCCACTTGTCAAGTGGCGCTCCATATACTAATTTTGTCCAGGTCTCCTTGAAGGGCATGACAATTATCTAAGTTTCTTATCCTTCCTATTATCTTAGCATCATCAGCAAACATGTTCATATAATTCTGTATTCCATCTAGTAGATCATTTATGTAAACAATGAACATCACCAGTGTAAAAACTGAACCCTCTGGTACTCCACTTGTGACATTTCTCCAGTCCGATACATTACCTCTGATTACTGCCCTCATTTTTCTAGCAGTCAGAAAATTTTTCATCCATGTTAGAAGCTTACCTGTCACCCCCTTGAAGATGTTTCAGTTTCCAGAGCAAACTCTTATGTGGAACTCTGCCTAAGGCCTTTTTTAGGTCCAGATAGATACAGTCAACCTAACCATCTCTTTCCTGTAAAATCTCTGTGGCTCGATCATAGAAACTGAGTAAATTCCATACACAGGATCTTCCAGATCAAAAATCATACTGTCTGGTATTATATTCTTTCTCTCTAGGTGTTCTATCCATTTAGTTATAATTATTTTTTCTCATATTTTGACTATTACACTTGTCAATGATACAGGTCTATAATTGAGGGGGGGGGATCTTCCCTGCTGCTACTTTTGTAGAATGGAACTATGTTTGCTTTTTTCCACACATCTGCTGCAACTCCTGTACACAGGGATGTCTGAAAAATCAGCTGAAGTGGAATGCTGAGCTCAGGTGCACATTCTCTCAGAACCCATGGTGAAACTTCATCTGGGTCAACTGCTTTGTTTTTACTTAGCTCCAAGAGCATTTGTTTCACTTCGTCTCTAGACACTTCTATGTGCTCTATACTGTTCTCTGGAATTCTTATTGTGTCTGGTTCTCTGAAGATCTCATTTTGTACAAACACACTTTGGAACTTTTCGTTTAATGTTTCACACATTTCCTTTTTATCTTCCGTATATCTGTCCCCCATTTTCAACCTTTAACATAACAAAGTCTTATGCTATATAATAACATGATTAATGTTTACCTATATAATTACTGTTGGTAAATGCATCAGTGTAAATTTAAATAAAGGAACATTTAATTATTAATTATAATAAGTTATAATTTGTAATGAATTAAATCTAATTATTATTACTATTCTTAAATAAATAAATACATCTCCCCCCCCCCCCACTCAATGTGCACATTTTCTCCCATACACAGACAACAATATTTTTATACAAGAGTCATATAGTTTTGAGACCAATATTTTTTGTAATTCTCATCTAATATCATATTTATTGAATATGTTTGGAAGTATATATATCTATGGTGTTTACTAACATTTAGCTTTAAATGTCACAAGCAAATTAACCAAAATATGTAACAGTGATATTGCACAACTCAAATGGGCCTGTCTGCAATACTGAAATTGACAACTATTTGTCCCAAAACAACCCAAAACATCCCCAAAATGAAGACATTCATCAGATATTTTGAACACTTTGGAGAAAAACAAACAATAAATTATTTAAAACCATACACCTAATGAAAGGAAGAGCACTTACATGTACAGTTTGGATATTGAAAGTAGCCATGTTCACATCGATCACAGATACGACCTCCGAATTCATTCTTACAGTTGCATTGTCCAGTTTCGGCATCGCATGCGTCGTCTATTGATCCAATCCCACTGCAATTGCATGGTAAGCAGTCTGGGAAATTGTAATAATTAGGGGCACATTGATGACAGTTTAGTCCCTGATAATTGTCCTCGCATGGGCACTGCCCACCACCCACTTCACACACACCACCAACGGTGCCACTTCTATGACAGTCACAAGGTTTGCAGTTAGGATAATCATAGTAACCATCATTACAATCTTTACAGAGAGGTGGAAGAAATTCAGGGCGACATTCACACTGCCCTGTTCCTTCTGTACAATTTCCAGTAGAGTAGAACACATTGCATTCACATGGTTGGCATACATCAATATCACTGAGTTCTTTGTCAAAGGGCCTGTAATAGCCAGATTTGCACTGGTCACAGTTGATACCTTCTGTATTATGATGGCAATTTTGGCAAACTCCTCCACCTTCAAACTGGCCATAGATATCCATAGAAAGTCTTTGTTCATCAATTTCTTCACTGTAGATACATTCATTAGTATGTCCATAGCAATTGCACGCTGAAATAAAAACAAATTTAAGTTAAAATAATCATCAGGCCTAAGGCAATATTTTATCTAACATATACAGTACCATATAATAACTAAATTTTGTGGAATGTGATCATGAGTAATAACATATAAAAGTTGTGATTAACTGATAATGATATATTTGCAAGTAAGATACAATAGAAGAAGTTGCAATAGAGATGCTTAGTGTCAGGCTTTTTATTAAGGCCTAATGCTAACTGAATTTTATTGACCTTTGTCAATATTATCAAAGGAAGAGTTTGAATGATTACAAATTTTTGCTCTGCCAGATATATAGCCAAGGATGAGGTGAAGGTGAAGCACCACACTTATGGGCCAATAGGCCCATTGCAGCTTACCAATCTCCAATATTTCCATAATGGCTGGGGCAGAATTTTGTATGTATTATCATGTTCACAAAAAATGGCAGAGTGTAATTTGGTGTTAGCTGGCTTGGTTTGCTAGATGTACAATGCCTCAACAATGTCCAGTCTTCTAGTTACAGCACCACTCCTGTGCCAGGTAAGTCCACTATGGGTTCACCATTGCCTGTGCTACTTGGGACTTTTTGTTCCAAGAAGCTGAATCTTAAACAATAACACAAGTCCAGTCTTCAATTATTGCTCTTATAATAATATTATTATCAATTATTTACAAGTTGTTTTTCAGAATATCTCTGGTGATGATCTGTTTAAGTGTAGAGAATATATGTTTCTTCATAAAGTCTTAGTGCTTGTACATTGTTAGCTGCCTTGAAAGACACATTGTTGTCTTGCCTGTATATTTAGTGCATTAACCCTTTAACTGCGCAACGCACCTGCAGGCCCACGTCTGGGGTGCGCTACACGCCTCTGAGTATTTGTATTTTTTACGTTCCATTCAAAACTCCCGCGGCTACTTGGGGTTCACATCAGCTTCCTCAGGGCTTTTGTAAACAGACGCCATCTTTAAAAAATATTGTGGTCCACATTCCCGGGTATGGGAGCCTCAGTACTGAGTGAGTCACCAAGGCTGGCGCTCGCAGTATGAGCGCACAGCACTGCTGTTCAGCGTGTGATCACAGCATCGCCTAATAATGTCAAAATATATATATGATCTGTATTATTTAGCCATGATAGTATTATAGAAGAGCTTGAGTGTGATAATGACTGGGTACAATGTTCAAATATCAGTGATTCAATGTTCTTCACAATGTTCACAGCGCTAGCCACAGCACCACAGCATTATTTCATCCATCTAGGAATCTTCAAACGACTTTTTAGGTTCCTTTTCAAAATAAACTTGTGGTCACTTATTCATTTACTGGAATTAGTGACCAGGATTGTGGTTATAATTAGCATTGTGCATAATATTGTGGAAGGAGGAATTTTGGTGAGGGAGGGAGGAAGGGAGAGAATTGAGGTAGCCTCACTGTGTGGCAGCCACTCTTGTTTTGGTCACTATACTAGTTTCGTGGTTCGCTATGGGGAACACACATGTACATGGGTATATACAGTGTGTGTATATAGTGCAATAACAGCATCAGGAGTATGTTGAGAGGAGCTATTTTGTTGAGGGAGGTGACATCGTAATCGTAGCATCGTCTGCTGTGTGATTTCTCATGCAGTGTATGGTGGCCACTGTACTGTTTGGACACAATACCGGCTTACTTGCATAGTTCTGGTAAATAAAACATATAGATAGGTATATATAACATGTGTAAATAGTGTAATAAAAACAATAACAGTATGGTGGGAGGAGGAATGTTGGCAAGTAAGATGTTGGAGTGAAGAAGACTGGCTGGGTGTGGCTGCTCACCCTTGCGGTGTTCTGAGTGTGTTGATGTGAATGTATATAGTGTGTGACAGTGTATATTGTGTACATATGTTGTAAATATACATAAATGAACATGAAACATTGGTGTGAATAACTGTATGATGGGAGGAGCAATGTTGGTGAATACAATGTTGGAGGAGTGAGGGAGGGCTGGTTGGGTGTGGCTGCTCACACTCGCAGTGTTCTGAATGTGTTGATGGTGAATGTATATAGTGTGTACATATGTTGTAAATATACATAAATAAACATGAAACATTGGTGTGAATAACTGTATGATGGGAGGAGCAATGTTGGCGAATACAATGTTGGAGGAGTGAGGGAGGGCTGGCTGGGTGTGACAGCTCACACTCGCAGTGTTCTGAATGTGTTGATGGTGAATGTATATAGTGTGTGACAATGTATAGTCTGTAAATAGATTATATATATACATAAATTAGCATGATACATGGTATATATGTGCAACATATGTGTACACAAGTGTCATGCACGTAACACAGTGTCCTCGGACAGTACGGATGTTTTACTGCCATAATATAGTGTACGTGTTCATTATACATAGGATTAGCACATAAAAACAAATAAAATGTATTTGGAAATGTGCGCAAAAAATGAACAAAAATATATTCGAGACAACTCGCACGCCCCGTGCATTTAATCCTGTATTTAATTTGCACGCGCGCATGCATTTAATCCTGTAGAGAATTCTATTGCAAACACATTGATACCAAATTGAAAAACCTAGGACGAGAATTGAGATGACAATGTTGAAGAGAGTATACACATTTCGGTATGACCGCGCTCTCTATTGTAATGAGAGGCGCCTTGGGATGGTGCAGCTCGCTCTCTTTCTGGTAACTTTCATCTTGTCGGCGGGTGGAGCGCGCCGCTGTTTTTTACATTATATGCATATATTTTCCTATTGGGAATTCTATTCTGAACACAATGATACCAAAATGAAAGACCTAGGACGAGAATTGAGGTGACCAAAGTGAAAGGAGTGTACGCATTTTATCGGTCCTGCGTGCTCCCGGGTAACATGCTCTCACTTTCTCTGTTTGTTGCGAATAGTACGCTGGGCATTTGGACTTAATATGCCTTTAGTCCTGTAGAGAATTTTATTGCGAACACAATGATGTCAAATTGAAAAACCTAGGACGAAAATTGAGGTAACAAAGTTGAAAAGATTATACACGTTTCAGAATTACCGCGCACTCCCGCGGAATGCCCAAACCCACCCGGGGTAATGTGGCGCATGTGCGCCCAGAGCATTAAAGTGTTAAGTGTTATGCTCTCAGAATAGTATATGATCATCCTTTTAATAGATTTAGAATATAGATTTTCAGTTTAGTTTACTGTAAAAAAAAATCGTCAACATGGCATTTGAAATATGCACCAAATAAAGACAACAAAAATTTATAACTCAAAACACTTTAGAGTTTATGAAAAATCCATCCTAATAGGATTGTAGAACAGACACTGGTGCACACTATATGTAAATATGGTGAGAATCGGTCAGAAAATGGATTTTTTGAAGCTGACTCAATGTTGAAACTCTAGTTTAAGAGATAATTGAAGTTGAAGTTATCGACAATGTATAAGGTAGTTCTAATTCATTTATTTACTTGTATGTTTTAATAAACATTTTTTGGCATTCGTACTCAAATATGTGAAAGTTGTAGGTCAATATGTGTTGAAGTGACGTCAAGATGATGACTACATATCAGTGCAGTCACCACTTTACAATGATCTCTAATCACACTATGTGCCTGAGAAAAGTTTTTGAAACATTGTACAGAGAGAATTTATGTACAGTATCTCAAAACATTATATGGGGAGAATTTGGGTTGCATTCCAGACACCTGCAAAATTTATCTTTTTCCACACTTCTTTCAATATAACACCCACTTCAATATTTCAACATTTTAACAATATATACAGAACATAATACATTGCAGAGTACTTGGGAAGAGCAATGATGCAAGAATACAGTATTATAATAAAAAACTATAAAATACTAAATTAGTCATCACTAACCATTGCATTTTAAAAATAAAACAACAACAAAAAAAACCAGCGTTGAATGTAATGAAACGCCATTTTCTGGGTGAGCCCCGGAGGCTCCCTGGAGCTTATCGGGCTAATGTATGTTATATTAGACCAGGACATTAGCTAAGGAGTTCAGACCTACCAAGGACCAGCGCCAGAACCTGACCCCTTCAGAGAAGTTTCAGGGAGCAATGGCCCTGGAAACCCTCTTGTGGTTGGGGTTTTCCTTATCTGCCATCGACCAGGGTTAGGCTCCCAGAAAGGTAGGCATAACAAAACTAACCCCACATGGTAAAAAAATAAAACAAAAAAACGAACAGAGAGGTAGAAACTCCCTGCAATCCCAAGGAAACAAGCAAACAAGCAAACATCACACTTTACTGCTGCGCCGATCATCCGCGCAGCCCTCCCCACCCCGAGAGGGGGAGGTGGGAGCCCCGGACCTCACCGCGCCGGCTGCCTAGCATCAGTTTGTAAGCTAATGTCAACCGGGATAGATGCTTCTCTGGCCTCAGTTTCCTAGGCAGCGTTTGCCTTGTGTGGCATAATTACACACACATACACATGAAAAGAAAATTAAAAGGCACTGACCAGTGGGCAGAAAGCACCACGCCGGCCAGGCGAAGAAAGCACAAAACTGCATCAAATGACCCACCACGACAACAAAACCCAAAGTCCCAGCACGACCACAACACATGCCAAGCCCCAAAAAGATCAGTCTGCAAACCAGGAAGACCCCAGAACCCCAGAAGGCAGAGACGGGTCACACACAAGGAAACAAAGCCCCCTGAACCCACAAAGGGGGCCCAAGAGGAAGAAACCTCCAGAACGAAACGAAAGAACCCAAAGGAATTCGGAATCGAACCAGGGGGGAGCCGAAACCACCACATTTGCCGGCGGAGATACACCACAGAAAGGCAAAGCAGAGCCCCCAGACAGAACCCCCAGGGAAACGGCCAAAACGGACCGAAAACCAAGGGACAAGGTGTGGGAGCAAGCATAAACAGACAGTGGCACTGAGCCCACACCCTATATAGGGCCCAGACCCAAAACAGACAAATGGAAAACCTGGTGTAAAATCAACACTCAAACATTCCCAGAGGAACAGAAAACGGGCAGAAAACACCAGAATAGCAAAGAAACGACATCAGGAAAATAAAACCCCTGAAAAAGGTGAAAAACTCACCCAAGACACTCGCTCGTACACCCAGGCGCATGTAAACAAACCGCAATGCCACCCTGGTGGCCACGCCTGGTAACCAGCATAAGAAAATGGCCACCAGAACAGGGGCGGTGACTGATGCAAAAGATACAAAAACACGCTAGCAAAAGTGGGAAGCAAGCAGACTGGATGAGTGAAAAACTCCACCCAGAAGCAAAAAACCCAGGCAAGGGCAAACAGCCCCAGAATTGCTAGCAGGCATCCCCCACAGCCCCAGGAACCCGCAACAGAGGCCCTGGGGCAGAGGCGTCCTCCAAGCCTTCCGCCCTTAAAGAAAAGGAAGAGTCCATGGGAAAGGCAGCAAGAAAGGGCCACTGGTAAGACCCAGAAGCCTTGGCAGGAGGAACAGGCTCAAAAACCTCAGTCCCCAACCCGAACGGGGCAGCCCCCCGAAACCGCTCGAGTCTCGGCCCCAACTAAACCCCGCCCCGACCCCGAAACCCGCAAACAGCCTGGAGCCGGGAACAGGGAGGGGAAAAAGGCAAACAGCACCTAACCAAAACGGGGCAGCCCCGGTGCATCCGAGTGGGAAACCAACCTTGTGTGTTGCAGCAACCTAAGCTCGCTTGCAACATGGATACCGCCTGTACTCTGAACAGTAATAACATCAGGAGAGTACTGGAGAACAAGCAGAGAAAATCTCTCGCAAGACTCTGGGTCAAGGTGTCAGTGACTCAACAGGCAACATGACGGAGGTAAAAGTGGCTTGTTTCCAAAAAAAGCTTGTTTCCTTGGGATTGCAGGGAGTTTCTACCTCTCTGTTCGGTTTTTTGTTTTAGTTTTTTACCATGTGTGGTTTGTTTTGTTATGCCTACCTTTCTGAGTGCCTAACCCCGGTCGATGACAGATAAGGAAAACCCCAACCACAAGGGGGTTTTCCAGGGCCATTGCTCCCGAAACCTCTCTGAAGGGGCTAGTTTCTGGCACTGGTCCCTGGTAGGACTGAACTCCTTAGCTAATGTCCCGGTCTAATATAACATACAATAGCCTGATAAGCTCCAGGGAGCCGCAGGGGCTCCCCCACAGAAAATTATTTATGCAATCCTTGCACATCAACTTGCTTACAGGCAAATCCACTATCCCACTGTTTGAATTCGGTTATAAAAAAATTATGCAAGTGCAAGTTTGTACTCTTCAATAGTGAGTCAATTTCCATTCCACTACCTATTTATCATCATCTATAGTATTACACCTATTAGCATTGCCTTGGTACCCTTAGCCATCACTGCATGCTGGGCTCTTTTATAATTGCCCAATTTTTTTACTGATTTAGGCATCAAAATTACCACAAGATTATTTTACTTTTTAGATAATTGAACCTTCAGGAATTCATTAAACATTTTAGATAACATGAACCTCTCTGAGGTTGATAAAACAATTTCTTACGTTCACAAACAAAGCTATCCTGGTAGCCTGCTGGTCTCCACTTCTTCTGAATAAAGCCCGGGCAGCACGTCTCGCACTGAGATCCACAAGTGTTGTGTTGACATCGACACTGCAACTTGTACAAGTCATTGGGGTCTGTTATATCACAAACATCTGCATGACCATTGCACACACACCTTCCACCAATACTGATGTCTTTGATGGAGTAAAAATACTGAAAAGAAACACAATAAATTTTATGAAGCTCTAATTCATCCATATAACTTTTCATCAAAACACACAACTGCACGTTAAAAGTTATATGCAAATTCTGATGTAAATAAAAAGTTATTTTCATACCCTTCTTGTGACTGTTGGATCTTGTCTTGCTACAGACATGAGGTGACCAAGTAGAGTTTTGGTGCGCAATAACCGAAGTCGAACATTTGTGGCCCTTGTGAACTCTTGTAGTGCTGTTGAGTTGAAGAAACTGTTTGCTGATGGTCTATTATTTAGAAGAGATACCACAATCTGAAATAAAGCATATTATACAGTATAACAATGTAACCATAATACAGATTAAATATAATTAGAATATGAAAACATAAGAAGATTTACTTCATACAAATAGCAACACCTTACCTCGCCACCTTCCAAGGGTACCACCTTTGAAAAATGTGTCACACAAGTCACATCATCATCGTTGCTGATTGGCTTCAAGCTCTCCTTTCCAAAGAAACTTTCACAATCCCTGGAAGTATGAGTAATTATCTCCATTAATTAGTATACTGTAATATATTACAAATACTGAATGTAAATAATTTTACAAAAAATTCATTGACTCATTGATATTTTTATCATACAAATATTTTGTTTCCACCGGAGTTAAGAATGTCAAACAATTAGGAATTATTTTTAAATTCTGGAACTTTTTGTTAATACTTTGCAAAAATCAAGACAAAACACTATAAATTAAAAAAATCCAAATTTTTACTGTGCATTATTATCAAACGTACTCTTTTCTCTTTGCCATAAGACTTCATTGCAAAACCAGCATTGAATATAATGAAACGCCATTTTCTGGGTGAGACTCGAAGGCTCCCCAAAGCTATCCAGGCTGATATGTATATCGTTGGACTTTGGCATCAGTGTGATTGGAGTTCTAGGACTACCGGGGACCATGAGCCAGAATCTGGCCCCCTTGGAGAGGCACGAGGAGCAATAGCCTATAGAAATGCACATGAGATTTGGAGCATTCTATATCTGTCATCGACCAGGACAGCCACCCAGAAAGGTAAGCACCCCAAAACAAACCCCTATTCTGGTTAAAACGACTAAAATAGACAAATGAGTGGACAGAACTCCACAAATGAAAATGAGCAGACGAGCATGACATCACACAAGCCTCGCCGATTGTCTGTGCAGCTTTCCCCTCCTCGAGGAGGGGGAAGAAGGAGGCCCAGACCAACCATGCCGGCAATCAACCCTGCAGTTCTGAGGCTGGATGTCAAAAACACATGAAAAAAACGCTGACCAGAGGGAGGGAGGGTTTTCGGGGAGCCTCCGGGTATCACCCAAAAAATGGCATTTCACTACATTCAATGCTGGGTTTTTTGGGGAAGCCCCCTTTGACTCCCCCAAGCTACTTCACCAAAGACGAAAACTAGACTGACTTACCCGGGAGGCGGTCGGTGCTCGCATCTCAACTTGAAGTCGAGACAACAGGCTGCAACCGCCAACCCAAAGCGACACAGGCCTGACTAGGCCCAGGAACATTCACAAGGTAGCGTGCAGCCAGGACCAATCGCCAAAAACCGTGCCGGAATATCAGTTCAGGACATGTTACCGAAGACGGCACCAAGCACAGCAAACTTACAAACGTCATGGGCACAGGGATAGACTGCAGGCTGGCTAGACCAAATAACCCTGCAGACGACCTGAGAGACCGGAACCCGAGAACAGGGAAGAAGGGAAACCGGATCAACCCAAAGCGCGTCCCCGGCCACAGAGGCCGTAGCGAGCAATTAACGGCAGAGAGCTGCAACCGGACACAACACATGATGCCCCCCCAGCCTGACCAACCAAGCATCAACAACCCAATGACCCCTCTGAAAAGCAGCAGTCTCATTCTTCGCCAGAAAAGGAGATGGCTGAAAATGAACAAACCTATCACCACGAATAAAAGAGCAGAAACCCCTGCGCCGGAGGAGAGCATGAAGCTCCCCAACCCGATTCCCAGAGGCCAATGCCAACAAGAAAAGAGCTTTGGAAAAACAATCCTGAACCGAAGGGCCCACAACAAACCGAGGCAAAGACAGACACAAGAGCACTCTGTACAAAGACCAGGAGGGCTCAGGCTGTGCACAAGCAGTCTGGAGGTGAAACAACGTTAGAGACAGCTTGCGAAATGGTGCCAAAGTAACATCAATACTGAAGCAAGCTGCAGTGGCTCCGCCAATGCCACTCAATACGAAGCGACACTATTCGGCAAAAGATGATGGTCCTGAAACGGCCACAAGAGAAAGGACAAAACCACCTTAACAGAAAGCAAAGTACAGCAATGAAGAGACAAAGAAAAAAAAGGACCACCAGGAAACTTCATACTGCCGCCAAGACGAAGCCCGTAAGTGGGACACCATTAAAGAGGCCACCTTATCAGCATACAGATGTTGATAGACTGGAATCAAAAAGACCAAACGTGAAGATTTGAGGGGAAGAGCAAACCAATCTCGTAACGGACCGGAATGATCTGTTGAAAGAGGGGGAGCAGCAGAAAAACCTCCGGGTTTGAACACTGAGCAAGCAGCGCCTGAAACCTAGGCTGGGCCAGCCACCATGGGGCCAAGAGGACTACTCTCCCTTGGCAAGTCTCCAAGCGAGCTAGGACCTGGAACAACAGCTGAACCGGAGGAAGGAGGTACAGGAATCCCAACCTTGACTTGTCCTGCTGGAAGGCATCAGTCCCGATGGCCTTGTAGTCAGGAAGGGCGCTACATATGCTGAAAGACGCCTCAACCACGCCAACGTGAAGAGGTCCACCTCCGGGCGCCAGAACATCTGGCAGAGCCAACTGAATGAGTCGGCATGAACCGTCCATTCCGTGGACAGAGGAATGAACTGGGACAGGCCTTCTGCCAGGACGTAGGAGACCCTCCCCTGGACGTGAACCGCCAGGAAAGCCAAATCCTGAGAACTCAGCAGACGAGTCACCTGAAGCGATCAGCTCCCAAAGAGCCAAGGACCGCACTGAACCCCCCTTGCTTGCAGATGAGTCACAACCCAGAGTCCCAAACAATACCCAGCCAGGTCCGAACCAGGGAGGGGACCCGATGGGACTTCCGCCAGTTCACCAGGGAACCTGAACCCAGCTAGCTGGGAAAGCACCAAACCCCTGGCAAGCAGACACACGGACCGACTGAGAGCCTACACCAGCCAGTCATCGAGGTAAGCCAACACCTGAACACCTAAAAGTGCAGACGGGCCACCACAACCCTGGTAAGGTGTGTGAACATGCGAGGAGCCAGGTTCAACCTGAAAGAGAGACAATGAAAAAGGTAACTCTGCTTCCCCACAACAAAACCGAGCCAGTCCCTGAACCCCGGATAATCAGGACATGCCAGTAAGCGTCCTTGAGGTCCAGGGACACCATCCAAGAATCCGGACCAGGGATAGAATGGTCATCCAAAAGGAGGGGGGCAAGAAACTCAGGGATTCAGATGGTACAGGTCCAGAATGAATCACAGGTCCGCACAGTCTTGTTTTGGAACTGGAAACAGGCACGATAGTCACCTGAGAGATATCGTCATTTCGACCACACCAGTGCACCCACTCCGAGATGACCTGACAGAGCACCGGAAAAAAGGCCTGCCCTGCCAGCCCCGAACCCCTTGAAGGAGGTTCGGGGTTGCCCCTGATGCCACCGCAGGCCTCTAGAAACAACCCGAAAAGCCCGCAAATTGTGAGACCTGGTGTGGGCAAATAAAGCAAGCCTCTCTCTCATCACCCTGTCAATGGGGCGAACCGTGAAAGGGCCGATGCCCATTGCAAGAACCCGACCTGCGCACAGAGCGAACACCATGCCGACCAGACACAGACGGTGTCGAAGGCAGCGCCGGCTCCGAAACTGGCACCTGTGGCCTACCCCAACAAGCAGAACCCCGAGCCCTGGCATGACCCCTCCAGAAAGAACCCACCCAGGACCCCCAGAGAACCAACAAGTCGGTCATCGGACGACAGCTGGAAGAAGCTGCCTACATATACTGCTCGACTGCAGAGTCCGCAAACAGCAAGGGACAAAAGAGCGAAGACAATCTAAGAGCCAGAGCCAGGGCTCAAGCAGATTCCGAGCACAACCTGTTGACACGAGAGACGCGCAGCAAAATACTGCGACTTCACATCCCACAGGATCAGCACAAACAGCTTCAAAAGTGCAGACGACTCACAAACAGCCGAGACTAAGGCACCAAACCCAGGAACGGCCCCAAGCACCTCTACATCCTCCGCATACCCATCCAAAGACAGCTCCAGAAGGGAAAAGAAACACAAGACCAAAGCCAGCAAGCCTCGCTCCACCCACAAGCCCTGCCTGCGGGTACAACAGAAAGCACCTCAAGCATCCAACGACAACAACGGGCAGTCTGCAAGCAAGGACAACTCTGGAACCTCATAATGAATATGTATGGAGACGAAGATTTAACCCTGAAGAAAGACGGATCCATTGTAGAGGTTTATTCCGGGTTGTGCAGGAGGTAAGCCGCAATGGCCGCCTGCACCTCAGTAGGCGAGACGCAGGAATCTAAAAAACCTCCAGAAAGACGGCACCAAAGGACCCGCAGGGATACGGAACCAAACCCGGGGAGGAGCTGAACCCAAATCCAACTCGTGCGCAGAGGGGGGGGGGGGAGGAAAACTCCACTCTTTGTAACAGTTAGCTCCGCTTTGAGGGTCAGAAAACCCAGGTGGGGTTCAATGGGGCCCAAGCCCCAAAGTCACCTCCTCCCCGATCCCCAGGGACCTCCATGTCAGGCCCCAGGGGCGAGTCATCCTCCAAAACCCCGGCCTCACAAGAAAAAGCCAGGATAGCCGGAAAAGCAGGAAGAGGGGGCCCACTGGTCAGACCCCAGTGTTACTGCTGGAGGAACCGACTCGAATGCCTCTGTTGCCACCCCAGAAAGGGCAACCCCTGAAACCGCCCGAGTCTCAGAAACCTCTAAGCCCTGCCCCGACCCCGAAGCCCTCAGAAGCTTAGGAGCCGGAAGCAGGTGGGGGGGAGGGAGACAGAATGAACCGCAGCAGGGGAAGAACAAAGGGGGTGCAGACTGAACCAAGGCCAATGTGACTAATTCCTCCAAGTTCGGATCCCCTAGAAGCAAAGCGGGGCAGCCTCGGGGCATCCGTGGAAGCAACCACCCTAGCACGTTGCAGCAACCTAAGCCTAGTCTGCATCACCCGAGCCGCCTGCACCCGAATAATGTCATCAGTATAGTGGGTGAATTGAGTCACAAAAAAGCAACAATGCTCACAGAACTCCGGGTTGAAGGTGTCACCGACCCAATTGGCAGCATGACGCGGAGGCAAAACTATGAGCGTCACCCTGAGACAAGGGGACAGAGCAACCCTCAAACTCGCACAAAGCGAGATGGGACCCAGGGGGTCGCATCCATTGTATCCCGTCTGCCCTTGGGGTTTACCAGGGCCCCTAGACTATTATCGCTAAGGGCAAGCCCAGGCAGGGTACTGCTAACCGATGCCCAATGTTACCAAACAAGCTGCTAAAGCTTAACCCCCGGGATGTGTCCCACTCACGAGGGTGAAGCAAGGGGTACCACCGAAAACAGAAGGTCAACCTTAATATAACTGGGGGGGAAGAGACACACAGGCAGACCCTCCCCCCCCCCCCCCACCACCAAGCAAAAACGAAAAAGAAAAACCTCGTAAGAGGACAATGCAGGAGGAACAGAGCTGGCCACTGTTATAGGTGAAAATTAGGTTTGCAGTACCCCATGTCCCTACTAGTGCAAAAAACTATTCCATTACCCCTAGGCAAACAAGGGAGGAAACCCCCCCAACACACTCAGGGTGGTCAATCATCAAGTAGCAAAAGACCAACAGAGGTAGACCTCAAGGTGACTTGTGGAAGAGAACCCCAAGCTGTAAGGGTGGTACTTACAGGGCACTCAGGGAAGGGAATCCTAAGAACATGCAGCCTGAGTACCTGTGAATATTACTTCCAGCTCGCACGCCACCATAAGAGCAGTACTGGACCCAAGGTACAGCACAACACAGAGAGAGTCTGGAGCTGGAGTCACACTACTATGCCACAATCACATCAGCCGAAGAACTGCAGAGTGGATCACCTGCATGGTGGGGTCTGGGGCTCCCACTTCCCCCCCCTCCCCAACAAGGGGGGAGCTGCGCAGACATGCGGCGCAGCGCGTGTGACGTCATGCTTGTTTGCTCTTTTCATTTGGGAGTTTTCTATTTGGGGGAGTTTGATTATTTTAGTTGTTTTTAACCAGAATAGGGGATTGTTTTGGGGTGCTTACCTAATTAGGTGCCTGTCCCGGTTGATGGCAGATATAGAATGCTCCAAATCCCATGTGCATTTCTATAGGCCATTGCTCCTCGTGCCTCTCTGAGGGGGACCATGTTTTGGCTCGTGGCCGTAGGCCTAGAACTCTGTTCACACTGATTGATGCCAAAGTCTAATGATATACATATCATCCTGGATAGCTCCAGGAAACTGAAGGGGGCTTCCCTCAGAAAACATAATATTGAGGATTGAAAAAGCCAGGCATGATGAAAAGATGACACCCAAATTATGAAGCATGGAAGGAGCTAAACTACATTAATATGTAACTAATTTCAGAAAAATGTTAACCTTCAAAAACTATTTTCTGTGGAAAGCCCCTTCGTCTTCCCAGAGTTATACCATGGCAACAGTCAATCGATGGAGTTTTAGCCCTACCGGGTACCAGCGCCAGAACCTGGCCCCCTCAGAGAGGCACGAGGAGCAATGGCCTATAGACGACACCATGTAATTGGAAGCAGTCTGGCAGAAGCAGTCTATATCTGCCATCTACCAAGTCAGGCACCCAGAAAGATAGGAATTCCAAAGCAAACTATAGCTGGTTAAAAAGTTGCAAACCAAAAGCCGAACTAGCAAGCAGAACTCCTCAATTGAAAACAAGCATGACGTCACCACAGCCACCACGCTGCTGTCTGTGCAACTCTCCCTTCCCGGGAGGGAAAAGGGGGGATCCCAAACGTCCCGCGCCAACTACTCAACCCCAGTTCAAAGATTGTTGCGATTGGGGGCGGTCGATCTACTCTGGCTCCATCATTTTGAGCAGTGCTGTCCATAGCGGTGATATTCTTCTGTAGGGTGGTGTGCGAGCCAGGAGTAACACGAGTACTGGGTCTAGCAAGAGCCTAGAGTCGCCTTCCCTAGGTGCACTGTAAGTACTGCTCTTGCCATTTAGGGTTATCTTCTATAAGCCACTCAGGAGACTATCTCCGTGTGGTTCTTTTGCTACTTGGTGATTGCCCGCCCTTTGGGTTCAGCTAGGGTTGTTCTTACTCCTGTTTGACCTTGGGTAGGAGGTAGTATCGCCGCTGGCTGGGGCGCAAGGTACTGTGCAGCTGTCTGATATACGCATAGCGAACGGTTCTGTTCCCCTAAAAACATTGTGCTTTTGCGGGGGTTTTTGTTTTGTTTTGTTTTGTGTTGCCTGGAGGGGGTCTGCCTGGTGTGGCTGAAGGACCGCTTGTATGATTTTGTTGGCCTTCCACTAGGTTCTTGTGATTGGTAGACAGTTCAGCTGTCACAGGGGTTTAGCTTTCAGTTTGTTTGCTTGGTAGCTCTGGGATAACCAGTTGGCAGTACCTTGCCTGGGCTTCCCTTAGCAGTCAGCCTAAGGGCCCTGAAAACCCCCACTGGGGCTTTGGTCTGATGGAGGAGACCTCTAAGTTCCACCTTGCTTCGTGCAAGTTTGAAGGTTGCTCTGTCCCCTTGTCTCAGGGTGACACTGTCTTTGCCTCCTCCATGCTGCCTGTTGGGTCAATGACACTTTTGACCCGGAGTCCTGCGAGTGGTGTTCTTTGCTTGTAGTTCACACAGTCCACCGATATTGATATTCTGGTGCAGGCAACTTCAGCATTGCATGCGCAGTTTAGATTGCTGCAATTCGCTAGGTTGGTTGCCTTTCCGGATGTCCCGCTTTGGTTATAGGTACCCGGACTTGGGGGTGTTAGTCGCCTAGACTTTGGTTTCATCCGCGCCCCCTTGTCCTTTCCCTGCTGTGGATCATCCTGCTTCTCCCCCCGCCCCACCCCCACCCCCGTGCTCCCAGCTCTCAAATATCTGAGGGTTTCAGAGTCGAGGCAGGGTTTTCTTGGTGGTGAGACTCGAGTGGATTAGGGGACTGCCCCTTCCGGATCTGCCTCCCTATATGAGTTTGATATGAGTTCTACTCCTCGCCGGGTTTGGTTCCAGGTTCCCTTGGGTTACTCGGTTCCTTCCTTCCAGAGGTTTTCAGTGTCCCGCATCCCACCAAGGGAGGTGATTCTTGTGGCTTACCTCCTGTGAGACCCAGATTACGCCTCTATAATGGATCCTTCTTCTTTTGAGTTTGGTTCCTCTTTTCCTTACTAAGTGCGTTATGAGGTGCCAGAGTTTTCCTGGCTGGCGGACTGCCGTTTCTTTTTGTTGGGGGGCATGGCATGCATTCTGTCGGACCTGTACGCTTGAGTGGCAGGAGTTGACTAGGGGTCATTCGGTTTTCCTGGGGGAGGGGGGGGCCACTTTGAGCACCTCAATGCGTGCTTGTTCGCCCCTGTGCTTCCTTGTGATATTGGCCAGGTGCAGCTTCACGTGCAGATTCTCTCCCTTTTGGCATCCCTGGTGGCCAAGGATTTGTGCGCCTGTGGGCATTTGGCTTCGGTTTTATGCTTCTTTTCCCTGCTGGAGCTGTCTTTGGATTGGCTCGAGGAAGATGTGCAGGAACTAGGTTCCAGGCCTGTGTCCAGTGTGCTTGCCTTGGCATCAGGTTCTGGCGGTGGTTCCCAGTAGGCCTAGAACTCCATCGATTGACTGTTGCTCCAGGAAGCCTCCGGGGTCGCACCCAGAAAAATGACGTTTCATTACATTTAAAGCTGGTTTTATCAGTTTGAAGAAAACTGATGTGCTTCAGAAAAATAAGGCTATAAAACAAAGCAAAGCCAGCAAAATGGTAATGAAAAGAAGAGATCTTTCTAAACAACACTGATGTTGAAAAAACATCTTGTAGAGTTGAAGGTTCAAAATGAAGGAAGAATTATGTAAAAAAAAAAAAATCTAGAGAAGCCCCTTGTGGCTCTCAGAAACTATACACTGAGATGGTTCCCATCTACCAGGTTGCATCAGACATGGAGTTCTTTTGACCCAGTAGGGACAACTGCCAGAACCTGGCCCCCTTACAGAGGAGCTGGTGGCATTTTGTCACCTCACTGGGAAAGGCTACCAGAAAGGCAATGTGTTGAAACAAACCACTGCCGGGTTAAGAAAAGTCCAAAGCCTCAAAATCCACCGAATGAATTCCCCCAACTATGTAAACAGATAAAATTCTCTCAAAACTAATGCAAGATTGTTTGTCCCCACCTACCCAACTTGTATGAGTGGGATAGTGGAAGTGTCTCACCACCTACTGGGGTCTGAGCTGGAGGGTGGAAGTGTCTCACTATGTGCTGGGGTCTGAGCTGGAGGATGGAAGTGTCTCACTATGTGCTGGGGTCCGAGCTGGAGGGTGGAAGTATCTCACTATGTGCTGGGGTCTGAGCTGGAGGATGGAAGTGTCTCACCATGTGCTGGGGTCTGAGCTGGAGGGTGGAAGTGTTTCACCACATGAGACACTTCCACTTCCCCGTGAGGGAGGTCAGTGAGAACCTGATCTCCCTGCACCTCTGTGAGGGAGGTCAGATATTCTGGTGCTGGTTACAGATAAACCTTAAGAACTCCATGGCTGATGCAGCCTGGTAGAGGGGAACCATTTCAGTGTACAGCTTCAGGGGAACCAACTGGGTGTTTTCATTTCATACAACACTTTTATTTTCAAAGTGATAGAACTGAGGAAGACAGAAGTGGTACAGACAGAAAATAGCACAGGCAGTAGAAGCAAACACTGTTGGGTCTGAATGTGGAAACAAAAATATTAAGAAAATTCACTGAAGTTTTTAAACAAACATTGATGAGAAAGCTCAAAGGTCCTATAATTAAATGATGTGATTTTGTTACACAAAGTTAGTAAAATACTCCACAATACAGCAAATATCTTAACATACAGCTGTATTTCATAACACAAAGTTACATAGCATACCCTTGACTGTCAGCAAAATATTGCCAAGGTGTATAAGTTTCTCCATTGTCCACCGATCGTTCCAAGACCCAGACACCAGGACGGGGAGAGTTCCCCATCTTTATCAGTACATAGGCAACTTGGAATAGCTGTAGTAAATAAAAAAGGAAGTTTAAAGTAATGAAGCTTTACAGTATTGGTATTCAATATTACATGTTCACTATATATTGTAAACCCACATAAACTGCAAGGGATGCATTCCTTGAAAAACCAGGTACTGTATAGACAAAATACTTTAAAAAAATCAAATTCAAAATTCAAATTCAAATGTTTATTCAGGTAAAGTACATACATACAAGGGGTGGTACAAATATTGCTGAATTTATCGATAGAGCTAGTACATACAATGCCTAAAGCCACTATTACGCAAAGCATTTCGGGCAGGAAAAACACTAAAGACTAAAACTTAATACTAATTGAGATTAAAGTATAAAATGTGTTGAGACAATATATAAATAAAAAAGGGGGAACATGGCAGCAAAACAGCAAAAATACAATTTGGTCAACTGTTACGAACCCGGATCCAGCGTCCGTGCCTGGAGCAGTGACAAACACGCCATCTGTGGGTCAGCTCCCGAAACCCCCGCCAAACGAACGACGACACCTAGTGAGGACAGCGTGTACTGGCCTCGAGGACCAGTTTCCAGTCTGGTTCAGCGCTCAACACCGCCGCTCCTGACCTCTGGTGAGGTGGTGCTCCGACGACAGCGCCATCTATGGAGTGGATATGTCGGGCGTTTGTATCTGAGCCTGTGAGTGTGGTGTATTAGTGTCCATTATTGATGACGTGTCTGCTTACAGAGCCGACCTGGGACCACTGTGTTGAAGGTGAAGTCAGTCTACCCGAGGCAGCCAGTCTCCATACAGTGAAGTTTGCTGCAGCTGTTGTGACGTCGTCCCCCCCCGGAAGAACACTGTGGTGTGTTAAGCCTGCCAGTGGAGTGGCAGTGGAAGGATTTACCCGGGACCGACGGTTGGAGACGATAATCCACTGGGGTATTGAGGACAGGAGGGTGATTGGTGATATCACACGAGACTCCTGTCTAGGGCGTACCCCTTTTATCGTTCGTGGAGTGGCCGTACCAGCCTTGGTGGCTCAGTACCTGCCAGCAGACCTGCTGGACGTGTGGTTGACGGCCTCCACGACGGTGCCCCCAGTGGACCTGTGTTGTGGCTGACCTGTGGCCAGGGTAGGCTCGGCGTTCTCAGAGGACACGTCTTGAGGCCACGAAGAAAGCACCGCGGACTCGGCACCTAGTTTCTTGATCAAGAGTCTTCAGCAGAAGACTAGATTGTGCACGATCCCCTTTGCAAAGTGTTAATACCCCCCCCCCCCCTTTGTGTACTCTTTTATTATATATATTGAAACGGTGATGGTGAATATTATATTATATTAAGTTCTTACCTTTCTTTCCCTACTCCCTTTAAGTTACTTGCGTCACGGATCGCATCCCTTGATAGCCTCTACTGGTTTGGGGCCGGATATATATCTTCCTCTAACTACATCAGAGCAAGAACCCCGTTGCGTCCCGAGAGGGCCGTAACATAATTGGCATCCCCAGCGGGATCCGTCCCCTTGTTAAGTATGTTTGACAGGGGTGGTGAAGTGGCGTAATCCCTGTATATAATTCCCCCTGTGTGACGATTGTGACGTTATACGTCCTGTGCGGTGCTCAGAGTGACTAAGTGCGATATTGTGCAGTGCGGTGCTCGCTGTGATTAAGCGATTAAGTGCAATATTGACTAGTGCGGTGCTCAGTGATTCAGTGCAATATTGTAGAGCGAAGTGTTCGCTTGGACTCAGTGCAATATTGGGTAGTGCGGTGCCCGGAGTGATTACGTGCAATATTGGCAAGTGCAGTGTTTGGTGCAATATTGGCGTAGAACAGTGCTCAGTGTGTTAAGTGCAAAGTGTTCCATCTGTGACAATGGCAGACAAAGCTACCATCGATGATCTGGACGAGGTTCAGGCTTTTCTGAACAGAGAAGATTGTCTTGCCAGATTAAAATATCTGAGTAAACCGGAACTTGTACTAGTGAGCGCCTACCTGGAGATCAAGATCCGTGCCAGTGACTCCCGTGTGGAGATCTTGTCCAAGGTACACCGGCACCTGAAGGCAGAAGAGAAACAGGAAGGCGAGACTCCTAGTACAAAGGAAAGTGCAGACATAGCTTCCACGGAAAAAGAAGATAAGGGCAGCGACGTTGACAGTGATGCAGGCGAGCTTAATATCAGCTTCCTAACAGTCAAGATGCGTGCCCTAGAGATCAATCGTGAAATAGAGTGGAAGAAGTTAGAATTAGAACGAGAATTAAAAGATAAAGAGATGGAGATGAAAGATAAGGAAATGGCGATGAGGCGTTTAGAATTGGAAGAAAGGAAAGAAGAACGAGAAAGAGAAGATAAACGAGAAAGAGAAAAAGAAGAACGAGAAAGAGAAGAGAGACGAGAGAGAGAAGAACGAGAACGAGAGAGAGAAGAACGAGAAAGAGAAGAGAAACGAGAGAGAGAAGAACGAGAAAGAGAAGAGAAACGAGAGAGAGAAGAACGAGAAAGAGAAGAGAGACGAGAGAGAGAAGAACGAGAACGAGAGAGAGAAGAACGAGAACGAGAAAGGGAGGAAAGAGAGAGACAACATGAACTAGAAGTATTGCGATTAGGCGGTGGTCGGAGGCAAACAACGGACACCAGTGGCTTCGATCCGGTACGCAACATCAAAATGGTCCCCAAATTCCATGAGAAGGAAGTGTCAAAATTCTTTGCAGCCTTCGAGAAAGTCGCTGCCTCTTTGGAGTGGCCAAGGGAGAATTGGGCCATCATGATACAGTCAGTCTTGACTGGGAAGGCCCAAATCGCCTACTCTACGTTATCCCTTGACGACTCCAGCGATTACGATATGGTGAAGAAAGTGGTGCTCATGGCGTACCAATTGGTACCTGAGGCATATAGGCAAAAGTTCAGAAACCTGAAGAAGACCTCAGAGCACACTTTCACCGAATTCGCCACCATCAAGGAGCGACTTTTTCAAGAATGGTGTGCCTCTCGGAAGGTGGAGACCAGGGAAGACCTCGAACAGCTGATTCTGCTCGAGGACTTCAAGGATTGTTTGTCTGGAGACCTCAAGACATACTTAGAAGAGCAGCAGGTGGAGACCTTGAGTGCAGCAGCCACCATGGCTGAAAAGTATATCCTGACTCATAGGCCGTCTGCTAAGTACGTCCCGAGGAATTACCAGCGCCGGTTTGACAGACCTCACGACGAAGAAGAAGAAAGACCCGTCCCACGAAGCGCTAAGAAGACGCCCCCAAGTAGCCCCCGAAGAACAAGTCCTAGTAGTCCGAAACACCGTAGTCCAAGGAGGAATATGGTGTGCTGGACTTGTGGGCAGAAAGGGCACATAGCTGCTAGGTGCCAAGGTAGAAGAGGTGGCAGCGCACGAAGGGAGGTGATGTTGGTGAGCTGTGTTACATCACCAGTAGGAAACCAGTCTACGACGACGCAGGAAGGACCAAGTTTGTTGGCCCCTCACACTTCAACCGGGTATGTAACGAGTGATCATACTGGTAGATCAATTGTAGTGCTCAGAGATAGTGGAGCAGCCCAGTCCCTGATCGTGAAGAGCTCGTTACCCGAGGGAGTAAGTGTGGATGGGAGACCAGAGGTGATCCTGGTTGGGTTTCCTAGGACGCAGTACATCGCCCCCTTAGTGCCAGTACATCTTGATTCGCCTTATTTCAGCGGCACATGTGAGTTGGCAGTAGTCGATACCCTCCCTGTGGCTGGGATTGACGTGGTACTGGCCAACGACTTGGTGACCGATTGGAGCACCAATCGTCCCAAGGTTGCGGACGAGTCTACCAGAACAGCAAGGTCGGAGGTGACAACAGGCAATGGTAATGTCCAGGTAAAGACAGACCCGGATTTGAACATGTCTAATTTGTCCTCTCCCCCGCAGATCGACAGTTATTTAGCAGTGTCTCCTGATTCTCTCGACGAGGAACATGAGGTTACGATGGCAGAAGTACCTGAGCTAGAAAAGAGGCCTTGTGTGCAGACACCCATGGATACCAACGAGTCTGGAGCGAAGGCTGAGGTGTGCTTGCGGTATGGCAAGTTACAGCATGTAGTGGACCAGCCAGAGATTCCCCAGACGTCAGAGGTATGTGAGGTGTGTTCAAAAGGTCTAGTGCCCTCTTCTGTCCATGCCGGCTATGGACATGACAAGCTCAGGAAACTTATCCCTCGAATTGCCAAATGTTTCCTACCGGTATTTTGTTTTGTTCTCCTATGTGCTCTCTGTGTTCTCGGTAAGGATCAGTGTACGACCCGAAGGATGGTGGCTCCCGTGAACATCGTGAAGAGGTCCCAGGGATTGGAGATTTGTACTGCAGGTGTTGCAGTTGAAGAAGGGACCTGGGAGGTAATAGATGATACAGGAGGTACATGTGATAATATGAGTGACTGTTTCCGACAGGTTGACACCCCCCGCGTGACAGCTGAGCCTCAACACAGCGTTATGCGGAACGTTGGTCGACCTGACGGTGGCAGAATGAATGCCATCTGCGACGTACAAGCAGCCCTGTTGGGCCTAGGTGTGAACCTAGTAGGGTATGCTGTAAGTATTGACTTATCCACTGTCGCGATCACTCTGAATTATCAGACCCCTGTATTCCAGGTTCCTGTCTCCCTGAAGGACCATCGGACTGGCACCAGAAATGCCGTCTGTGGTCAGCCATCATCGGTGCCACGACATAGGGAAGTGTCGAGTCACCCCAGATCGTGTCGAAACCAATCCGTACTCGAGAGAGGTGAGATAAAGCCCCTGCTTGACATCGCAGTGGAGACGTGGAAGATTACGTCAGGCAGATCATTGCCTTCTATCTGCAAGTTCCCGTTGTGCCGGAAATGGCTAGTAGAAAAGTTCTGTGGACAAGACAGCCTCGTCACTCCAGTTCATAGTATAAGTAAGTCCATTTGGAGTTGTGTCGCCCTGCTAATTTGGTTTGTGTTTTTTATAGAACCCCAAACCAAATTCTTTTTGGTGGGGAGGTGTTACGAACCCGGATCCAGCGTCCGTGCCTGGAGCAGTGACAAACACGCCATCTGTGGGTCAGCTCCCGAAACCCCCGCCAAACGAACGACGACACCTAGTGAGGACAGCGTGTACTGGCCTCGAGGACCAGTTTCCAGTCTGGTTCAGCGCTCAACACCGCCGCTCCTGACCTCTGGTGAGGTGGTGCTCCGACGACAGCGCCATCTATGGAGTGGATATGTCGGGCGTTTGTATCTGAGCCTGTGAGTGTGGTGTATTAGTGTCCATTATTGATGACGTGTCTGCTTACAGAGCCGACCTGGGACCACTGTGTTGAAGGTGAAGTCAGTCTACCCGAGGCAGCCAGTCTCCATACAGTGAAGTTTGCTGCAGCTGTTGTGACGTCGTCCCCCCCCGGAAGAACACTGTGGTGTGTTAAGCCTGCCAGTGGAGTGGCAGTGGAAGGATTTACCCGGGACCGACGGTTGGAGACGATAATCCACTGGGGTATTGAGGACAGGAGGGTGATTGGTGATATCACACGAGACTCCTGTCTAGGGCGTACCCCTTTTATCGTTCGTGGAGTGGCCGTACCAGCCTTGGTGGCTCAGTACCTGCCAGCAGACCTGCTGGACGTGTGGTTGACGGCCTCCACGACGGTGCCCCCAGTGGACCTGTGTTGTGGCTGACCTGTGGCCAGGGTAGGCTCGGCGTTCTCAGAGGACACGTCTTGAGGCCACGAAGAAAGCACCGCGGACTCGGCACCTAGTTTCTTGATCAAGAGTCTTCAGCAGAAGACTAGATTGTGCACGATCCCCTTTGCAAAGTGTTAATACCCCCCCCCCCCTTTGTGTACTCTTTTATTATATATATTGAAACGGTGATGGTGAATATTATATTATATTAAGTTCTTACCTTTCTTTCCCTACTCCCTTTAAGTTACTTGCGTCACGGATCGCATCCCTTGATAGCCTCTACTGGTTTGGGGCCGGATATATATCTTCCTCTAACTACATCAGAGCAAGAACCCCGTTGCGTCCCGAGAGGGCCGTAACAGCATTGTTTAAAAATAACAGACATGGGTTGACATTATAGGGGTAAGGTAGGTTACAGGGAATTTATTAGGTAATGCTTCGTTTTTATCTTAAACTGGTTGAGAGAGGTACAGTCTTTAACAAGATTGGGAAGGTCATTCCACATTCTGGATCCCTTGATTTAGAGAGCATTTCTAGTTTGATTAAGTTGTACTCTTGGAATATCAAAAAGGTATTTGTTTCTGGTGCGATCCTCATGGGTTGTTACAAACTTCAATGAAACTTTTAAGGTCAGGATTGGCATTACAGTTCAGCGTTTTATATATATATATATATATATATATATATATATATATATATATATATATATATATATAATACACATGAGAGGATGTGCAGTGACTTAATATCTAACATATTCAGAGATTTGAGTAGGGGTACTGAGTGATGTCTGGGGCTAGAGTTGGATATTGTCCTAATAGCAGCTTTGTGTTGAGTAATTGGAGGATGTAAATGATTTTGGGTAGTAGAACGCTAAGCACAAATACCATAGTTGAGATAAGGATAGATGAGGGAGTAATAGAGTGTCACCAGGGCAGGGCGAGGTACATAATATCTGATCTTAGAAAAAATACCAACAGTTTTTGAAACTTTTTTTGATATATTTATATTTATATGTCCCTGGAAATTCAACTTGTGATCAATGAGAACGCCAAGGAATTTGCCATCTATTTTGTTACAAATTTGGGTATTATTTATCATAAGATTTATTTGATTTGAGGATTTATTGCCAAACAAAATATAGAAAGTTTTGTCAATGTTGAGGGTGAGATTGTTAGCAGTTAGCCAAAGATGGACTTTATTTAGCTCAGTATTCACTGTGACATTTAGAGCAAGGGGGTCAGGACTGGAGTAAATGATGGTTGTGTCATCAGCAAATAGAATTGGTTTGAGGTGTTGGGAGGCATTTGGAAGGTCATTAATGTAGATGAGAAAGAGGAGAGGGCCAAATATGTTGCCCTGAGGAACACCAATGTTGATGGGTAGGGTGGGAGAAATGGAATTATTCACAAACATATTGGAGCCTGTCAGTAAGGTAAGATTTGAGGTATTGCAGGGAGTGACCTCTGACTCTATAATGATGTAATTTAAGAAGAAGGTTTTGGTGGTTGACAGTGTCAAAAGCCTTATGCAGGTCCACAAATAACCCAACAGGGAACTCATTTTTATCAAGAGCTGCATGTATCAAGTTAATCATACTAATAAGTGCATCGTTAGTGCTTTTCTTGGGTCTGAAGCCATATTGACAAGAGCTAAGTATATTGTGTTTGGCTAGATAAGAGTAAAGCTGCTTGTTGATTAGTTTTTCAAATATTTTTGACAAGTTTGGCAGGATTGATATAGGTCTGTAGTTGTTAACATCAGTGAGATCACAAGAAGGTTGCAAGAAACAAGTACTATGCTAAAATTAAATAAAACATATTTGTCTGTACAGTGGCACCTACAAAATTTAAATCATATTTTTCAGAAACCTATCCAGATCTGTGTGAAATCCTGATTTTTAAAATTTGCCATTTTTTGATAATAACATTTTCCAACTTGTTCTTATTTACCTGTTGTCTACATGTTGTTGGTTCAAGAAATCAATGTCCCTACAGCCTGCTCTCTGTAGGGACATCCTCCATTTTACCAAATGATTTTTTTCAGGTACAGCATATTTTAAAACTTAACACAGTTACGGCTTTGGCTGGTAGGCAGTTCCATGGGTTAATAACTTTGTGGGTGAAAAAGCATCTCCTGTTCTCAGTCCTCCATTGTAGCCTGTTGAGCGTGAAACCGTTGCTCCTTGTTTGTGTTACATCTGACCTTCTGAAGAAAATATCTGGATCAACATCCTCTAACTTGTTCAGTACAGGGTATTTTAAAAGTTTCAATGAGATCCACCCTGTCATGCCTGGTTTGCAGTGTTGTTAGCCTTGTGGCTTTCAAGCATTCCTAATACTGGAGATGACTTAGCTCAGGAATGACTTTTGATGCCTGGTGTTGAATCTTCTCCAGAGCAGCTATGTCCTTCCAAAAATGAGCCTCCATGCTTGGATACAGTAATCTAAATGAATGCACCAGAGATTTATACAGTTGATCCATTTTCTTCTTTTCCTTAGTCAAAAGTATGCTTGATTACCCCAAGAGTTTGGTTAGCGTTACTGACTGCTGCACCCACCTGTTGTGCAACTTTTAATGAATGGAGGATTTTGGCTCCAGGGTCCTTTTCTTCATCAATCTGCTATTAATTTGGTAGTTGACATGAGTTGTTTGCATTTGTCAATATTAAAAAGCATTTGCCAGTCTTATGACCATTTGTGGAGTTCATGTAGATATCTTTGTAAGACTTCAATATTATAATCACTTTATGATACACTTTTTCCCACTTTACCATAAATTTTTGTGTCGTAATATTCTTTGTGTCGAATATTTGTAATACCAGTATTCTCATCTACAATGCAGTGGCGCGGTAGTTATTCAGAATGCTTGTTGATTGAGGCGCTCATCATTCGAGGTTCCACTGTATTTTCAAACTAGATTTTTTTATGAAAATGAACATTATATGCCAGTCTGAGCCCATAATGCATATACAGTATTTTTGTAAATAGTAAATTTTGTATTTTGACTTGAAATTGTGAAATTTTCAATTTTTTAACACTAAATTTTTTTGTTTGTTCCTGTTTATTTTACGATATTGATCCATTAGGAAAGGTTGGAGCATTTACCATGTAGATTCTGCACAAAAAAAAATTGAGTGTGTTTGAGGAAGGTTGAGAAATTGTGCACCCAGCCCGTTAACCCTTAAAACTACGCATGGCATATATATATACGCCATGAGTAACATGTCCCACCATGCGCATGGCGTACATATATGCCATAGGGTGCCAGGCACGATTCAAATGGCCCGCGGCTACATGAGGTTCACACCAGCTTCTTCAGGGCTCTTTCTTGTAAACAGATGCCTTTGTTTAAAAAAAATCGCGGATAATATTCTCCAGTGTGAGCCACAGTACTGTGGGAGCAACCAAGGCTGGCACATGTAGCATGAGCTAACAGCATTGCTGTTCAGCTTGTGACCACAACATCGCCTAAAAATGTCAAAATAAATATGTAACTGCTATTATTTAGCGATGACATTATTTATTGTCATCGACATTATTCTGCTATTATTTACAGATGACCCCTGACTGTGATAAAAATTACCAGGATTGTGATAATAGCAGGATTGTTGTGATAATTAGCACTGTGTGGGAGGAGTAATGCTGAGGGAGATAGCGTCGTTTACCGACTGTGTGGCCACCTGTTAGTGTCTGCATTCACCGTACCAGCTCAGTGGTTCTCTATGATGAACACAAATGTAGATACTTATATATAATGTGTGTATTAGTGTAATAACAGCAAAAGCCGCCACCAGCTGACTGTGTGTGTGTAGCGAAATCTCTTAGTGCCTGAACTAAGCCTAAGTGCCTATCAGCTTAGTTGTACAGTTGTGGTAAACAGAACATGTAGATATTTATATATAATGTGTGTATATAGTGTAATAACTGCAAAACTATTTGTTTATTGTTTTATGAACGTAACAATTGAATCACTAATGTGAACACAATACTTTTGAGTATAGCGATGGTTCACACATTTTATTATATAAATCTATCACACTACACACTATTGAATAATATTACTGCCAAAAACTAAGAAAAAATCAATCAGAGACATTGAAACAATTAGGTAATAATATCTTTGTAGCAACTCCCATCTGACAGCTCGGGTGACGCTAACCGCCTCTGATGACTGCTCTGTCAATGTCCATATTTTGCCAGACTTCCTCGGCCTATTGTACCCAAATTATGTCACCTACGATTTTTTTTATTTTTCTCGTGCTCAGGAAACAAAAATTAACATTTATAGAAAACAAAATAAAAAAAAATCTTGCACACAGGGGTGTAAATCTCCTCAGGACCCCTTAGCAGCTTAAGGGTTAAGCTGCATGTGATGGAGCTTAGCCTAGGTATTCCAATCTTTGTTGTAAGAACTCCAATATTTCAGGAAACTAGGGCTGACAGAAATGCAGTCACTGACACTCAAAGGGCAGAAAGCAAGAGTATTATGAGTTATGATATGCTTAGAAATGAGAACAATATACTGTATATGGACAGATCAAAACATCCACTGGACAGTGTGACAGTGTAATTGCCAGAATTAGGCTGGAATACAGTATTTATGGCAGATGGCTGCAGGAAATGATTCCCCTCCAACTGTGAAGATTTCAACCATAAACTATGTGAACAATAGCTGGGACACACTCTCAACACTATATTTGTGAGTGCCCAATGACTTCAAGCAAAACGGAATGAGATATTGTAACCACTTGATTCTGTACTTTCCTGGAAACTGGAAGATATTCTTGTGCTCTACCCAGAATTTGTTTCTGCAGCCTAGACCACACTCACATCTCATGTTTTCTCCTGATTCTATGTGAAATTAACATATTAGATGAACTCATATTGAATAAGATAGGTGCACATTGCTATGGGAACCCGGCAGTGCCAGGGTCTCTGTCCATTTGTCTCTCCCATTCTCCCTCTCCTCATTCTCCCTCCTTCCCATTATCCCTCTACTTTCCATTCTCCCTCCCCTTCCCATTCTCCCTTTCCTTCCCATTCTCTCTCTCATTCACACCTCTCATTCTCCCTTGTATTCCCATTCTCCCTCTCCTTCCCATTCAGCTCTCATTCCTATTCTCACCTCCCCTTCCCATTCTCCCTTTCCTTCCCATTCTCTCTCTCATTCACACCTCTCATTCTCATTCTCCCTTGTATTCCCATTGTCCCTCTCCTTCCCATTCAGCTCTCATTCCTATTCTCACCTCCCCTTCCCATTCTCCCTTTCCTTCCCATTCTCTCTCTCATTCACACCTCTCATTCTCATTCTCCCTTGTATTCCCATTGTCCCTCTCCTTCCCATTCAGCTCTCATTCCTATTCTCACCTCTCCTTCCCATTCTCCCTTTCCTTCCCATTCTCTCTCTCATTCACACCTCTCATTCTCCCTTGTATTCCCATTGTCCCTCTCCTTCCCATTCAGCTCTCATTCCTATTCTCACCTCTCATTCCCATTCTCCCTTGTATTCCCATTGTCCCTCTCCATCCCATTCTCCCTCTCCTGCTATCAAGGATGAATCAACATTATCAATATTGATTCAATGTAGAAATAAGTTGAAGAACACCATGTACAATGAAACCCATACAATCACAAATTTCGTTGCAAAGTTTGGTGAGGCTATCCCAGGTGTCTCACCCCCCAACCTCCATCAAACAGGCAAACATAAAAACAGACACTCATTTATGGATATAGAACCTTTGGGTTCTGATCATTAGAAAATTGAAGATCCGTCGTCCTATTTCCTACTTTGTCAATAATTCCTTTGTGCTCATATTGCAGATGAAAGTCTTGTTAGTTTTAATTATTGTCATCCTCTTTTGCTAAAAAATATTCCTAGGTATGTCGAGTTGAAGCTGTTTTCGTAATGCCATTCTTTAGGTTTTATTCTCCTGGTTCTTCTAATATGAAAACCTGGGCAGTCTCTGCCATAGCATTCTTTCTTTTCTGGTAAACTTTTACACAATTCTGGGTGGATTTTTTTTTAGAGTTTTGGAAGCTACCTGTACGTGTACTAAGAATATTTCTCCATTTTCTTTGGTGAGCATATATATATGGATATGGCATTTGTTCTTCACAATAGCCCATATTTACATATACTGTGCCCCATTTGTAATATCAAGAGATTACAAATAGCTCAATATATGCACAGTTTTTTTATTTGCTTCTCTTTTTCTATCTGTACTGAGTCTATCGGTACTAAATCTGGTTTTATGGTACATATCTGGCTGTCTGAAATGAGTATGTGCACGAGCCTGTATGTACCGAGTCTGACTGTAAAATATATATGTACTAAGTTCGTTTGTACTGAATCTGTATGAAATATGTCTGTCTGTACTGAATCTGCCAATACTCAGTGTATCTGCACTAAGTTTGTACTGGAGCTACACAGTGTGCCTATACTGATTGTCTCCCCACTGTGTACTGGGCCCACATTGTGTGCCTATACTGATTGTGTCTCCACTGTGCACTACTGGGTCCACATTGTGTGCCTATACTGAGTGTGTCTCCACTGTGTACTGGGTCCATGTTGTGTGCCTATACTGAGTGTGTCTCCACTGTGTACTGGGTCCACGTTGTGTGCATATACTGAGTGTGTCTCTGCTGTGTACTGGGTCCACGTTGTGTGCATATATTGAGTGTCTCTCCGCTGTGTACTGGGTCCACATTGTGTGCCTATACGGAGTGGGTTTACACTGTGTGCCTATACTGAGTGTGTCTGCAGTGTGTACTGGGTCCACATTGTGTCTATACTGAGTGTCTGTATTGATTTTGTTTGTACTGAGTCTGTCTATACTGAGTCTATCTGTATTGAATCTGTCTCTATTGTTCCATCTGTACTGAATCTGTTTCTGTTGAATCTGTCTGTATTGATTCTGTCTATAATGAATCTCTCTGTATTGAATCTCTGTATCGAATCTATACTGAGTCTGATTGTACTGAATCTGGCTCTACTAGGTATGCACTGAGTGTCTGTATAGTACAGACATACCGAGTCTTGTCTGTATTGTGAATGTCTATACTGAGTCTCTCTGTACTGTACGTATATACTGAATCTCTCTGTACTGTATGTCTCTACTGAGTCTCTCTGTACTGTATGTCTATACTGAGTCTCTGTACTGTATGTCTATACTGAGTCTCTGTACTGTATGT
This sequence comes from Procambarus clarkii, assembly GCF_040958095.1. Taxonomy (NCBI): domain Eukaryota; kingdom Metazoa; phylum Arthropoda; class Malacostraca; order Decapoda; family Cambaridae; genus Procambarus; species Procambarus clarkii. The sequence continues at coordinate 15,841,421 of NC_091212.1, read as the reverse complement.
CTATACTGAGAGTCTGTACTGTATGTCTATACTGAGAGTCTGTACTGTATGTCTATACTGAGAGTCTGTACTGTATGTCTATACTGAGTCTCTGTACTGTATGTCTATACCGAGTCTCTGTACTGTATGTCTATACCGAGTCTCTGTACTGTATGTCTATACTGAGTCTCTGTACTGTATGTCTATACTGAGTCTCTGTACTGTATGTCTATACTGAGTCTCTGTACTGTATGTCTATACTGAGTCTCTGTACTGTATGTCTATACTACAAATACAAATATTTGTCTATACTGAGTGTCTGAACTGAATTGAGACCGTAATGAATCTGTAAGTACTGAGTCTGTCTGTATTACATCTGTCTGTGCTGAGTCTGACTATTCTAAGTATGTCTGCAATATATTGGTTTGTATTGAGTCTGCCTGCACTGAGTCTGCCTGCACTGAGTCTGCCTGCACTGAGTCTGCCTGCACTGAGTCTGCCTGCACTGAGTCTGCCTGCACTGAGTCTGCCTGCACTGAGTCTGCCTGCACTGAGTCTGCCTGCACTGAGTCTGCCTGCACTGAGTCTGCCTGCACTGAGTCTGCCTGTACTGAATCTGTCTGCACTGAATCTGGTTATAAACCCCAATGAACCGCCTACCCGCCGAAGCCGTAAATGCCAAAACTGTGCTGAACTTTAAAATGCAGCTTGAAAAAATCATCAGGGCAAATGGGGAATCTTTGACATGCCCAGCTGCTTAGGTGCCGGAGCTCTGGTGGGCCTGACAAAAACCTGTCATTTATGTCAATCATATATTTATAAATGTATGAAGTTAAAACACTTAGTGCTCACAAAATACAACCAGTGAAGTTTCACAAGTTTCCACAAAGGGTCATGTGTGAGATGTTTTCGGAGGTCTGAAGCAACTCTTGGCATGCAATTTATCGATAAATGTTTGAAAATAATTAATTCCATGAACTTCTCTCAATGAATCACCTACTGCAAGTTCTACTCTAAGATTAAGACAGTGCCAGATGTGAAGGTAATGTTCCTTGAGAACTGTTACCACGCCAGATTTGACACCAAGTATGACATTTGCTCCATCACCAGCAAATGCTACAAGGTTCTTTTTCAAATATAATTCATCAAACCCAATGATAACTGAGACAGCTCAATAGATGCCTAGCAATAGTTGCTGCTTTCTGATCAAGTAGGTCAGTTAGATCTAAGAACATGAAATGGGGGATTACCTTCCTTATCACTGTCACATTTCACGTAAACTATCAAGGTTGCTGTTAAAGCTCAGGCTTGTTGATTCATCAATGAGAACAAAAGTTTTTCCATTTATCGCATTTATCATGAACCGTTTGTGTGACATAAATGGATAGGAAGCCTTCATGTCGTCGGGTATTATGTTTCCAGAGTCCTATCAGTACAATTCAGCCTGTTTATTTTTTTTAAATACTGTATATACAAATTTAAATATTATTGAATTGTTAAAATAAACGAAGAAATATAACATTATTAACTTATTAGTGATGAAATACAACTATTTTCCTGCCACGATTAACCATCACCCACAAGCCGTCATCTCCCTTTCCCCTCATCCTCTCTTCCTTTCCCCTCATTCCCCTCATCCTCTCTCTCTTTACCCTCATCCTCTCCCTTTTCCCTCATCCTCTCTTCCTTTCCCCCTCATCCTCTCTCCCTGTCCCCTCATCCTCTCTCCCTTTCCCCTCATCCTCTCTCCCTTTCCCCTCATCCTCTCCCCCTTTCCCCTCATCCTCTCCCTGTTCCCTCATCCTCTCTCCCTTTCCCCTCATCCTCTCCCCTCATCATTCACTTTCAGAGGTGCCGGGACGGCCTTCCGACGAGCTCCCGCATCACTGGGACAAGCCGCCGGCTTCCTGTCCTCATCGAAGAAACTATAGAGGGTTAGTGGCCCCTCAGGTAAATTCAGGTATGTTAGTAGAGAAGATGGAGAGGCAAAGGTGAAAGAAAAGTTTATAAATGTTGAATATAGTATGAGTTATGATGAGAAGCGGGGGGGGGGGCGGGGGGCTGCCGCAGTGACGCGCGGGTGTGTGGTAGGGAGGGGTGGCCCACCCCACAGTGGCCCACCCACAGTGGCCCACCCCACAGTGGCTCACCCCACAGTGGCCCACCCCACAGTGGCCCACCCCACAGTGGCCCACCCCATACTCCGTAGGCTGATTTACATGTGTTTCAACCACATATGGATGGCTACAGATGCATTTTAAACTTCGTACATTACCTCAAACTTCATTTTTGATTAAAAGATAACAATATTGTGATAAATAAAGACAAATATTGAGATAAATACAGTTTGTGTACTCAAAGAGATTGTGCTTGCGGGAGTTGAGCTTTGGCTCTTGGGTTCCTTCTCTTAAATGCCCATCAACTGGTGTATAGGTTCCTGAATCAATTGGGTTCCATCATATCTACATTTGATCAAATCTAAATTTGAATTGTATCTACGTTTGAAACTGTGTATGGAGTGTGGGTGTGGTTGAGGAGGAGGGAGAGGGTGTAGGAGACAGTGAGAGTGTGGGTGTGGTTGAGGAGGAGGGAGAGGGTGTAGGAGACAGTGAGAGTGTGGGTGTGGTTGTGGAGGAGGGAGAGGGTGTAGGAGACAGTGAGAGTGTGGGTGTGGTTGAGGAGGAGGGAGAGGGTGTAGGAGACAGTGAGAGTGTGGGTGTGGTTGAGGAGGAGGGAGAGGGTGTAGGAGACAGTGAGAGTGTGGGTGTGGTTGTGGAGGAGGGAGAGGGTGTAGGAGACAGTGAGAGTGTGGGTGTGGTTGAGGAGGAGGGAGAGGGTGTAGGAGACAGTGAGAGTGTGGGTGTGGTTGAGGAGGAGGGAGAGGGTGTAGGAGACAGTGAGAGTGTGGGTGTGGTTGAGGAGGAGGGAGAGGGTGTAGGAGACAGTGAGAGTGTGGGTGTGGTTGAGGAGGAGGGAGAGGGTGTAGGAGACAGTGAGAGTGTGGGTGTGGTTGAGGAGGAGGGAGAGGGTGTGGGAGACAGGGAGAGTGACACTACTGAGGTCATCTCTTCTCACTGAGGTGATGAGTGGGAGAGGCGGGGAGGGGTGTCGGGTGTCCTGGGGACGGTGGTGGGGGGCATGATAGGAGTCCCAGGGGTGTTGGGTGACCGGCGCGAGGGTGACTAGCCTCTGAGGGAACGCTTGAGGGGGGGGGGGGAAGTAGTGAACTTTATTTATTTATTTATTTAATTGTTTATTTATTTATATACAAGAAGGTACATTGGGTTTGCGAGAATACATAGCATAGTATCTTGTAAAGTCAATCTTGTAAAGCCACTAGTACACGCAGCGTTTCAGGCAGGTCCTTAATCTAACAGATAATTTTAAGTAGGTAAATTCTAGTAGAATTAATAAAATGATAAATACATTGCAAGAAAAAAATGAGATGAGAGAGATTAGTAAGTTTTAATGTGTAGTGCCTCGCCGATATCAAGCCGCCTGCTATCGCTGTATCTATCGACGATTTCCGTGTTTTTTGTTAAGACTTCTCTGGTGATCGTCTGGTTGTGAAAGGAGATTATATGTTCCTTGATGGAGCCCTGTTGTTTGTGCATTGTTAATCGCCTAGAAAGAAACCTTGCTGTCGTGCCTATATACTGAGATCTTTGGGGCTTACAGTCCCCAAGTGGTCATGTGAAGGCATAGACGACATTGGTTTCTTTCAAGGCGTTCTATTTGGTGTCTGGAGAGTTTTTCATGAGTAGGTTGGCCGTTTTCTTGTTTTTGCAGTAAATTGTCAATTGTATCTTCTGATTTTTGTCTGTGGGGATAACGTTCCTATTAATAATATCTTTCAGGACACTTACCTTCGTTTTTTGAGCCGTCGAAAAGAAATTCCTGTAAAACAGTCTAATAGGGGGTTCAAGTGTTGTTTGTGTTAGTTGAGTCTTCAGAGGTTGCATGGTGTTTCACCTTCCTTGTTATGATGTCTTCAACATAACCGTTAGAGAAGCCATTGGTGACTAGGACCTGCTTTACCCTACAAAGTTCTTCATTGACTTGCTTCCAACCAGAGCTGTGAGTGAGAGCCTGGTCGACGTAATCGTTGACAACACTCCTCTTGTACCTTGTACCTATCTGGGCAGTCACTATTGGCATTAAGGCACATTCCTATGTTTGTTTCCTTAGTGTAGAGTGCAGTGTGGAAGCCACCATTCCTATCCGTGATTATTACATCTAGAAAGGGCAGTTCCCATCACTCTCCATCTCGTAAGTGAAACTTAACACCAAATTTTGCTCGAATGCCTCCATCAGCTGCTGCAGACGTCTGACATCAGGTACCTGCATAAAAATGTTGTCAATATACCTGCAGTATATGGCGGGTTTCCAGTCCATGTCATCTAAGACCCTCCGCTCTATGATACCCATGTAGAAGTTCGCAAACAGGACACCTCGGAGGAGAACCCATGGCAACTCCAACTACTTGCTGATACATGTGCCCATCGGGACTCAAGAAGGGTGCCTCTTTAGTGCAGGCTTGGAGTAACTTTCTCAGTATGCTCTCTGGTATGTCAAGAGGAGTACAAGCCGGATCACAATACACTCTGTCCATTATCATTCCGATTGTTTCATGCACAGGCATATTGGTAAACAGCGACTCAACATCCAAAGAGGCTCTTATCCCTGTGGCCCGTGCTCCCTGCAGTAAGTCAACAAACTCCTTTGGAGACTTCAGGCTAAAGGCACAAGGCACTTAATAAGTCAGCAGGCAGTTGAGTCGCTTAGTCAGTCTGTATGTGGGTGTGGGTATCTGGCTGATGATTGGCTGAAGTGGGTTTCTAGGGTTGTGGGTCTTGACATTCCCCATATGCATAACGAGGTTTGTATTCCCTGATGACCTTTGGCAGGTGGAATTTGGATTTCTTTGCGATCACAGTTTCAATCAATCTGTTTACCTTCGTTTTTAATTCGGCTGTAGTGTCCTTCATTACCCTTTGGAATTTAGTTTGGTTGGAGAGTATGAGGTTCATTTTATGAAGGAGGAAAGATTCGAGGTAATTACAGAAGCACCATACTGTCCCCTGAGCTCAAAGCGGCAGCTAAGAGCATTCGTGAGAATAAGGAGAGTGTCATCAGGAGAGGTGACAAGTCGCCAATATACGTTATTCTTAAAAAAGATGAATATCTGGCAAAAATAAACCTCATACTCTCTGCCCAAACTAAATTCCAAAGGGTAACTCCAAAGGGTAACAAAAGGGCATTTGTGCTGCTCACGTGGCCAAAGTGAGGTGATTCAATGAAATAACTATGCCCAAGCTTACTACCAAGTGCTTAGGATGTTGGGGGGATATAGTCTTGGCTACCAATGTCTTTTGTATGGTCACGGTTGGTCAAGTGGTTAAGGTACCAGGTACGCTAGTTACATAGGGCCCCTGGCTGTCTGGATTCGAGTCACTTCTGGGGTGTGGAGTTTTCAGATAGATATAGATATAGATATATATATATATATATATATATATATATATATATATATATATATATATATATATATATATATATATATATATATATATTATAATGTACCTAGTAGCCAGAACACTGTTCTTGGCCTACTATGCAAGGCCCAATTTGCCTAATAAGCCAAGTTTTCTTGAATTTCTATATTTATCTAATTTTTTTCTTATGAAATGATAAAGCTATCCATTTCATTATGTATGAGTTAATTTTGTTAAAGTTGAGTTACAACTAACGTAGATATATGACCGTACTTAACCAACCCTACCTAACCTAACCTATCTTAACCTAACCTAAACTAACATAACTAAATCAATAATTTATGTTCTTAATATAATATAATAATTACATTTAAAATAAACCAACTGGAAACAATTTATTAAAAATAAAGAAAATCACTCAGCCTATTAGGCAAATCGGGCCTTGCATATTAGGCCGAGAAGTGCGTTCTGGCTACTAGGTACGGCATATATATACATATGTATATATGTGTGTGTGTGTATATATATATATATATATATATATATGTATATATATATATATATATATATATATATATATATATATATATATATATATATATATATATATATATATATATATACACATACACACACACATTTATGTCTCTCCTACTCTGACAGGGTAAGATAGATAATATAGAAACTAGTGTATTATCAGGCATTTAACCAATGAAGATGATTAAGATGCTTTTGCAAGCACAGGTTATATAGTTACATCACATGCATTGTATAATTGATACATTACATGGTCAATATTGGGTACAATTAAGTCCAATATAGCGTTAAGTGTTCCAGTATTTATTTATTTATTTATTTATGCATATACAAGAATGTACATAAGGAATGTGAGGATACAAATATGGTAATTACAGTCTTGTAAAGCCACTAGCACGCGCAGCGTTTCGGGTATTCATATAGTAGTTACTGAGTTCAGCATAGCTCAGCCCAGGAGGACGAAAGTCATTCAATGTGGAACATTCTACAATATAATGTTCAAGAGAGTGCATGTTTCCCCTTTCACAAAGTTGACACATTGTGTACTCGATCGACATTTGGGTTTTGAGAAAGCTACCAGATACGTCTATATCCCAGGCGTATTCTGGCCACTATAACATCACATTGCCGGGTGCTTGTTCTATTAGTCCCATATGTGAATGTCTTCTCACGATATTTATCATAATATTCAATGCTACAACTTTCAGATCTTTGTGAATTTGTTAGGTTAGTAAGATTTTCATTAGATATTTGTTTAAGTATTCTCTTTGTCACTGCTAATGAAACACCCATATAAATTTCTACCTCTGGTTTTCTACAGGCTGTCTTTGCAAGCATATCAACAGTGTTATGCCTTGAGATGCCAACATGTAATGGTATCCATAGGAACTTAATTTCAAATCTGCTTTCTTTAGCAGCTAAAACATTCATTCGAATATCACTGACGATTTTCTGGGGTGTTACTACTATGTGCACTCTGCGAGTCACAGTATATAAGTCCACTGCCTTTGTCTTTTAAAAATTCAGTGGCAAGGTATATGCCTGCAAGTTCGGTTTGAGTTGTACTTGCCCAGTCATTGACGCGCTTCATTGCTGTATGTACGAGAGAAGATTGTTCAAATATATTACATGGGCATCCGGTACATCGTCCACCTTCTTCTACAGAGCCGTCGGTATAGTACTGATACACATCGTTACCCATACCCTGAGTACTCTCAGTGATGCTTTTCAGTGTTAACTGTTTAAATAATGCAGAGTGTACAATATTTTTCTTGGGTGCTTTTACAAAATCAACTGATAGATCCCAGTTATCCCATGGAGTAAATGGTTGATTAATCATTAATTGAGTTGGGTACATATTTAATATTTTGATGGAGTTGCTACCTTGTAGAACCAAAATACATAATCAGATTTCGCCCTTCTTCTATAGACCTCAGGTGAGTGTAGCATATTAGAAAGTTTAGCTTGAAATTTCATGTGTTGCCGAGATCTACTCAACGCCTTCACGCCGAAAACTGTGCCAATAGACAAAATTCTCTCACTTATGGTAGGCAATTTTAACTCTGCTCTCATATTAACTATTCTCGCGGACTTTGGAGCCCCAAGGATGAGACGCATAACTTCATTTTGCAAGGTTTCAAGAGATTTCAGCTCTTTGTCAGTATACAGTGTGAGATGTAGAGCATTGTAGTCAATCACAGAGCGTATAAATGATACATAAAACATTCTAGCAAGTCTCACGTTAAGTCCATGATTGACACCAACAAGGACCCGCAAGGGCTTTAATCTCTCCCACAGTCTGCACTTGAGAGAAGAAAGGTACCCAGGGTCGTTAATGGGGACACCAAGGTATCTGTAAGACTCGCAGTTCTCACGTGCTCGCCCATCTATATGATAATTGGCTGGTGGAATACCACACGGAATGAGGGCACGAATTTTCTGAACAGAGATAAGGAGTCCAGATTCCTCAGCTCTAGTAGCAGAAGTATCGAGAAGAACTTTCTAGGCTCGGAGGCAGCCTGTAAACATATATCATCAGCATAACAGATGACCGTGTCTTCTTATTAGTCGGAATATTTTTAATAAATTTATTCATTAGAACGTGGCTTCCACAACTGGCATTAAGGTTGGGGCGGATACAGGTGGCTTCCACAACTGGCATTATGGTTGGAGCGGATACAGGTGGCTTCCACAACTGGCATTAAGGTTGGGGCGGATACAGGTGGCTTCCACAACTGGCATTATGGTTGGAGCGGATACAGGTGGCTTCCACAACTGGCATTAAGGTTGGGGCGGATACAAGTGGCTTCCACAACTGGCATTAAGGTTGGGGCGGATACAGGTGGCTTCCACAACTGGCATTAAGGTTGGGGCGGATACAGGTAGCTTCCACAACTGGCATTAAGGTTGGGGCGGATACAGGTGGCTTCCACAACTGGCATTAAGGTTGGGGCGGATACAAGTGGCTTCCACAACTGGCATTAAGGTTGGGGCGGATACAGGTGGCTTCCACAACTGGCATTAAGGTTGGGGCGGATACAGGTGGCTTCCACAACTGGCATTAAGGTTGGGGCGGATACAGGTGGCTTCCACAACTGGCATTAAGGTTGGGGCGGATACAGGTGGCTTCCACAACTGGCATTAAGGTTGGGGCGGATACAGGTGGCTTCCACAACTGGCATTAAGGTTGGGGCGGATACAGGTGGCTTCCACAACTGGCATTATGGTTGGAGCGGATACAAGTGGCTCCCACAACTGGCATTATGGTTGGAGCGGATATAAGTGGCTTCCACAACTGGCATTAAGGTTGGAGCGGATACCGGTAGCTTCCACAACTGGCATTAAGGTTGGGGCGGATACCGGTGGCTTCCACAACTGGCATTAAGGTTGGAGCGGATACCGGTAGCCTCCACAACTGGCATTAAGGTTGGAGCGGATACCGGTAGCCTCCACAACTGGCATTAAGGTTGGAGCGGATACCGGTAGCCTCCACAACTGGCATTAAGGTTGGAAGGGATACAGGTCGCTTCCACAACTTCTTTGCATTCCACTCGTTGACCACAGGCACAGGAGACCAGAATGTAATTTAATTTCTTCTACACAAATTTGGTGTTCCACGTATAGGTTCAGCCTCGCCCTCAGTGTGTGGGGGTGTCCTTGTGTAGCAGCCTCGCCCTCAGTGTGTGGGGGTGTCCTTGTGTAGCAGCCTCGCCCTCAGTGTGTGGGGGTGTCCTTGTATAGCAGCCTCGCCCTCAGTGTGTGGTGGTGTCCTTGTGTAGTGGCCTCGCCCTCAGTGTGTGGGGGGTGTCCTTGTGTAGCAGCCTCGCCCTCAGTGTGTGGTGGTGTCCTTGTGTAGTGGCCTCGCCCTCAGTGTGTGGGGGTGTCCTTGTATAGCAGCCTCGCCCTCAGTGTGTGGGGGTGTCCTTGTATAGCAGCCTCGCCCTCAGTGTGTGGGGGTGTCCTTGTATAGCAGCCTCGCCCTCAGTGTGTGGGGGTGTCCTTGTATAGCAGCCTCGCCCTCAGTGTGTGGGGGTGTCCTTGTGTAGCAGCCTCGCCCTCTGTGTGGTGGTGTCCTTGTGTAGTGGCCTCGCCCTCAGTGTGTGGGGGTGTCCTTGTATAGCAGCCTCGCCCTCAGTGTGTGGGGGTGTCCTTGTGTAGTGATCTCGCCCTCAGTGTGTGGGGGTGTCCTTGTGTAGTGATCTCGCCCTCAGTGTGTTCAAATATATTAATGGATGAGGATGAGTATGGATGAGCGTGTATCTGATGAGTTTGTGGCAAGAAATGCTGGAGATAATTCTCTGTGTGTCGGGGGACAGGAAGCCGGAGTGTACTCATACACGTTAAGCTTTTATCGAGGTCCCTCCCTTCTTCCCCCCCCCCCAGGTCGTGTTACTGACCCCGCCCAGGATGAACCTCACAACAAGCTGACTTACTCATGAGTACCTACTTGCTGCTTGGTGAACAGGTGCATTAGATGAACGGAAACGTGCCCAATTATTTCTGTCCCGCCTGGGATTCGAACCCGGACTTCTCGATTGTGCGTGGAGAACGAAGCCGACTGTACTACCGAGACCCTAAGATGTAATCATCTTTCTGGTAACATTCTTCAAGTATTATAAATGATAGTGGGTGTTGGGGGGAAGTGGGTGGAGGAGGTCGCTTATAGCCAGGACGTGCAGTGGGTGGTAGTGGGTGGGGCCCAGTGGCGCACCTGCTCCACCAGCTGCACCCACTTACTGCTCCAACCGCTCCCCCACCCGCCCCCCTCCCTGTTTATCTGTCGCCTGTCTGTTAGTCAGTCAGTCTGTCTGTCTGTACTTACCGAGTTGTATTTACAGAATTGTGCTTGCTGGGGCTGAGCTCTGGCTCTTTGGTCCCGCCTCTCAACGGTCAATCAACTAATGTACAAGTTCCTGAGCCTACTGGGCTCTTATCATATCTACACTTACAGTTGTGTATGGAGTCAGCCTCCACCACATCACTTCTTAATGGATTCCATTTGTCTACTACTCTGACACCGAAAAAATTTATTTCTAACGTCTCTATGGCTCTGTCTGTCTGTCTGTCTGTCTCTATCCACCAGCCTTTCGGGAGGAACAGTATCAAATGCTTGTTGACAATTCAGGAAAATACAGTCCGGCCGGCCGCCTTCTCCTCCTTCGTCTTGTATCAGTAATCTTCCATAGACTTTGATCACAAAGGCACAACCTTCCACTTTACAGAGTGATGGCAGCCTATTAACATCCTTCACATAATTAGAGTAATTAACATAACCCCCCCCCCCCCACTTTAAGGTCACTGAGTAAATTAGTGAAACTATCGTTTGCTTTTTGAAGTTAAAGTAACTGAAGTTACTTTCTCATTACCTGCCATTATTCCAGGGGGTAACTAATGGTTAGTTAGTTACCATTAAGTTACCTTTCTACTCCTTACCTCCCTATCATGTAAGCATCCTTCAGTCTCGGTAGACTATGGAGTTGTGTCTGGTTGTCAGTCCTGGTGCAGCGTCTGGTGTGACTGATGAGGTCAATCCCAGAATGACAGTCCATCCCACACTGAGCACAAACGAAGTCTGATTCTGGTCTGTCTTCCTGGCTACCGGCTATCCTTCTCCGTCTCTTTGCCTCCAATTGCTTGACAAGTGACTCCTCGAACTTGGAGAGACTTATTTGAACAGACTGCCTCCAGACTGATCTGTTTGCAGCCAGTGTTTCCCACGTAGCAAGATCGACGTCCATGGCTTTCAGATCCCTTTTGCATACGTCTTTGTACCGTAGCTGGGGCTTGCCTGTTGGACGCTTTCCGTGCGTCAGCTTTCCGTACAGGAGATCCTTTGGGATCCTGCCGTCGCCCATTCGCACAACGTGCCCGAGCCAGCGCATTCGTCTCTGCTTCAGCATTGTGCACATGCTGGTGATTCTAGCTCTCCCCAAGACGTTGTTGTTTGTCACCTTGTCCTGCCAGGTGATGTTCAACATGTGTCGAAGGCAGCGCATGTGGTAGGCGTTCAGCTGTCTTTCCTGACGGGCGCGGAGTGTCCAAGACTCACTGCCATAAAGGAGAGTGCTCAGGACACAGGCTCTGTAAACCTGGATCTTTGTATACTCAGTCAGCCTATTGTTGGTTCACACACTCGTTGTCAGTCTGGACATGGTTGTAGATGCCTTACCGATGAGTTTGTTTAGCTCCGTGTCGAGAGAGAGGGAGTCAGAGGTTGTGGAGCCCAGGTACACTATGTGAACGACTTCCAGTTTGGAATCAGAGATGCCAATGTCAAGTGGGGAATCCTTACCTCCCTAAGAGCAGTAGTAAGTGTTGAGGTGTTCAAGTGATTAAGTGCCCCAAGTATCTCTCATGTACTCAATGACCGCATGTACCTGCTGTAACCATGTCCCAAGTGTTCCCATGCTCTCAATGTCCGCATGTACCTGGTGTGACCGTGTCCCAAGTGTTCCCATGCTCTCAATGTCCGCATGTACCTGCTGTAACCATGTCCCAAGTGTTCTTTCAAAGGATACCTGATCGGCTGTGACTCATACGTCAGGCTGCAAGCAGCCGTGTCCAACAGCCTGGTTGACCAATCAAGCAACCAGGAGACCTGGTCGAGGACCGGGCCGCGAGGACGTTGAGCCCCGAAATCATCGCAAGCTAACCGTGAACCACACCCATGATGCAACTACCGTAAACCACACCCTTGATGTAACTACCGTGAACCACACCCATGATGTAACTACCGTGAACCACACCCATGATGTAACTACCGTGAACCACACCCTTGATGTAACTACCGTGAACCACATCCATGATGTAACTACCGTGAACCACACCCATGATGTAACTACCGTGAACCACACCCATGATGTAACTACCGTGAACCACACCCATGATGTAACTACCGTGAACCACACCCAAGATGTAACTACTGTGAACAACACCCATGATGTAACTACCGTGAACAACACCCATGATGTAACTACTGTGAACAACACCCATGATGTAACTACCGTGAACAACACCCATGATGTAACTACCGTGAACAACACCCATGATGTAACTACCGTGAACAACACCCATGATGTAACTACCGTGAACAACACCCATGATGTAACTACCGTGAACAACACCCATGATGTAACTACAGTGAACCACAGGTGCACTTAGCCTACCTGGATATAAAGTTATTTATTTCATGTTCTGTTGGGTAAGTCTTATAATGAACAATGAGGGGAGAATAAGTCAGTTAAGACATAATGAACAATATGGTGGAGAACAAGTTTGTTAAGACATACTGAACAAAAAGGTGGAGAACAAGTTTGTTAAGACATAATGAACAAAAAGGTGGAGAACAAGTTTGTTGAGACATAATGAACAATAAAGTGGAGAACAAGTGTAACACCATAAATGTGTTTTAGTATATTATTTTACATACAAGGCGAGTCAGTCAGACAGGATATTGGTGTCGCCAGACAGTCGGCCCTTAGTAATTAAGAAGTCACACCTTTAGTGATTAATGGTCACAGGTGAGTAGGGGTCAGGTCGCGTGAAGTGGTCTTGCTTTGTGCTAAGCTAATAATTGCAGCTGGTTGGTTATGTGTTTCCATCAAACAAGCCACTGTCTAGGTGGTAGGTAGATAGCCAGAGGCTATCTCGTGGAAGGCGGAGCTTAGCTCCTGGTCCCCCCGACATATACCCGTGGAACTGGACATTTGAGACGTGTAGGAGGACAGAGATAAGTAGACTGTTACTCCGGAGAGAGAGAGAGAGAGATTCCCGCAGCCAGACTAGTCCTGTCATGCCGGCTAGGGGGTCTCTGTTAGCCATACTAACCCCGCACCCCTTTCTACCAACTTCACCAAGGTCTCAGAGACCTTGGTGAGTGAACTATCAGGTGGCGTATATTGTGATTTCAACTTAGGTGTTGTGTGATGTTCAGGGGCAGTCAGCTGTAGTGCTCTCAATTTCTTGTGTGGTGACTCAAATTGGTGTATTAATGATGTAGATCTTTAAATATCAGGTGATGTGGTTGAATAACGATACCCATATGACCAAATATATAATTGATTAACTTACCTTTTTAGTTGTCTTTAATTTCTGATCCCAAGATCTTGGATTTTGAAAGCTAGAGTGGAGAGCACTCTGAAGTTTACTGGCTCAAGATTTTGACTTAAAGATTCTTGGTTATATGAGTACATGCTTACATCAGATAAATGATAAAATCAGATAATATTGTTGTGCAGACAAGTTCCTTTCCTAATCTTATTTATACTTGAATGGATGGTGGCAGCAATCTTCTATCTCTCTACTATACTTCTATTTCTACTTTCTACTCTTAACCTTTCTACTATTCTAGCTTCTTACTTTCTATTCTTCAACTTTCCTCCTTGATCTCATTCTCTCACTCTCATTCTAAACTTTCCCTTTCTCCTGACTTTACCTCACTACTCCCTTCCATCTCTCTACCTCCCTCACCCCATGAGTTTCTCCATTCTTCATTTATTTTCCTTCATTTTCCGATACGTTACACTAGTTAAGACATTATGAACAATGAGGTGGAAAATGACATGGGAGGAAGGTGGAGTTACTTACCTGGCCAAGGTCGATAGTAAGGTTGACCTGGTTGTACTTCATGCCCCGGGACAATGGTGGGCTCTGCCACCATCGCTCAGATCCATCAATAGCGTACTGCGCCGGGTGGGCCTTGTCGGGCAGGTTGGGGTCACAGCGGTCGCACCACTATAATCAAAACAAACATTTCGTGAGTGGAAAACATTGGTATAGAGCTTGGGATGCTTCCCCAGCCTCAGGCTCACAACCACCACAAGTGTTGCTCTTAAAACGCTTCTGCCTCTCAAAACAGTATAGTAGTAAATTTTTTAGGGTTGACAGATGTTAATATTCTTGTTTGAGGAGCTGTTCACTTGAGATAGTTAAGCAAATCCCAGCTGTGTTTGGGTACAAGTGACAGGATAAACAACCCAGCAGGTTTTTTTCCTACTGGGGAGTGTTGTACATGCTGCTATGGCGGTGTGTCCACTTACAGGATAAGTGGCGCTGCCCAATAAACTCGCCCCTCGAGGCAAAATTTAAATTTAAAAGTATTAACAAATACAATGCAAGTAATTACAGTGTTTATATATATACAAGAGTTCTTAGATTCTTGTAAAGCCATAAACGCCTATCGTTTCAGGCAAGTCCTTAATCCTAACTTTCCCCGGAATACGACCCACCAAATTGTTAAACAACCAGGTACCCATTCACTGCTGGGTGAACAGAGGTGTACAGTTTAGGATTGGTGCCCAGTCAATCCTCCCCGGCCAGGATACGAAGCCAGGCCAGAGCTCTGGCGTAGCACCAGGCGAGTGCTTTACCACTGCGCCACGGGGACTGAAACTAGTAATTATCTATACTGTATAATTAATAGCAGATAATAACTGGTATAAACAATATATGCACCACTAAATGAACAAATAATTAATGACGATATAAATATAATTTGTGCGTGTGTCAATATTACGGTCATACCAAAATATATGAAACATCTGTCAACAATTCAAACGGAATGGGAAATATGATGAAGCTAAACTGGCAGACCTTAAGGAGACAGCTATACGAGGATGAGAACAATTAGAGAAGACAGCCAGCCTCAAGGTACACCTCTTGCACACTTCACTAACTGCACCAAGGAACACAATCACTTATCTTGTTAAACATAATGAGTAGCAGAAAATGGTCAATGAACTCAACCAACATGCTCCCTACATAGGTAAAAAGGTAGACAAGTTTCTTATCTTAACCTGCTACAAACAGCCAACAACTTAATTACAGAATGGCTAGAGTTGTATGATATATTAGTAGCTACCATTAAGGTATGATGAGTAACTAGCTACCATTAAGGTATGATGAGTTACTAGCTACCATTAAGGTATAATATATTATTAGCTATCATTAAAAAAATGCATAAATATTCGTAATAAGGCAAATAGGATACTGAGATTTATTAATAGAAACTTTAGTAATAAGATACCTGGCGTTGTTCTTCAGCTATATCTTGCTCTGGTTAGGCCCCATTTAGATTATGCAGTTGTTTTGGTCGCCGTACTATAGAATAGATACAAATTCACTGGAATGCATCCAGCGTAGGATGACAAAGTTAATCCCCCAAATTAGAAATGTGTCATGAAGAAAAATTGAAAAAGCTTGAATTACATTCTCTAGAAAGGCAAAGAGCAAGGGGGGGACATGATAGAGGTGTACAAGTGGATGAATGGGCACAACATAGGTGATATTAATAGGGTATTAAAAAATCAACATAACACAAAACAATGGGTATAAATTGAATAAGTTTAGATTTAGGAAAGGCCTGGGTAAATTCTGATTTGGCAACAGAGTTGTTGATTTGTGAGTGAATGGAATACTAAAGGGGTTAAAGATGGAAGGGGCTGAAAAAAACATTGAGAAGGTTTTCAGGTTGGGCTGGTACAACAAGGACAGAAACCGCCTGGTAAAGACAGTGTTTGCAAACGAGACCACGAAGGAGGATATTCTAGAAAGGAAGAGCCATTTGCAGTATGTGGAAGAATGCAAAAAAAAAATAGTGCTCCAGAGGGACAGGACGAAGAAGGAGAGAGCCATGGTGACAGAGGCAAGGAGGAAGCACAGGGAGAGGGTAGTAAACCAGGAATTCACATCCCCCAACACAACATTCCCAGAGGCGAGGGGGGGAACCCACAACCAGCATCCCAGCAACACCAGAGGGAATGGTAATACCACCACCCTCCTCTACATAGAAAACATCCCTACACCTCACCCTCCCTGCTCCCACTCAAATGCTCATGCAACCCTCCCTCCCCTCCCTCATCCCATGCCGACCTTATCACTCCTCCCCCCTCCCCCTTTCCCTTTCCCCTCAAGTCCCTCCATCCCATACCCTCCCTGTCCCCCCTGCCCTTTACCCCCATCCCCCACCCCAGAATCCTCTGAGAGACTGTTAACCACCTTATAGATCTTCACACCTAGTGAACAGCTTCCTCCATCAGCAGAATGCTCGCCAAGAAGAGGACAAGAGAATGAACAGAAAAAAGTGAGCTTCAAAGCAATGTACATTAACATAGATGGAATTACAAATAAAACAAGTGAACTTGGAGAATGGGCACTAGAAGAAAACCCAGACATAATAACACTCACAAAAATAAAGCTAACGAAAACCATAACAAATGCAGTGTTTCCACACGACTATTATGAAGTGAGGAAAGAGAAAGAAGGGAGAGGAGGAGGTGGTGTAGCTCTGCTGATAAGAAAAGGCTGGAGTTTTGAAGAGATGGTTATTCAGAGCAGTGAAGAGTTAAGTGACTACATAACATTTATCATAGCAATTGAAAGACAAAAATTATAGTAGTAGTCAAATATAATCCCCCACCAAACGACAGAAGACCCAGACAGGAATATGATGGAAACAACATGGCCACCATTAATATAATTGAGAGAGCAGCTTCTGTAGCTAGCAGGAACGGATCCAGACTACTAATCATGGGAGACTTCAACCACGGGAAGATAGAACAAAGACCCACGTGGAAGACCCGACACATGGAGCGCCCAGCTACTGGACGTGGCAACAAGAAACTTTCTAAGCCAACACATCAGGTACCGACAAAAGCAAGAGGAGAGGATGAACCAGCCATGCTTGATCTGATATTTACCCTAAATGAGTCGGATACAAGGGAAGTTAAGTTGGAAGCCCTCTTGGGAATGAGTGATCACTGTGTATTTATCTTTGAGTACCTGGTAGAGCTAGGAATTATCTCCCCCAAAAAAGGACAGGGAAACAAAGGGCTGGCGTACTGAAAGGGAAATTATGAGATGAGAAAATTCCAAAGTGATATACCATGGGACACAGAACTCAGAACTAAGTCCGTACAAGACATGATGGACTATGTCACCCAAAAGTGTCAGGAGGCAGTAAACAGGTTTTTCCCAGCCTGACAGGAAAAAAACCGAGAAGCAAAAGAAGAATCTGTGGTTTAATAGGGCATGTATGAAAGCAAAGGAACTGAACAAAAGGGCGTGAAGGAACTTCCGAAATAGCTGAAAACCAGAAAGCAGAGAGAGATACCAGGAACGAGTGGGTTAATGTGAAAAGAGAAGCTGAAAAAAATGTATGAAAATGATACAGCAAATAAAGCCAAGACCGAACCAATGCTACTACACAGTCACATCAAGAGGAAAACAACAGTGAAGAAACAGGTGATGAAATTTAGAACGGGCGAGGACAGGTACACAGAGAATGACAAAGAGGTGTGTGAAGAACTCAACAAGAGGTTCCAGGAGGTCTTCACAATAGAACAAGGTGAGGTCACTGTGCTAGGAGAGGTGGCAGTAAACCAGGCCGCCTTGGAAGGGTTCGAAATTGCAAGAGAGATAAGGTCAAGAGGCATCTGTTGGATCTGGACGTGAGAAAGACTGTTGGCCCGGACGGAATCTCACCATGAGTATTGAAAGAGTGTACAGAAGCACTTTGCTTGCCAATCTTCATGGTCACCGGAGATGGGAGACCTACCAGAAATATGAAAGACGGCTAATGTAGTCCCAATATACAAAAAGGGTGACAGACAAGAGGCACTGAACTACAGGCCAGAATCTTAACTTGTATACCATGCAAGGTGATGGAGAAGATTGTGAGAAAAAACCTAACAACACCTCTGGAGTGAAGGGACTTCGTGACAACCCATCAACATGGATTCAGGGAGGGTAAATCTTGCCTTATGGACTTAATAGAATTCTACAATCAGGTGACAAGATTAAGCAAGAAAGAGAAGGACGGGCGGACTGCATTTTCTTGAACTGTCGGAAAGCCTTTGACACAGTACCCCCCCTTAAGAGGCTGGTGCATAAGCTGAAGAAACAGGCAGGAGTAAGTGATAGGGTGCTCCAGTGGATAATGGAGTACCTAAGCAATAGGAAGCAGAGAGTTACAGTGAGGGGTGAGACCTCAGATTGGCGGGAAGTCACCAGTGGAATCCCACAGGGCTCTGCACTCGGACCTATCCTGTTTCTGATATACCTAAATGATCTCCCAGAGGGTACACTAACTCCTCTCAATGTTTGCTGACGACGCCAAAATTATGAGAAGGATTAAGGCAGAGGAGGACAGCTTGAGGCTTCAAGAAGACTTGGACAAGCTGCAGGAATGTTCGAACAAATGGTTGTTAGAGTTTAACCCAAACAAATGTAATGTAATGAAGTTAGGTGTAGGGCTCAGGAGACCAGATACAAGGTATCATTTGGGAGATGAAATTCTTCAAGAGTCGGAGAGAGAGAGAGAAAGACCTGGGGGTTGATATGATGCCAGACCTGTTCCCTGAACCTTACCTTGAGGTTACCTTGAGGTGCTTCCGGGGCTTAGCGTCCCCGCGGCCCGGTCGTCGACCAGGTCTCCAGGCCTGAAGCCCATATCAAGAGGATAACATCAGCTGCATATTCCAGGTTGGCTAACATATGAATGGCCTTTAGAAACTTGTGTAAGGAATCTTTCAGAACTTTGTATACCACATATGTCAGACCAATCCTGGAGTATGCGGCTCCAGTATGAAGTCCATATCTAGTCAAGCAGAAAACTAAAGTGGAAAAGATTCAACAGTTTTCCACCAGACTGGTACCCGAACTGAGAGGTATGAGCTACGAGGAAAGACTACGGGAATTAAATCTCACGTTACTGGGAGACAGAAAAGTTAGAGGGGACATGATCACCACATACAAGATTCTCAAGAGGATTTGATAGGGTTATCTTGAGGTTATCTTGAGATGATTTCGGGGTTTTTAGTGTCCCCGCGGCCCGGTCCTCGACCAGGCCTCCACCCCCAGGAAGCAGCTGGTGACAGCGGATTAACACCCAGGTACCTATTTACTGCTAGGTAACAGGGGCATAGGGTGAAAGAAACTCTGCCCATTGTTTCTCGCCGGCGCCTGGGATCGAACCCAGGACCACAGGATCAGAAGTCCAGCGTGCTGTCCGCTCGGCCGACCGGCTCCAGGACGTATCTACCAGGGTAGATAAAGACAGACTATTAAACAAAGGGGGCACATGCACTAGGGAACACAGGTGGAAATTGAGAGCCCAAATGAGCCGTAGAGACGTTGGAAAGATTTTTTTTCAGTGTCAGAGTAGTAGACAAATGGAATGCATTAGGAAGTGATGTGGTGGAGGTTGACTCCATACACAGTTTCAAGAGTAGATATGATAGAGCCCAGTAGGCTCAGGAACCTGTGCATTAGTTGATTGACAGTTGAGAGGCGGGACCAAAGAGACAAAGCACAACCCCCACAAGCACAACTAGGTAAGTACAGCTTTCAACGAGTTGGCAACGGCAACAGCCCCAGCCCTGGATAAATGCAACCCATCCCGAGCATACATGTAATTTCCTCCATAGATGTGTCCCCAGTTATCAATACATTTGATAACTGGGATACAGTATTTGATTTACAATGTGTTCAGTCGGCAACTGACACCAAGTGCCCTCGACAACCATTCATTTCCAACTTCCTTTCTTGGAAAAATGCCACATACGATCGGGATTCCTCCCTTGCTCCTACCCAAGATACATTACTAGCTACCATTAAAGAATGATATATTACTAGCTACCATTAAAGTATGATATATTACTAGCTACCATTAAAGTATATTACTAGCTACCATTAGGGTAAGATATATAACTAGCTACCATTAGGGTAAACTATATTACTAGCTACCATTAAAATATGATGAGTAACAGAGCTATCATTAAGGTATAATTTATTATACCGTAATGCATAAAATGGACCTGTACCATAGCTCTAGTGTCCATTACACCATCATTACACCCAGTACACCCTGGACCTGTACCATTGTACAATGTTCTCTTCCATTGTACAATGTTCTCTACCATTGTGCAATATTCTCTTCCATTGTACAATGTTCTCTACCATTGTACAATGTTCTCTACCATTGTACAATGTTCTCTTCCATTGTGCAATGTTCTCTACCATTGTACAATGTTCTCTACCATTGTACAATGTTCTGTACCTGTCACTAGTGTTTAGTAGTACCTGGGTCCAATGGGTCCCTGGGCCCCTGCTCCAGCCACACTATATACGTGAACACCAGACAGGGGTCCCTGGGGCCCCCTGCTCCAGCCACACTATATACGTGAACACAAGACAGGGGTCCCTGGGGCCCCCTGCTCCAGCCACACTATACACGTGAACACAACAAGACAGGGGTCCCTGGGGCCCCTGCTCCAGCCACACTATACACGTGAACACAACAAGACAGGGGTCCCTGGGGGCCCCTGCTCCAGCCACACTATGCACGTGAACACAACAAGACAGGGGCCCCTGGGGCCCCTGCTCCAGCCACACTATGCACGTGAACACAACAAGACAGGGGTCCCTGGGCCCCCCTGCTCCAGCCACACTATACACGTGAACACAACAAGACAGGGGCCCCTGGGGCCCCTGCTCCAGCCACACTATATACGTGAACACAACAAGACAGGGGCCCCAGGGGCCCTGGGAGCTCCTACTAGGCTTATCTTGTGGACACAGTGAGTGGCCACAGCAGGTCAGCGCTGACGGGCGGCCTCCGCCCCCACTGTTGGTTCTGTGATAACTTGTATCACCGCGTGTTTACCAGCCACCTTACTGGGTGGGCCAGGCGGGTGGTGTGGTGTGGTGTGGTGGGCCAGGTGGGTGGAGTGCGAGTGTGGTGGGCCAGGTGGGTGGAGTGCGAGTGTGGTGGGTATCAGCACTACTCTGGGATCTCTGCATTTGACCGTTCTCATAATACATCTTATCATGGCTGATGCTCATCTTATAATCCATGCAGCTCCCCCCCCCCTCCTCCACCGCTACCTCCTCCTCCTCCTCATGAACAACGACATCCCACGACCCGCCTCAAACACAAGCTCACATAGAATGTATCTAATTTACTTTAAATGTATATTTCTTAGACTAGAGTAATGAATGTATTGGGGTGAAATGTGAGGCCCCGCCGCCCTCACCCGGGGACCACCCACTGCTTCACTACAGTGTGTATCAGTGTACATGCGGCCCCCACACTAGCACCAGGCGGGCCCCCACACTAGCACCAGGCGGGCCCCCACACTAGCACCAGGCGGGCCCCCACACTAGCACCCTAGCACCAGGCGGGCCCCCACACAAGCACCAGGCGGGCCCCCACACAAGCACCACGGGGGCCCCCACACCAGCACCAGGCGGGCCCCCACACCAGCACCAGGCGGGCCCCCACACCAGCACCAGGGGGGCCCCTACACTAGCACCCCAGCACCAGGCGGACCCCCACCCCAGCACCAAAAAGGCCCCTACACTAGCACCCCAGGTCCAGGCGGACCCCCACACCAGCACCCCAGGTCCAGGCGAACCCCCACACTAGCACCAGGCGGGCACCCACACCCCAGCAGCAGGCGGACCCCCCACACCCCAGCACCAGGCGGGTCCCCACACCAGCACCCCAGGTCCAGGCGGACCCCCACACTAGCACCAGGCGGGCACCCACACCCCAGCACCAGGCGGGTCCCCACACCCCAGCACCAAGGGGGCCCCTACACTAGCACCCCAGCACCAAGGGGGGCCCCCACAAAAGCACCCCAGCACCAGGCGGGCCCCCACACTAGCACCCCAGCACCAGGGGGGCCCCTACACTAGCACCAGGCGGGCCCCCCACACCCCAGCACCAGGCGGGCCCCCCACACCCCAGCACCAGGCGGGCCCCCCACACCCCAGCACCAGGCGGGCCCCCCACACCCCAGCACCAGGCGGGCCCCCCACACTAGCACCCCAGCACCAGGGGGCCCCCACACCAGCATCCCAGCACCAGGTGGGCCCCCACACCCCAGCACCAGGGGAGCCCCCACATCCCAGCACCAGGGGGCCTCTACACCAGCACCCCAGCACCAGGGGGGCCCCCACACCAGCACTCCAGCACCAGGTAGGCCCCCACACCCCAGCACCAGGGGGCCCCTACATCAGCACCCCAGCACCAGGGGGGCCCCTACACTAGCACCCCAGCACCAGGGGGGTCCCTACACAAGCACCCCAGCACCAGGGGGGCCCCTACACAAGCACCCCAGCACCAGGCGGGCCCCCACACCAGCACCCCAGCACCAGGCGGGCCCCCACACCAGCACCAGGCGGACCCCCACAGCCCAGCACCAGGCGGGCTCCCACACCCACACCCCAGCACCAGGCGGGCCCCCACACTCACAACCCAGCACCAGGCGGGCCCCCACACCAGCACCCCAGCACCAGGCGGGCCCCCACACCCCAGCACCAGGCGGGCCCCCACACCAGTACCCCAGCACCAGGCGGCCCCCCATACCAGCACCCCAGCACCAGGCGGGCCCCCACACCCCAGCACCAGGCGGGCCCCCACACCCCAGCACCAGGAGGGCCCCCCACACCCCAGCACCAGGAGGGCCCCCCATACCCCAGCACCAGGAGGGCCCCCCATACCCCAGCACCAGGAGGGCCCCCCACACCCCAGCACTAGGCGGGCCCACACACCCCAGCACCAGGAGGGCCCCCCACACCCCAGCACTAGGCGGGCCCACACACAGGCCTGGTTTTAACTTGCCAGCATACTTGAGTGCCTACCAACACAAAGCTTAGTATACAAAGTCTTACTTATATACCAAAATACATCCGATCTAAAGCAATATGGAGACGTTTTGTTTCTTGTTTTGTTTAACGAACTATAAGATTAAAGTTGGTTTTTAGCGACCATAAACGACCCGGAGATAGTCAAACTTAGACTTATATGGTCGTCACACACCACTAACCGACTGAAATTGAAATTGAAATTGAAATAAGTTTATTGAGGTAAAATACACACAAAGGGATGAGGTAGCTCAAGCTATTCTCACCCCATTCAGTACAACGTGTTAATATATACATATACACACATCACAAATAAACACATTACCAAACATTTTGAGAGGTAAAAATATACATTTCCTCCTTCACAAGTAGTATGTTATCAGACGTACACACAAATACTTTTATGACCTAGGTATACTGTATAGACAAATTGCAAGACACCTGCAGATAATTCAACAAAATATTACAATCTTGGTGCAAAATTCTTATATCTCTCAAGAATATCATCAACCTTTCCGTTGTGACACATCCAGGCTATTTGTTCAGGAACAGTCCTTATCTCAGTGTTTCTATATACACTAATCAACGGACAATCAAGAATATAATGGGCAAGGGTGTGAGACCTTAACATACCACATAGTTTACACTTCGTGTCATTACCATGAACATCTATCCCATATTCCCAGTAATATTTGTACCCAAGCCTGAGCCGCATGTACACAGAGTCACTCCAAGCATTTCTCCTTTTACCATAAGTGAAATGGGTGTTTTGACTCACATACATGTAGTGTTGCATGGTTTGACTACTCTCATACATTATCTCTCTCCTCTCCACTCCCGCCTGTGCCTGAATATTTCTGATTTTGCTTCTTATTTGTCTCATTGTGAATTCACATTCAATGTCAACTTGTGGTTTTGATGTGGCACGTTTGGCCAAGTCATCCGCCACCTCGTTGAGCACTATTCCAACGTGAGATGGAATCCACATGAATTTCACACTATAACCTTTCAGCTGTATCTCAGTTATTCTTCTCTTACAGTCCTCCACTATAGACATGAAGACTGGGTTTCGACTGTTTAAGGACTCCAGTGCTCCTCGGCTATCGACAAATACAAAAACATTTTTGTCGTCATGACGTACTTCCTCCAAACACGCCAGAATGGCCTGCAGTTCAGCTTGTGTGGATGATATATAATTACTAAGCCGGAGTTCAATTATCCTGTCCACAGTCCCAAACTCCGTATAATCCCTTATTAGGACACCACACCCTGCCCTGCCATCCTCCGCCACCGACCCGTCGCAATATACATGTAAACTGTTGCCTCTTGGTAACCGAGATATCATGCTTCCATACAAACACCGTAATTGTCCCGGTTCATGATGAATCTTTTTCACCTTGAGGGGTACAATTTCGACGTCTATTTTCTGTACTTTCCAGGGAGCAGACATATTACACTTTCGAGAGGGTTTACAGCAGTCAAGTACGTCGTATTCCCTGAGGTCATGAGCTAATCCTCTCGTATAGCGTGTCTCCCTCAGTTTCCTGGAAGTGTGTACGTCACTCAAGCAGGTCTGAACGCTCTCAAACAGCTTATCCCCTCCTTTTCTCCGCATGAAACGAATAGATACTCTAGTGTTAATGTCACGGACTCTATCACACACACTCTGTAAATTTAATTCCATTCTCATTATTTCAATCATTGCATTTCTTTGACATCCAAGAATAATCCTCATAGCCTCGTTCTGTATCAGCTCTATTTTTTGAATTCTGCCTTGGCCTGTGTAAGACAATACGGGTGCTGCGTAGTCTATCAGGGAGCGAACAGTGCTTATGTATAACATCCGCAAGATAGGTACCCCAACACCTTTACCAGAAAAAGCCAGTGCTTTTAGAGGATGCAGACGGGCTTTACATAAGGTGCTGATATGATTTATTTCAGCATTTTTACTCTCACATGTGTATCCAACATACATGCCCAGATACTTGTACTTCTGTACACGGCTCAGTTCCACACCATTTAGAGTAAGTGTTATATTTCTTCGTTTCCTATACTCGTATTTGGTTTTATCTGCATTTATAACTAAGCCTAACTTGTGACAGGTTGTACCAAGTATGTTAAGAGCATCTTGAATTTTGTTCCCAGAAGTGCCTTGTATAAGAATGTCATCAGCATATATGATCGTCGTGACCCCTGGAGGATACATCTCTGATGCTAATCTGTTCATTAATACATTGAATAAGGTGGGACTTAATACTCCCCCTTGTGGGGTACCTAACTGAAACCTCCGTTCCTCAGACATGTATCCCTGGTAATACACCTGACCTTTTCTGCCTTGCAGGTAATCCCTTATCCAGTGTAGCAATCTCCCTGTTATTCCCAGATTGGCTAATTCGTATAAGATTACTTCCCCATTGGCTTTATCAAACGCTCCTTGTAGATCAACAAAAACTCTACAATTGTCATCCACATTAGACAAACACTTTAAGAGACAATCCGCAGTACTTTTGCCTTTGATAAAACCAAAGAGATTATTGGACATGTTATCACCTACAAGGTAGAGTAGCCTATTTAACAAAATCCTTTCCATCATTTTACAAAAGCAGGATATTAAGGAGACAGGTCTGTAGCCTCCGTTTGACTTAGGGATAGGAATGATGACAGCCTCTTTCCATTTTCTTGGTAACTTTCCCTCTCTATAACTCATATTAAACAAATCAAGTAAGGGATTAGGTTTCATACCGGCTAAATAATTAAGTATGTCATACGTTACTCCATCTTTTCCCGGAGCAGTGGAGCTGCCACTTTTTATAGCATCCAGTAGCTCATCGTGGGTTATCTCAGTGCATGCTATAGATCTTGTATTTAAGGCACATAAAGTTACTCCATTTCTAATATTTTCCCATGACTCAATGGTGACTCTCGTGTCTGCAGGTAAGGACTCCATACCAGCAGCACTTGCCCATTTATCTACTAACTCATTAGCAACTTTCCCTGGATCTGAGTGAGCAATGAATTTGGTCTTACAACCCCTGACTTTATTTACTGCTCTCCATATGTCTTTAAGGTTCTTAGTATTACCAATGGCCTGAGCAAAGTCTTGCCAGTATCTGTCCCGCGCCTCCTTCCTCACCTGACTGCATTCCCTAGCCACTTCCAACATTGTATTTTTCTCTTCATCCCTCATTCCATTTTTTAACCATGCTTTATGCGCACCCCGTAGCATTCTCTCCCATCCCTTGACTTGCTGATCATTGGAATATTTAAATTTCTTAGGTCCGTGCGTCTTGCTTCCCCTGCCCCCGTTATTTTCCCTCTGTACTAATTTCTCTATGTTCTCGACCATGTCCTCGTAAAAACTATCAACGCAGAGCGGCGTGTAATGTTGATACCAATCTCCCATATTTTGAATAAAATAATTTTTCATATCTTTCTTAATATTTAGCCTTTTCCTTTGAAAGTGGACTTGTTTTTTCCCCAGTGGTAATTCAACGTTCAAGGCAAAGTGGTCACTAAGTAGTTCCCGAACAACCCGAGCCTCCCCCATAATCCCCTGAGAGTTTAAAACGCAGGCATAGTCAAGCCGTCCTCCCCTGATGTGAGTTGGTTCATTGTTTCCCAAGAGACAGGTATCTGGATGATCTTGTAGAAACTGTAACCACTTGACCCCATTAGCATTAATACTACCCACTGTCCCAAGGCTTGTGTGCCGAGCATTAAGGTCCCCAATGACCAGTGAAGGATTAGTATAAATGCAGTCAGGTAAATAGTTAGCGTCGAAGCAGTTCCTGGATACATACAAATTAACTACAATAAATTCCCCTTCCCTTAATGATAATTTAACACAGACACTCTCTATACCTTGCGTTTTTGATGGCGGTTCTACTAACTCTGCTGGTATGGAGTTCTTAACATAAATCGACGTGCCTCTGATGGTATTTGCAGCGAAGAGGTGAAACCCTTTATAACCATTTAATTTCAATAATCCTTCATTCCTATCCCCTGTCTCCTGGAGAGCTACAACATCAATATCATTTCCCATCACATAACAATGAACATCTGTAACCCTGTTTCTCAAACCATTAACATTCCATGACAACACTTTCAGTCTAGGGTGATCCATTATTAATCAATTCATTGCCTAAGTCATCCCCAATAAGTTCACTAAATGATAGCCATACCTTGTATAACATCTCCCACCTCCTCCCAAGTTCACCAGTAAAAGCGACATTGCGATTCTCAAGAGATTTTTTCAGCCCTGAGATGTCCATTGTTGGCCCAAATGATTCCTTCATTTTATGTGTAATTATAGGGTTCTTCCTTTCACTACGACTACCATCATTCACACACACTTCACTTTCCTTCATTTCATCACTCAATATTTCATTTTTGTCCTCAACCACTATATCCTGACTATCCTTCACCGTTTTGTGATTTTCCTTGACCTCCTGAACGTTTAATTTAGCCTCGATGGACTCGATTCTCTGCCCCAGATTTTGGAGGAACTCACCAACTTTTTTAAGTTCAGCCCACACTTCCTTGACCATATTATTATGACCCTCTCTCTGAGCCACAGTAGCCACTTCACTCACCGTTACACTGTCACTGCCGGAGTCCTGAGTGGTGGCGTGGCTGCTTGTTGCTGGAGCCTGCCTAAGTAAAGGTGACTCCTTTACCCACGCATTCGTCCGGTTCACTGGCACTGTTTGGGGCAGACTGTTTTGCTGTGCTCCCGGTGTCTGGGTAAGAGCTCTTGCTTGCTCTGTAACATTCACCGGCCGGAGAACAGCCATACTCGGCCTCTTGCTACACACAGCCGAGCTCGCATTGTGAACACCTCCACAGTTGCAGCATCTGGGAACTATTTTCTCACCCAGATTCAGTCTGTTTCTACACACAGTAGAGAGGTGAGACTTTCCGCAGAAACGACATCGTGGATCATTTTGACAGCTCCAGGATTTATGCCCCCATCTGCAGCATTTCAGGCATATTATGGGCTCTTCCACATACTTTGCTACATGCCTGTAGCCAGCCCCGGTGATGAACACTTTTTCGGGTACGTCACCTCTCACTAGAGCCACCACCTGACTCCTAGCTTCACCTTTAATGAGGTGACGCTTGGCCCACACAAATCGTTGGTCGTCGAGTATAAACTCGGGGTCCAGAGTCTGAGGGTATTTATAGATAATTACCTTCGTCAGCTTCTCGTTCCCCTCCGGTATTTCCATAAGAATTCCATCATATCCTTGCTGGCTAAGAAACGTCACTGCCTCCCTAGAACCTACCGTTAAGTAAGGTCTGTTTACACCTTCCTTCAGCAGGGGCTCGAACTTGCGGTGTTCTCTTCCGAGTTTGACGGTCCACAGCAGCTTCTGATGATAGGCCAACGTGCATGAGGCAGGGAAGAGAAGCCTCCATCTCCGCTGATCCTCACCTTCCTGACATCGTTCCGTCCGTTTGTCTGCATCAGTCTCGGCGTCGTTCTTCATTCTTTTATCGTTTCCGTTAAGTGTACCATTACTGTCCACACTACGCCTTGCATCCTGTCTTCTGCGTTTCTTCTTATTCCTTGTCAGAACTTCTTGAAACACGCCCTCCTCGTCTGACTGGCTGGCTGCTTTCAGAGTCCATGTTAATATCTCCGTGGGAAGCAGCCAGTTCTACTGGTGACTGAGTCTCCATCTCAGTACCCAGCATGGGGGGAGGGGGAGGGGGAAGGTGCGGAGCAGAGGTCTTGACCCGACCGCGTCCCAGGTAAGACTGACTAACCGACTTATATGGTCGTTACATACCACTAACTGACTTATATGGTCGTCACATACCACTAACTGACTTATATGGTCGTCACATACCATTAACTGACTTATATGGTCGTCACATACCATTAACTGACTTATATGGTCGTCACACACCACTAACTGACTTATATGGTCGTCACATACCATTAACTGACTTATATGGTCGTCACATACCATTAACTGACTTATATGGTCGTCACACACCACTAACTGACTTATATGGTCGTCACTCACCACCAACTGATTTATATGGTCGTCACACACCACAACTGACTTATATGGTCGTCACACACCACCAACTGATTTATATGGTCGTCACACACCACAACTGACTTATATGGTCGTCACTCACCACCAACTGACTTGTATGGTCGTAACACACCACCAACTGACTTATATGGTCGTCACTCACCACCAACTGACTTATATGGTCGTCACTCACCACCAACTGACTTATATGGTCGTCACTCACCACCAACTGACTTATATGGTCGTCACTCACCACCAACTGACTTATATGGTCGTCACACACCACTAACTGACTTATATGGTCGTCACACACCACTGACTTATATGGTCGTCACTCACCACCAACTGACTTATATGGTCGTCACTCACCACCAACTGACTTATATGGTCGTCACACACCACTGACTTATATGGTCGTCACACACTGACTTATATGGTCGTCACTCACCACCAACTGACTTATATGGTCGTCACACACCACTGACTTATATGGTCGTCACACACCACTGACTTATATGGTCGTCACACACCACTAACCGACTTATATGGTCGTTACATACCACTAACTGACTTATATGGTCGTCACACACCACTAACTGACTTATATGGTCGTCACATACCATTAACTGACTTATATGGTCGTCACACACCACTAACTGACTTATATGGTCGTCACACACCACTAACTGACTTATATGGTCGTCACTCACCACTAACTGATTTATATGGTCGTCACTCACCACCAACTGACTTGTATGGTCGTCACTCACCACCAACTGACTTATATGGTCGTCACTCACCACCAACTGACTTATATGGTCGTAACACACCACCAACTGACTTATATGGTCGTCACACACCACCAACTGACTTATATGGTCGTCACACACCACCAACTGACTTATATGGTCGTCACACACCACAACTAACTTATATGGTCGTCACTCACCACCAACTGACTTGTATGGTCGTAACACACCACCAACTGACTTATATGGTCGTCACTCACCACCAACTGACTTATATGGTCGTCACACACCACCAACTGACTTATATGGTCGTCACACACCACCAACTGACTTATATGGTCGTCACACACCACCAACTGACTTATAAGGTCGTCACACACCACCAACTGACTTATATGGTCGTCACTCACCACCAACTGACTTATATGGTCGTCACTCACCACCAACTGACTTATATGGTCGTCACTCACCACTGACTTATATGGTCGTCACACACTGACTTATATGGTCGTTACTCACCACCAACTGACTTATATGGTCGTCACTCACCACCAACTGACTTATATGGTCGTCACACACCACTGACTTATATGGTCGTCACACACCACTGACTTATATGGTCGTCACACACCACTAACCGACTTATATGGTCGTTACATACCACTAACTGACTTATATGGTCGTCACATAGCACTAACTGACTTATATGGTCGTCACATACCATTAACTGACTTATATGGTCGTCACACACCACTAACTGACTTATATGGTCGTCACATACCATTAACTGACTTATATGGTCGTCACACACCACTAACTGACTTATATGGTCGTCACTCACCACTAACTGATTTATATGGTCGTCACTCACCACCAACTGACTTGTATGGTCGTCACTCACCACCAACTGATTTATATGGTCGTCACACACCACAACTGACTTGTATGGTCGTCACTCACCACCAACTGACTTATATGGTCGTCACTCACCACCAACTGACTTATATGGTCGTCACTCACCACCAACTGACTTATATGGTCGTCACTCACCACCAACTGACTTATATGGTCGTCACTCACCACCAACTGACTTATATGGTCGTCACTCACCACCAACTGACTTATATGGTCGTCACACACCACTAACTGACTTATATGGTCGTCACTCACCACCAACTGACTTATATGGTCGTCACACACCACAACTGACTTATATGGTCGTCACTCACCACCAACTGACTTGTATGGTCGTAACACACCACCAACTGA
Organism: Procambarus clarkii; assembly: GCF_040958095.1. Lineage (NCBI taxonomy): Eukaryota > Metazoa > Arthropoda > Malacostraca > Decapoda > Cambaridae > Procambarus > Procambarus clarkii. Next base: position 15,810,200 of record NC_091212.1, on the reverse strand, counting down.
CTTATATGGTCGTCACTCACCACCAACTGACTTGTATGGTCGTAACACACCACCAACTGACTTATATGGTCGTCACACACCACCAACTGACTTATATGGTCGTCACACACCACCAACTGACTTATATGGTCGTCACACACCACAACTAACTTATATGGTCGTCACTCACCACCAACTGACTTGTATGGTCGTAACACACCACCAACTGACTTATATGGTCGTCACTCACCACCAACTGACTTATATGGTCGTCACACACCACCAACTGACTTATATGGTCGTCACACACCACCAACTGACTTATATGGTCGTCACACACCACCAACTGACTTATAAGGTCGTCACACACCACCAACTGACTTATATGGTCGTCACTCACCACCAACTGACTTATATGGTCGTCACTCACCACCAACTGACTTATATGGTCGTCACTCACCACCAACTGACTTATATGGTCGTCACACACCACTGACTTATATGGTCGTCACACACTGACTTATATGGTCGTTACTCACCACCAACTGACTTATATGGTCGTCACTCACCACCAACTGACTTATATGGTCGTCACACACCACTGACTTATATGGTCGTCACACACCACTGACTTATATGGTCGTCACACACCACTGACTTATATGGTCGTCACACACCACTGACTTATATGGTCACCACACACCACCAACTGACTTATAAGGTCGTCACACACCACTGACTTATATGGTCGTCACACACCACTGACTTATATGGTCGTCACACACCACTGACTTATATGGTCGTCACACACCACTGACTTATATGGTCGTCACACACCACTGACTTATATGGTCGTCACACACCACTGACTTATATGGTCGTCACACACCACTGACTTATATGGTCGTCACTCACCACCAACTGACTTGTATGGTCGTCAGACACCACTGACTTATATGGTCGTCACACACCACTAACTGACTTATATGGTCGTCACACACCACCAACTGACTTATATGGTCGTCACTCACCACCAACTGACTTATATGGTCGTCACTCACCACCAACTGACTTATAAGGTCGTCACACACCACTGACTTATATGGTCGTCACTCACCACAACTGATTTATATGGTCGTCACTCACCACCAACTGACTTATATGGTCGTCACACACCACTGACTTATATGGTCGTCACACACCACTGACTTATATGGTCGTTACTCACCACCAACTGACTTATATGGTCGTCACACACCACCAACTGACTTATTTGGTCGTCACACACCACCATCTGACTTATATGGTCGTAATACACCACCATCTGACTTATATGGTCGTCACTCACCACAACTGACTTATATGGTCGTCACTCACCACTAACTGACTTATATGGTCGTTACTCACCACCAACTGACTTATATGGTCGTCACTCACCACCAACTGACTTATATGGTCGTCACTCACCACCAACTGACTTATATGGTCGTCACTCACCACTAACTGACTTATATGGTCGTCACTCACCACCAACTGACTTATATGGTCGTCACTCACCACTGACTTATATGGTCGTCACTCACCACCAACTGACTTATATGGTCGTCACTCACCACCAACTGACTTATATGGTCGTCACTCACCACTAACTGACTTATATGGTCGTCACACACCATCTGACTTATATGGTCGTCACACACCACTGACTTATATGGTCGTCACACACCACTGACTTATATGGTCGTTACTCACCACCAACTGACTTATATGGTCGTCACACACCACCAACTGACTTATTTGGTCGTCACACACCACCATCTGACTTATATGGTCGTAATACACCACAACTGACTTATATGGTCGTCACACACCATCTGACTTATATGGTCGTCACACACCACTGACTTATATGGTCGTCACACACCACTGACTTATATGGTCGTTACTCACCACCAACTGACTTATATGGTCGTCACACACCACCAACTGACTTATTTGGTCGTCACACACCACCATCTGACTTATATGGTCGTAATACACCACAACTGACTTATATGGTCGTCACACACCATCTGACTTATATGGTCGTCACACACCACTGACTTATATGGTCGTTACTCACCACCAACTGACTTATATGGTCGTCACACACCACCAACTGACTTATTTGGTCGTCACACACCACCATCTGACTTATATGGTCGTAATACACCACAACTGACTTATATGGTCGTCACATAGCACCAACTTTGTTCTTATTTCTTTATAAATGAACATTTTGTTCTGAGTGAAACTTTTTCGTTCTGAGCGAAAATAAAAAAATATTTTTTTTTGTGAGGTTGTACAGCGAGCTGCAGGATTATGGTCAACATGTATATGTTAAGTTTAGTTGGTGAGGAGAGTGTGGGCGTGTGTGGGGAGGGTGTGGGGCGTGTGGGCGTGTGTGGGGAGGGTGTGGGGAGGGTGTGGGGAGGGTGTGGGGCGTGTGGGCGTGTGTGGGCGTGTGTGTGGGGCGTGTATGGGGCGTGGGGGGAGGGTGTGGGCGTGTGGGGGGCGTGTGTGTGGGTGTATGAGGGAGGGTGTGGGGGTATGTGGGGAGGGTGTGGGCGTGTGTGGGGCGTGTGTGCGTGTGTGAAGAGGGTGTGGGCGTGTGGGGGGGTGTGGGCGTGTGTGGGGCGTGTGGGGGGAGGGTGTGGGCGTGTGTGGGGCGTGTGGGGGGAGGGTGTGGGCGTGTGTGGGGCGTGTGGGGGGAGGGTGTGGGCGTGTGTGGGGCGTGTGGGGGGAGGGTGTGGGCGTGTGTGGGGCGTGTGGGGGGAGGGTGTGGGCGTGTGTGGGTATGTGTTGGGCGTGTGTGGGGCGTGTGTGGGTATGTGTTGGGCGTGTGGGGGGCATGTGTGGGTATGTGTTGGGCGTGTGTGGGGCGTGTGGGGGGCGTGTGGGGGGCGTGTGGGGGGCGTGTGGGGGGCGTGTGGGGGGCGTGTGGGGGGCGTGTGGGGGGCGTGGGGAAGTACTGACCTGTCCTCCCTGGATGAAGTCAGAAGAAGCGTCCCTGTCAGCGTTGGCGCCCACCAGGTGGCAGTAGAGCTCCGGGTCCGCCTCGCCCTCGCCGCATGTCGCTGTCGCTCCGATACGACGGTTTTCAGCTAAATTAAAATAAGGAGGAGTTAACACTTGAGCGGCAGCGTTGTGGAGGAGGAGGAGGAGGAGCGCGAGCCCTCGGGCGTGGGGCAGACACCACCCGCACAGTGCCATGGTCGCTGCCTCAATGATGACCCCCGCGCTGACGGCTGCCCACGCCTCCCCCCACCTCCCATGGCTCACTCCCCCACCCATCACTACCCCAACCCTCCTCCCTAACACACACACACACACACACACACACACACACACACACACACACACACTTGGATTTTTGGATTGTCAGAAAGCCTTTGATACAGTGCCACACAAGAGGCTAGTGCGAAAGTTGGAGATGCAGGCTGGAGTGAAAGGGAAGGTACTCCGGTGGATAGAGGAGTACCTAAGCAACAGGAGACAACGAGTCTGTGTGAGGGGGTGAGGTCTCAGATTGGCGAGACGTTACAAGTGGAGTCCCGCAGGGATCAGTCCTTGGACCTATACTGTTTCTGGTATATGTAAATGATTTCCCAGAGGGGTATAGATTCGTTCCTCTCAATGTTTGCCGACGATGCAAAAATTATGAGGAGGATTGAAACAGAGGATGATAGTAGGAGGCTACAAGATTTCCTAGATAGACTGAGTGAATGGTCCAACAAATGGTTGTTGAAGTTCAACCCGAGTAAATGCATAGTAATGAAACTAGGCAGTGGAAACAGGAGGCCAGACACAGGATCAGAATAGGAGATGAAGTATTTAATGAAACAGACAGAGAAAGATCTAAGAGTTGATATCACACCAAACCTGTCTCCTGAAGCCCACATAAAGAGAATAACGTCTGCGGCATATGCGAGGCTGGCTAACATCAGAACGGCGTTCAGGAACCTGTGTAAGGAATCATTCAGAATCTTGTACACCACATATGTAAGACCAATCCTGGAGTTTTTTTTAATTTTTATTATTTTCTAACACAGACGTGGCCACACATTTACAATGCTAACCAGCATATATACATTTTCTTCTGTCCTCCATGGACAGGGTTAGAGAAGTGTTAAACATATAGTTCAAGGGTTTATTGAACGCTCAACCACAGAAGGGGATTCGGTGCTTTCAAAATGCTAAGCTAACCTACATACGTAAATACATAGATACACAGATCTACGTATGCCCTACATAAAGTGTTTGATGTGTCTTTTACATAGTGTCATTAATGTACATTCACAAAGGTGAAAAGTAATTCTGATCAGCTTCCATATATACTTTATACCCATACATATACATACACACACATATATACATACATACACACATGCATTCACATACATTTGCCTCATTTACTCTGACAGGGTGAGATAGCTGATAAAGAAACTAGTGTGCAATTAAGCACTTAATCACTGAAGGTGATGAAGGTGCTTTTACAAGCTCAGGTTATATAGTTACATCATATATATATACATTGTATAATTGATATATTACATGGTCAATCTTGGATACAAGTCCAATATATCATCAAGTGTTCCAGTACTCATATAGTAGTTACACAGTTCAGCATACCTTAGCCCAGGAGGGCGAAAGTCAGTCAATATGGGGCATTCTACCATATAATGTTCAAGGGAGTGCATGTTTTCTCTTTCACAAAGTTGACACATTGTGTACTCGACATTTGGGTTTTGAGAAAGCTGCCAGATACGTCTATATCCCAGGCGTATTCTGGCCACTATAACATCACATTGCCGGGTTCTTGTTCTATTAGTCTCATATGTGAATGTCTCCTCACGATATCTATCATAATATTTAATGCTACAACTTTCAGGTCTTTGTGAATTTGTTAGGTCGGTGAGATTTTCATTAGCTATTTGTTTAAGTATTCTCATTGTCACTGCTAATGAAACACCCATATCAATTTCTACCACTGGTTTTCTGCAGGCTGTCTTAGCAAGCATATCAACAGTGTCATGCCTTGAGATGCCAACATGTGATGGTATCCATAGGAATTTAATCTCAAATCTGTTTTCTTTAGCAGCTAAAACACTCATTCGAATATCATTGACTATTTTCTGGGTGCCACTACTATGTGCGTTCAATGCCAGGAGTGCACTCTGCGAGTCACAGTATACAAGTCCACTGCCTTTGTCTTTTAAAAATTCAGTGGCAAGGTATATGCTTGCAAGTTCGGTTTGAGTTGTACTTGCCCAGTCATTGACGCGCTTCATTGCTGTATGTACGAGAGAAAATTGTTCAAATATGTTACATGCACATCCGGTACATCGTCCACCTTCTTTTACAGAACCGTCGGTATAGCACTGATACACATCGTTACCCATACTCTGAGTACTTTCAGTGATGCTTTTCAGTGTTAACTGTTTTAATAATGTAGTGTGCACACTATCTTTCTTGGGCGCATTTACAAAATCAACTGATAGATCCCAGTTATCCCATGGAGTAATTGGCTGATTAATAATTAGTTGAGTCAAATCCTGGAGTATGCGGCCCCATCATAGAGCCCGTACCTTGTCAAGCACAAGACGAAGCTGGAAAAAGTCCAAAGGTATGCTACTAGACTAGTCCCAGAACTAAGAGGCATGAGTTATGAGGAAAGGCTGCACGAAATGCACCTTACGACACTGGAAGACAGAAGAATAAGGGTTGACATGATCACAACCTACAAAATCCTCAGGGGAATCGACCGGGTAAACAGGGATGAACTATTCAACACTGGAGGGACGCGAACAAGGGGACACAGGTGGAAGCTGAGTACCCAAATGAGCCACAGAGACATTAGAAAGAACTTTTTCAGTGTCAGAGTAGTTAGTAAATGGAATGCACTAGGAAGTGATGTGGTGGTGGCTGACTCTATACACAGTTTCAAATGTAGATATGATAGAGCCCAGTAGGCTCAGGAATCTGTACATCAGTTGATTGACAGTTGTGAGGCGGGACCAAAGAGCCAAAGCTCAACCTCCGCAAGCACAATTTGGTGAGTACACTCACACCAACACCCACACCCACACACACACACACACACACACACCCTCCCACCAACACACACACACCCTCCCACCAACACACACACACACACACACACACCCTCCCACCAACACACACACACACACACACCCCCTCCCACCAACACACACTCCCACCAACACCCACACACACACAGGTGTGTGTGTGTGTGTGTGTGTTGGTGGGAGGATGTGTGTGTGTGTATTGTGTCGAAATTACAAGAGATGAGGTCAAGAAGCGCCTATTGGAGCTAGATGTGAGAAAAGCTGTTGGGCCGGATGGAATCTCACCATGGGTATTGAAAGAGTGTGCAGGAGCACTTTGCTTGCCACTCTCCATAGTGTATAGTAGGTCACTGGAAACGGGAGACCTACCAGAAGTATGGAAGACTGCTAATGTAGTACCAATATTTAAAAAAGGGTGACAGACAAGAGGCACTGAACTACAGGCCAGTGTCCTTAACTTGTGTACCATGCAAGGTGATGGAGAAGATTGTGAGAAAAACCTAGTAACACATCTGGAGAGAAGAGACTTCCTGACAACCCATCAACATGGGTTCAGGGAGGGTAAATCTTGCCTGACAGGCTTGATAGAATTCTATGATCCACACACTGATTGGACTGTCGGAAAGCCTTTGACACAGTACCCCATAAAAGGTTAATGCAGAAGCTGGAGAAACAGGCAGGAGTAACTGGTAGGGCGCTCCAGTGGATAAGGGAGTACCTAAGCAATAGGAAGCAGAGAGGTATAGTGAGGGGTGAGACCTCAGAATGGCGTGAAGTCACCAGTGGAGTCCCACAGGGCTCTGTGCTTGGACCTATCCTGTTTCTTATATACCTAAATGATTTCCCAGAGGGTATAGACTCATTCCTCTCAATGTTTGCTGACGACGCCAAAATTATGAGAAGGATTAAGACAGAGGAGGACAGCTTGAGGCTTCAAGAAGACCTGGACAAGCTGCAGGAATGGTCGAACAAATGGATGTTAGAGTCTAATCCAAGCAAATGTAATGTAATGAAGATAGGGGTAGGAAGAAGGAGACCAGATACAAGGTATCACTTGGGAGATGCAATACTACAAGAGTCAGAGAGAGAGAGAAAGACCTGGGGGTTGATATCACGCCAGACCTGTCCCCTGAAGCTCATATCAAGAGGATAACATCAGCAGCATATGCCAGGTTGGCTAACATAAGAACGGCCTTTAGAAACTTGTGTAAGGAATCTTTCAGAACATTATATACCACATATGTCAGACCAATCCTGGAGTATGCGGCTCCAGCATGGCGTCCATATCTAGTCAAGCATAAGACTAAACTGGAAAAGGTTCAAAGGTTTGCCACCAGACTAGTACCCAAGCTGAGAGGTATGAGCTAGGAGGAGAGACTACGGGAATTGAACCTCACTTCGTTATAAGACAGAAGAGTTAGGGGGGACATGATCACCACATTCAAGATTCTCAAGGGAATCGACAGGGTTGATAAAGACAGGCTATTTAACACAAGGGGCACACGCACTAGGGGACACAGGTGGAAACTGAGTGCCCAAATGAGCCACAGAGATATTAGAAAGAACTTTTTTAGTGTCAGAGTGGTTGACAAATGGAATGCATTAGGAAGCAATGTGGTGGAGGCTGACGCCATACACAGTTTCAAGTGTAGATATGATAGAGCCCAATAGGCTCAGGAACCTGTACACCTGTTGATTGACGGTTGAGAGGCGGGACCAAAGAGCCAGAGCTCAACCCCCGCAAGCACAACTAGGCGAGTACGGGTGTGTGTGCGTGTGTGGTCCCGACGGTTGTTCGGGACCAAAGAGCCAGAGCTCAACCCCCGCAAACACAACTAGGTGAGTACACACACACACACACACACACTCCCACCAACACCCACACACATTGTGTGGCAAGACGGTGGCAAGACGGTGGCACCAGAGGCCTGAGACCACCTTGGACCACCACGTGGGAGGACCTCTGGCGGAGACGTCAACAATTAAAGCGGATATCGCTTCATAAATCACCTAATTGTGCTGTGGGATGCTTACTCGGAGGTGAGTGCCTCTCAGTCTCAAAGTTATTTAAAATAAGAAAAAGTAGCTCAAGAGCCTCAGCTTGGTACTAGCTTCTCACACCTGTGTGTTACATTACACCACCACTGACTAGACCTACCCCCCCCCCTCCTCACCATAACACGCCAGTGTAAACACACACACACACACACACGCACGCACAAACCAGCCTACCGCCAACCTCACCCCCCTGATTGTCCTCCTTCCTCTCCCTCCCCCCCTGCTCTGCCTATTTCCCTCTCTTCCTCAATCTCCCTCACTCCCTTTCACTCCCCCTCTCCCTTTTACTCCCCCTCACCCTTTTACTCCCCCTCTCCCTTTTACTCCCTCCATCCCTCCGCCAGTTAACCCAACCCCCCCACCGTGCCACCCCCACAATAAACACACACACACACACACACACACACACACACACACACACACACACACACACAGAGGGGGAGTGAAGAATAAGGAGAGGGGGAACAAGTTCCTGAAGATTGCATACACCAACATAGATGGAGTGAGATCGAAGATACTGGAGTTAAGTGATGTAATACAACTGCAGACACCAGACATTGTTGCACTCACGGAGACAAAACTTGAAGATGTAATTTTAAATGAGGTCATATTCCCAAGGGGCCACTCAATTTGGAGACGGGACAGAAAAATTAGGAAAGGCGGTGGCGTTGCTGTGCTGGTGAAAGAACACCTAAAGGTGAACGAAATAATGACTGCCAATCCACAAGAAGTTGACATAATAGCACTAGAGATCTGCCATGAGGATGATAAACTAATGATAATAAATGCATATAGTCCACCGCCAAGCAGCACATGGTCAAAGGAGGAGCTAGATAGTAAACGTGAAGGTCTTATAACAATAATGAGAGAGATTATAGCGAGAGCGGATAACGATAGATCACGACTGTTGATAGTCGGTGACTTCAACTTGAAATCCATAGACTGGGAAGCATATGAAGCTAAAACAGAAGATTTTTGGACCTGTAAATTTGTAGACCTCATCCTGGAAACATTCTTGTATCAACATGTTAAACAAGCTACGAGGATGAGGGAAGGGGACGTTCCCTCCATGCTAGATTTGATATTTACCAGGAAGGAGGAAGAGATATTTGACATTCAGTACCTTCCTCCCTTGGGTAAAAGTGACCATGTCTTTTTGGGAATAAAGTATGCAATGCGTTATAAGCTGGAAGAAAATAAGGAGGTTGAAGCAGTTGAAAAACCAGACTTCAGGAGAGGTCATAATGGTGACCTTAGAAATTTTTTTAGTGAGTATAATTGGACAGACTTGATGCTAGGCAAGGAAGTGAATGAGATGTATGTCAAGTTTTGTGAAATATATGATAAAGGCACAAAAAAATTTATACCAAAACAGATGCAGAACTAGGAAACAGGATTGGTTCAATAGAAATTGCGAGAGGGCTAGAGACCAAAAGACACAAAAATGGAATCAATACAGGAAGAGGCCGAACCCCCAAACATACCAGCGATACAAAGATGCGAGAAACAACTACACGCCAGTGAGGAGAGAGTCAGAAAGAAATTTTGAAAAAGGGATTGCAGACAAATGTAAAACAGAACCAGGTCTATTCTATAAATTCATAAACAACAAATTGCAGGTAAAGGATAATATTCAGAGGTTGAAAATGGGAAATAGATTCACGGAAGATGAAAAGGAAATGTGTGAAACACTAAACGAAAAGTTCCAAAGTGTGTTTGTACAAAATGAAATCTTTAGGGAACTAGACACAATAAGAATTCCAGAGAACAACAGAGCACATAGAGGTGTCTAGAGACGAAGTGGAAAAAATGCTCAAGGAGCTCGGTAAGAACAAAGCAGCTGGCCCAGATGGCGTTTCACCATGGGTTCTGAGAGAATGTGCACCTGAGCTCTGCATTCCACTTCAACTGATTTTTCAGGCATCCCTGTGTACAGGAGCTGTAGCTGATGTGTGGAAAAAGGCTAACATAGTTCCAATCTACAAAAGTGGTAACAGGGAAGACCCCCTTAATTATAGACCTGTATCATTGACAAGTGTAATAGTCAAAATATTGGAAAAACTAATCAAAACTAAATGGGTAGAACACCTGGAGAGAAATGATATAATATCAGACAGACAGTATGATTTTCGATCTGGAAGATCCTGTGTATCGAATTTACTCAGTTTCTATGATCGAGCCACAGAGATATTACAGGAAAGAGATGGTTGGGTTGATTGCATCTATCTGGACCTAAAAAAAGGCTTTCGACAGAGTTCCACATAAGAGGTTGTTCTGGAAACTGGAAAATATTGGAGGGGTGACAGGTAAGCTTCTATCATGGATGAAAAATTTTCTGACATAGAAAAATGAGGGCAGTAATCAGAGGCAATGTATCTGAATGGAGAAATGTCACAAGTGGAGTACCACAGGGTTCAGTTCTTGCACCAGTGATGTTTATTGTCTACATAAATGATCTACCAGTTGGTATACAGAATTATATGAACATGTTTGCTGATGATGCTAAGATAATAGGAAGGATAAGAAATTTAGATGATTGTCATGCCCTTCAAGAAGACCTGGACAAAATAAGTATATGGAGCACCACTTGGCAAATGGAATTTAATATTAATAAATGTCATGTTATGGAATGTGGAATAGGAGAACATAGACCCCACACAACCTATATATTATGTGAGGATAAGAATTCTTTAAAGAATTCTGATTAAGAAAAGGATCTAGGGGTGGTTTTAGATAGAAAAATGTCACCTGAGGACCACATTAAGAACATTGTGCGAGGAGCCTATGCTACACTTTCTAACCTTAGAATTGTTTTTAAATACATGGATGGAGAAATACTAAAGAAATTGTTTACGACTTTTGTTAGGCCAAAGCTAGAATATGCAGCTGTTGTGTGGTGCCCATATCTTAAGAAGCACATCAACAAACTGGAAAAGGTGCAAAGACATGCTACTAAGTGGCTCCCAGAACTGAAGGGCAAGAGCTACGAGGAGAGGTTAGAAGCATTAAACATGCCAAAACTAGAAGACAGAAGAAAAAGAGGTGATATGATCACTACGTACAAAATAGTAACAGGAATTGATAAAATCGACAGGGAAGATTTCCTGAGACCTGGAACTTCAAGAACAAGAGGTCATAGATTTAAACTAGCTAAACACAGATGCCGAAGAAATATAAGAAAATTCACCTTCGCAAATAGAGTGGTAGACGGTTGGAACAAGTTAAGTGAGGTGGTGGAGGCCAAGACCGTCAGTAGTTTCAAAGCGTTATATGACAGAGTGCTGGGAAGACGGGACACCACGAGCGTAGCTCTCATCCTGTAACTACACTTAGGTAATTACACACTCTCTCGCACACACAGACGCACACAGACACACACACACACACACACACACACACACACACACACACAGACACACACACACACGCACACGCAATGTGCGTGTGCGTTCAAATGTAGATATGATAGAGCCCAGTAGGCTCAGGAATCTGTACACCAGTTGATTGACAGTTGAGAGGCGGGACCAAAGAGCCAAAGCTCAACCCCCGCACGCACAATTAGGTGAGTACAATTAGGTGAGTACGCACACGCACACACGCACAACCTCTCTCTGAACCCTCCAGCACTAATCCACCCCTACACACCCTCTCCATCCCCCTCCCTCACTTCCACCTCCCCTCCCCCCATACACTCACACACCTCCCCTCTCTCTCTCTCTCTCTCTCTCTCTCTCTCTCTCTCTCTCTCTCTCCCCTTCTCTCTCTCTCTCTCTCTCCCCTTCTCTCTCTCTCTCTCTCCCCTTCTCTCTCTCTCTCTCTCCCCT
>NC_091212.1:15248211-15460711 GCF_040958095.1 Procambarus clarkii | reverse complement strand
GCTTAGACCACGCCGACTCGAAGACATCCATGGCCAGGAGTCCATACGTCCGGCAGAGACAATAAAACTAGTCGGCGACGACTGGCCAATCCGCGAACAGAGGAATGAACCGAGACAGCTGTCCGCCATGACGCAGGACACACCCCGGACATGAACCTCACGGTTAGCCAAACCCCGAGAATCCAGCAAACGAGCCACTTGAAGGGACCAACCCCAAAGGTCAACTGTGCCAGTCCCTGAAAACTGGAGAGGAATGTGCCAAGAATTGACCTGGAGGTCCAAGGCCACCATCCAGGCACCCGGCCCCAACAGAAGCTGGACAGGAGACAACAGTCCTCTGATGAGGGCATAGAATCCAGGGCACAGACTGAAGAAGTCCAGAAGAACCGCAGATTCGACAGGCCCATGTCTGCATAGAGCAGCCGGGAACCCCAGAAGGATGGGGCGGATCGACCACATCCAATGCACCCATGAAGATGACATGATGAATCGCAGGGAAAGAAGCCCACCCCGCCAGCCCTGAACCCCCCAAAGGGAAAGAAGCCGTCCACCGCCGCCACCAGAGGCCGGAAGATGACCAAAAGTGCCTACTAACTGCGGAACCATGGGAGAGTAAGCAGAGCAAGCTGCTCCCCCAGCGCCCCGTCAACAGAGAAGGGAACACAGCCCCTTCTGAAAGAAAAAGTACACATACATATACATATACACACAAGGTATGTTACACACATACCTTTGTTGTATATATATTTGAAAACCCTCGAGATATTGACATAATGGCATTGCAGGTCTGGAATCAGGATGATAAGCTGATAATTGTAAATACCTACAGCCCACCAGCAAGCAACACATGGACAAAGGAAGAACTGGATGACAAACGAGAGGGCCTCATAATGGTCATGAGAGATATTATTGTACAAGCAGATAAAGATAAATCACGACTGTTGATACTGGGGGACTTCAACTTTACAGCAATAGACTGGGAGGCCTATGAAGCAAGAACGGAGGACTTTTGGACATGCAGATTTGTGAACCTCATTCTGGAGACATTCTTGTATCAACACATAAAGCAAGCCACAAGAATGAGGGAAGGAGATATACCGTCAGTACTGGATCTAGTATTCACCAGGAAAGAAGAAGAGATTTTTGACATCCAGTACCTTCCTCCCTTGGGAAAGAGTGATCACGTCCTGTTAGACATTAAATATGCTTTAAGATATCATCTAGAAGAACATGGGGACATTGAAACAGTTGATAAACTCGATTTAAGGAGAGGCAACTATGGGGAACTTCGAAATTTTTTTAATGAGTGTAATTGGACAGAATTGTTGCTAGGCAGGGAAGTAAATGAAATGTATGCCAAATTTTTAAAACTATACGAGGAAGGCACACAAACATTCATACCAAAACAGAGATGCAGGGCCAGAAAACAGGATTGGTTCGACAGAAATTGTGAGAGGGCAAGAGACCAAAAGACACAAAAATGGAATCAGTATAGGAAGAGGCCAAACCCCCAAACATACCAGCGATACAAAGATGCGAGAAACAACTATACAGCAGTAAGGAGAGAGGCAGAAAGAAATTTTGAAAAAGGGATAGCAGATAAAAGTAAAACAGAACCAGGCCTATTCTACAAATTCATAAACAACAAATTGCAGGTAAAGGATAATATCCAGAGGTTGAAAATGGGAAACAGATTCACGGAAAATGAAAAGGAAATGTGTGAAACATTAAATGAAAAGTTCCAAAGTGTGTTTGTACAAAATGAAATCTTCAGAGAACCAGACACAATAAGAATTCCAGAGAACAACATAGAGCGGATAGAGGTGTCTACAGATGAAGTGGAAAATATGCTAAAGGAGCTCGGGAAGAACAAAGCAGCTGGCCCAGATGGCGTTTCACCATGGGTTCTGAGAGAATGTGCATCTGAGCTCAGCATTCCACTTCACCTGATCTTTCAGGCATCCCTGTGTACAGGAATCGTAGCAGACGTGTGGAAACAGGCTAACATAGTTCCAATCTACAAAAGTGGCAGCAGGGAAGACCCCCTCAATTATAGACCTGTATCATTGACAAGTGTAATAGTGAAAGTATTGGAAAAGCTAATCAAAACTAAATGGGCAGAACACCTGGAGAGAAATGATATAATATCAGACAGACAGTATGGTTTTCGATCTGGAAGATCCTGTGTATCGAATTTACTCAGTTTCTATGATCGAGCCACAGAGATATTACAGGAAAGAGATGGTTGGGTTGACTGCATCTATCTGGACCTAAAAAAGGCTTTCGACAGAGTTCCACATAAGAGGTTGTTCTGGAAACTGGAAAATATTGGAGGGGTGACAGGTAAGCTTCTAACATGGATGATAAATTTTCTGACTGATAGAAAAATGAGGGCAGTAATCAGAGGCAATGTATCGGAATGGAGAAATGTCACAAGTGGAGTACCACAGGGTTCAGTTATTGCACCAGTGATGTTTATTGTCTACATAAATGATCTACCAGTTGGTATACAGAATTATATGAACATGTTTGCTGATGATGCTAAGATAATAGGAAGGATAAGAAATTTAGATGACTGTCATGCCCTTCAAGAAGACCTGGACAAAATAAGTATATGGAGCACCACTTGGCAAGTGGAATTTAATGTAAATAAATGTCATGTTATGGAATGTGGAATAGGAGAACATAGACCCCACACAACCTATATATGATGTGAGAAATCTTTAAAGAATTCTGATAAAGAAAGAGATCTAGGAGTGGTTCTAGATAGAAAACTATCACCTGAGGACCACATAAAGAATATTGTGCAAGGGGCCTATGCTATGCTTTCTAACTTCAGAATTGCATTTAAATACATGGATGGCGATATACTAAAGAAATTGTTCATGACTTTTGTTAGGCCAAAGCTAGAATATGCAGCTGTTGTGTGGTGCTCATATCTTAAGAAGCACATCAACAAACTGGAAAAGGTGCAAAGACATGCTACTAAGTGGCTCCCAGAACTGAAGGGCAAGAGCTACGAGGAGAGGTTAGAAGCATTAAATATGCCAAAACTAGAAGACAGAAGAAAAAGAGGTGATATGATTACTACGTACAAAATAGTAACAGGAATTGATAAAATCGACAGGGAAGACTTCCTGAGACCTGGAACTTCAAGAACAAGAGGTCATAGATTTAAACTAGCTAAACACAGATGCCGAAGAAATATAAGAAAATTCACCTTCGCAAATAGAGTGGTAGACGGTTGGAACAAGTTAAGTGAGAAGGTGGTGGAGGCCAAGACCGTCAGTAGTTTCAAAGCGTTATATGACAAAGAGTGCTGGGAAGACGGGACACCACGAGCGTAGCTCTCATCCTGTAACTACACTTAGGTAATTACTTAGGTAATTACACACGTGCGTATGCACATACACATGTGCACACACACACAGTGTACACATGTACATGCACATGTGTACACACACATATACACATGAAAAGAAAATTACAAGCCGCCGACCAGTGGGCAGAGAGCACCACGCCGGCCAGGTGAAGAAGGCACAAAACTTCATCAAACCTCGACAACAAAACCCCAAAGTCCCAGCATGACCACAACACGTGCCAAGACCCAAAAAGATCAATCTGCAAGCCAGGAAGACCCCGGAACCTCGGAACCCCAGAAGGCAGAACCGGGTCACACACGAGGAAACAAAGCTCCCTGAGCCCATAAAGGGGGCCCAAGAGGAAGAAACCTCCAGAACGAAACCAAAGAACCCAAAGGAACCCGGAATCGAACCAGGGGGGAGCTCAAACCACCACATTTGCCGGCAGAGATACACCACAGAAAGGCAAAGCTCAGCCCCAGACAGAACCCCCTGGGAAACGGTCAAAACAGACTGAAAACCGAGGAACAAGGTGTGGGACCAAGCATAACAGACAGGGACACTGAGCCGAAACCCAAGGGCCCTGACCCAAAACAGACAAAACGGAAAACCTGGTGTAAAATCAACACTCAAACGTTCCCCGAGGAACAGGAAACGGGCAGAAAACACCAGTAAAGCAAAGAAACGACAACAGGAGAATAAAACCCCTGAAAAAGGTGAAAAACTCACGCAAGACGTTCGCTCTTACACCCAGGTGCACGTAAACAAACCGCAATGCCGCCCTGGTGGCCACGCCGGAAATCCGGCAGAAGAAAATGGCCACCAGAACAGAGGGATGTGACGGACGCAAAAGATACAAAAACACGCCAGCAAAAGTGAGAAACAATCAGACTGGATGGGAGAAAAACTCAGCCCAATAGCAGAAAACCTAGGCAGGGGCAAACTGCCCCAGAACTGTTAGCAGGCATCCCCCACAGCCCCGGGAACCCACAACAGAGGCTCCGGGGCAGAGCCGTCCTCCAAGCCTTCCGACCTTAAAGAAAAGGAAGAGTCCATGGGAAAGGCAGCAAGAAAGGGCCGCTGGTAAGACCCAGAAGCCTTGGCAGGAGGAACAGGCTCGAAAACCTCCGTCCCCAACCCAAACGGGCAGCCTCCGAAAACCGCCAGTCTCGGCCCCAATTAAACCCCGACCCGACCCTGAAACCTGCAGACGGTCCGGAGCCGGGAACACCCCAGGGAAGATAACCCTGTCACGCAAGGGCAGTACTCACAGGGCGCTTAGGAAAGGAAGCCCTTAAGCGCATGCAGCCCCGGCACTGATGAGGTACTCCTGGCCACCACACAACACAACAAACGGCAGTGAACGCCACACAAGGCAAACACCACCTAGGAAACTGAGACCAGAGATGCATCTATCCTAGTTGACATTAGCTTACGAACTGATGCTAGGCAGCCGGCGCGGTAGGTCAGGGGCTCCCCTCCCCCTCTCGGGGCGGGGAGGGCTGCACGGATGATCAGCGCGACAGTAAAGTGTGATGTTTACTTGTTTCCTTGGGATTGTAGGGAGTTTCTACCTCTCTGTTCAGTTTTTTGTTTTAGTTTTTTACCAAGTGGGGTTTGTTTTGTTATGCCTACCTTTCTGGGTGCAAACCCTGGTCGATGGCAGATAAGGAAAACCCCAACCACAAGGGGGTTTTCCAGGGCCATTGCTCCCTGAAACCTCTCTGAAGGGGCTAGGTTCTGGCACTGGTCCCTGGTAGGTCTGAACTCCTTAGCTAATGTCCCGGTTTAATATAACATACATTAACCTGATAAGCTCCAGGGAGCTGTAGGGGCTCCCCACAGAAATTGCAGCTTATGTCTGAACAGAGCCAAAGAACTCCCCCCCCCCCCCCCCCACCAAAAAAAAAAAATGCAAATCATCCTCCAACTAGCATGCCCACTTGTTAGTAAACCCCCCTCCCCCCCGGGAAGGGAATCTCACTCAGGCGAGCCAGCAGCCCAGCACCTCAGTTCAAAGAATGATGAAAAATCGCTGACCGGAGGGAGGGAGGGTGTCAGGGAGCCTCCGGGCCTTGCCCAGAAAATGCTGTTTCATTACATTCAAGGTTGGTTTTCTGTGGGGAGCCCTGTTGGCTCCCTGAAGCTAACTACCCACAGATAAGTAAAAGGAGGGACGTACCCGGGAGGCAGCAGCAGCACCGCAGGTCTCAAGACAAAGATGAGACTGTCAGACGTCCCAAAGCAACACAAGGCCTCAAAGGGCCCAAAATGTTGACAAGATATGTGGCGGCCAAGATCTTGTTTGATTTCTAAAACCCCAGTGACCCGAATGTAGACTCAAGACATTACCAAAGACAGCAGCAAGAACTGCATACTTCCTCACATCATAGGTACGAGGGTAGACCACAGGGTGGCTAGATTTGATAACCCTGTGGACAACCTGAGACACGAGCCCAGGAACAGGGAACCAGGGAAACCGGATCAACCCAGAGTGTGTCCACTATCACCGTATGAGTGGCACGCAGGTAGTGACAAAGCTGCAACCAAAAACAAAACATGATGCATCCCTGGCCGGACCAACCAAGCATCAATAACCCACGAACCCCACCAGAAACCAGCTCATACTTCACCAGAAATGAAGAAGAGAGCTGCAAAATAAACAAAGCGACCCCCAGGACCAAAGGAGCAGAAACCCCTTCATCGGAGAAGAGCATGAAGCTCCCCAACTCAACCCCCAGAGGCTAAATCCAACAAGAACAAGGCCTTCAAAAAACAATTCCAGTATGAAGGGGCCACTACAAACCTAGGAGAGGTGAGAAATGAGAGCACCCGATCCAAAGATCAAGAAGGCTCAGGCGGCGCATGAGCAGGCCGAAGGGTGGAAAAATGCACGAGAGAGCTTGCAGAATGGAGCAGAAATGAGAGCTACCCTGAACGCAAGCTGGACCGGCTCCGCCGATGCAGCACGATAAGAAGCGACAGTAATCAGCAAAAGACACCGGTCCTGGAAAAAGCCAATAAAGATAGGACAAAACAACCAGAACAAACACCGACAAAACCCTACAAAGGAAACAGAAATTTTGGAAAAATCGCCAGGAGACTTCATACTGTTGCTGAGAGGAAGACCACAGGTGGGACACCATCAATGAAGGCACCTATTCACCATACAAGTGGCAATATACCCACGTAAAAAAAAAACAGACGAAGAGCGGAACAGTAAGTCGAACCAGCGAGGTACCTCACTGGCCTGACCTGCTGAAAGAGACGGAACAGTGGAAAATACTCCAGATTCAGACACCGTGCAAGCAGCACCTGAAACCAGGGCTGGGCCAGCCACCATGGGGCCAGGAGAACCACTCTCCCCCGAAAAAATTTGAGCCGAGCCAGAACCCGAAGCAACAGCTAGACTGGGAGATACAGGTACAGGAACCTCCACCTCGACCAGTCCTGCCAAAAAGCATCTACTGTGAAGGCCTCACAGTCAGGGAACGGTGCCACGTATATTGAGAGGCACCAGGACCAAGTTTTTTCATTCCTTCTTGTAAAGGTCCTGCCAAGCCTGGGACAAAGAGTGTCAGGAGTATCCATCTATTCGTCTGGGACAACATAGTCATCTGAAAGGAGGAGCAAGGAATCTAATGGTTCATACAGGATAAGTCCAGAATGAACTGAAGATCTGCACAGTCCCGTATCAGAACCAGAAACACATGAGAAACCAACTTGACGGATGAAGTCGTGTCGACCACACCCAAGCGAACTCACTCCAAGATAACCTGAAAGAGACGAGGAAGAAGCCTTCCCTACCAGCACCGAACTCCCAACATGAGGAGGAGCCACCCAACACCACCAAAGGCCGGAAGCCCACGAATCGTGGGGCCAAGTGTGGGCAAACAGAGCCCGGCCCCCCCCCCCCCATTGCCTCGACAACGGGGTGCCCTGCAAATGGGCCGACACGATCTTCGAGAAGCTGACTTCTGCACAGAGTGACCACCACGCCGACCAGACGGAGAAGGTCCATGAGGATACACTGGCTCCGAAACTGACACCAAAGGCCCACCACAACCTACCGAAACCCAAGCCCTGGCACGACAACACCGAAAGGAGTGAGAACGTCCCCCTCTGAGCACCAACAAATCAGAAATGGGGCGGCAACTAGTAGAAGCCGCCAACAGAAACTGGGCAATAAATTCCTCTGGAAATAGCAGGGGACAGAACGGAGATGAAAACTGCAAAGCCACGGCCTAAGCTGAATCTGAAGAGAGAGTGAGAACAGCCTGTCAACATGCAAGATGATAGGTAAAAACAAACACCGCCTCCCGGAGGATCAGCACTAATGGCTTCAGCAGGGCAGCCAACGCCTCAGCAGCCGAAACCAGAACCCCGGCCGAAGGCCCCCACTCAATGCCTCCACATCCTCCGAAAGCCAGTCCAAGGACAGCTCTAGTAGGCAGAAGAAGCACAAAACCGAAACCAAAGGACCGAGAGTTCGATAGTCATCCGCCGCCAAGGCAGCTGAAAGAGAGGGGACCCATATCATGGGAAAATGTAGGGGCACAGAGGCACTCACTGAGGAACTCCATTGAGCCCCTACCCCCCCCCCCAAGAACACCTGCAAAACCGAGGAAACCTCCTGCCACTCAAGTGTGCGGGTCGGACAAAACCCAAGCCAAGCTCCCAATGAGAAGAAAGAGCAGTCTGCCAGCCAAGAAGACTCCGAAACCTCGTACCGCACTCAATACAGGGGAAGAAGAATCGAACTCAAATGAAGATGGATCCATTACAGAGGCATAAACCAAAAACCCTGACATGCATGGGAAGTACTTACTGGGCACCTAGAGAAGGTAGCCCTAGGCACATGCAGCCCAGCGTTCCAGAGAAAACCTGGCCACCACATTCCATAAAGCTGGCAAAGCCACAAACATCAATAAAGCGAGGCCAGAGGAGACTTGTTGACACCAGGCACATCAGTCAACGAACTGAGGTGGTGGGCTGCCAGCTCACCTGAGTAGGCTTCCCCTTCCCCTTTCCAGGGAAGAAACAAGCGAGCGAGCTAGATGGAGGACAATTTACTTGTTTGGTTAATTTTTGGGGAAGTTCTTTGGCTCTGTTCGGATGTATGTTGCAATTTTTACCAGTTGGGGGTTTGTATTGGTTCGGCCATCTTTCTGGGTGCCCTTCCCGGTTTATAGCAGACATGACATATTCTAAATGTAGAGTGCTCATAATGGCCTCCCTGCGTCTCTCTGAGGGGACCAGGTTCTGCCTCTGGTCTCCGGTAGGCACTAGAACTCCTGAGACTGATGACACCAAACTGGTATGGCACATATCAGTTTGATAGCTTCAGGGAGCCGATGAGGCTCCCCCACAAAAAATAATGTTTTTAGAACAATTTATTTTCTGCACACTATGGGAATGACATTATAAAAGGTGTGCGGTGCAGGGATAAAGCAATTTTTTTATTTGTTTACTCTGTAGCAAAATAATCCCTTAGATAACAATTTTATTGGTTACCTGTGAATAATGGTTAGAAAAAGCAGTGCCTTTACTGATATAATAAGTGCTAAGTAAATGCTATAGTATAGCTGGATAAGCATGAGGAGCAGGAAGGGTTGTGATCATGCAGCCATCACCCTTGTCAGTGCTACAGTCAGTGCCCCCGGGTAATGTGTGCATGCTTGCACCTTTCCATCATCTTCCTCAGAGAGATACCAAGTTAGTTTGTTTATTTTATCCATCACGTGCTTTAAACTGGTGACATGCTGGCAGCTTAGAAAGGCAAAACTATACCTCAAAAATGTCCATGAGCCAAACCCAACCACAAGAGTGAAATAAAAATTCAGGCAGAAGGCCAGTTTCAACCATGCCTTAGGAGAGGCAGTACCCAAAGACTGAGCCACATGCAGCTGGCTGTCCCATGATGCAGGGCGTCATTGAAAGCTAGGGGGCAAAGCCACTTGTCAAACAGGCATCACCCACTGTAAACAGGAAGAAAAGCTAGAGTGCAAAAGTGAATGGTTGGGTGCATCAGACGGCTGGCCTCCATGCCCCCTGTTGGCATCGTGAGGTGATGGGAATAGTGGTGATTGTAGTGCAGTAAGCAAACAGTTACTTGTGTATGTGGACTGGCAGGGCTGGTGACGCTCTCCCCACTTGTCTCTCTCTTGGGCAGCGTAAGGTGGGAGAGGCCACAGTTAATGTTATGTGTACCATTACACCTCCAGTCTATACACTCACAAAAAGTTCAATGAAGGAAGATATCACGTAGAAGAAAAATACAAAAAAATCCCAGAGAAACAGCAACACTGCATTCTATTAGAAAATATAATTTTCATAAGTGGCTGTTCTCAAGTTTTGTCACACTGACACTCTTAGCAACATTAAGTGCAGCACCTGAGTTGCTGTGTATGAAAAAACCAGCATCGAATGTAATGAAACGCCCTTTTCTGGGCGAGCCCCGGAGGCTCCTTGGAGCTTATTGGGCTAATGTATGTTATATTAGACCGGGACATTAGCTATGGAGTTCAGACCTACCAGGGACCATGAGCCAGAACCTGGCCCTTTCAGAGAGGTTTCAGGGAGCAATGGTCCTGGAAAATCCCCTTGTGGTTGAGGTTTTTCCTTATCTGCCATCGACCAGGGTTAGGCACTCAGAAAGGTAGGCATAACAAAAACCCCACATGGTAAGAAACTAATAACAAAAACCGAACAGAGAGATAGGAGGGCTGTGCAGACAAGCAGCATGGTGGCAGTGTGTAACGTTTGCTTGTTTACTTCTTTCCTTGGGAATTGGGGGGAGTTCTGCCTCTTTGTTCGAACTTCGGTTGCAATTTTTTAAGTTCTTTCTTCTTGCAAGTGGGGTGTGTTTTGTTATGCCTACCTTTCTGGGTGCCTAACCACAGTCGATGACATATAAGGAATACCCCCAACCACAGGGGGGGGGGGGGGTTCCAGAGGCCATTGTTCCCTGTGCCTCTCTGAGGGGGCCAGGTTCTGGCTCATGGTCCCTGGTAGGCTGAACTCCATTGACTAATGCCTTAGTCTAATATATCACATATTAGCCCAATAGCTCCAGGGAGCCTCTGAGGTTCCCCATAGAAAACTACCATCACACACCCTAAACATCTTTTGGAGACAGAGCTCTTGAAGTTCCTGGTTTCAGGAATTCTGCCCTATCAATTTTATTGATTCCTGTTACCATTTTGTATGTAGTGATCATATCGCCTCTTATTCTTCTATCTTCTAGTTTTCACATATTTAATGCCTCTAACCTCTCCTCGTAGCTCTTGTCCTTCAGTTCTGGGAGCCACTTAGTGTCATATCTTTGCACCCATTCCAGTTTTTTTTATGTGTTTCTTAACCCTTAACCACTGGACTGTGCCAACTGAGAAAACTTGGTCAGTGGAAAACTGCGCCAACCGCGAAAACTCTTTGATTTTTTCGTACCCATTCAAAATGTGTACGTGGTTGGTTGTGTACGAAATGTACTCTTAAGACTTCCAGTGAGAGGCAGCCACCTTGGAAAAAATTCCCAGAATGCCCTAGGGGCTGCTGGCTGGGTTAGTACTGAGTGAGCAACCATGGGTGGCGTACGCGCCTCCGGCTCCCAAACACCTGTCCGACGTGGTGTTGAAAAATTGCGCTCTGTCGGTGAAATTCAAACCTTATTGTTTGAAGAACATATGGGTCATGATATTTGTGAAGCTAGGTGCAATAAGGACCTAACACAAAGGTCGGATGCAAGTGATACAGCACCTATGAGGACGATACAGCGAGAGTATCCAGTTGTACCTCTGAGCGCCACCCTTGCCCACCTATGCCATCTCCAATTTATATAGATGATACATAGATGAATCGTCTTCTGCATTCAGTGATGATGCATCTGATACAAGTAGCATAGATGAACAGTGTTAGAGGCTTCCATGGTGGTGTTTTCCATAGATACTTTCAACAATAGCTGAATCTCTTCCAGACTGATAGACACTCTTTGAGGCTGGCTGAATCTCTTCCAGACTACCTGAATCTCTTCCAGATTGATGGACATTCTTTGAGGGGTAGCTGAATCTCTTCCTGTGTGAGACCTTACAAAGTGATCTTTTCAAGACTACCTTACAAATTGATCTTTTCCTATAATCTTTTCAATACTATCTTATGCTTTACAAGCTTGGCTACATACCACCTACAAGTATTAAAGCCAAAGGTGTACTTGAGTGCGTTATTTGTAAGCACACAGAACAAAGAAACACTAAGCGAAAATCTATCTGTACCTGGTGCAACGAGAGCGACATCGCGCTGTGTACCATGGACTACTTCGTTGATTATTACTCACTTCTGAAGTACTGAATGTGTAATACAGTGTGTTACTGTGTAAATTGTGTGTGAAACTGTACATATTGTAATTTTAGTGAATTTTTAACGAGTAATATTGCGACAATAAACATTTATTATGGACACATTACTGACACATGAATCACATTTCCATGGAACATTAGGAACATTCTACTGTATACATATTATAAAGGACACAAATATGCATCATATACATTAAAAAACAAATAAAACCGCATTGAAAATAAATGGAACAAATAATTGAAAATATATTTGTGGCAACACGCTTTACTTGAATGACCCGCGTGACCGTGTCTGGGAGCTTCACGCACGGTCAACCAGCCCCTGATGACGTAAGAGCGCACCTTGTCCATGTCCCCACAACCAAAGTAAGTGCAAGTTGGTATTTATTTTTACATAGTCATGTTCAGGGAAGGGAATTTAACATTTTACAAATAAAAAAGAACTTTTTGGGAACACTTAATTTCAAGAGCAAAAGGGAATTTCACAATAAACTCGGCACAATACAGTGGTTAAGCTGCACTTGGCATACATATATGATTTAAATATTTAAAATATATTAAATAGTCCTGCACATACATAGAGCTCACATATGCTTCCTCAGGCCACCAGTAACCATCCCCCATCTTGAAACAAAATCCTGAGCCCCTTACTTTCCTTCTAGGGCCTTAGTAAGAAAATGATGACCATTGCTTGGCAACATCACTATCCAGTATCTAAACATTTAGTGAAGTCATAGAGGAGACACTAAACTTTCAGCAACAGTAAATGAGTGATTACCATGTATATATTTGAGTCAAAATGTGTGATATATATATTATATATTATATATATTATATATATATAAATATATATATATATACATACATACATACATACATACATACATACATACATACATACATACATACATACATACATACATACATACATACCATACACACACACACGTATATATTATTATGAATAAGTATGTGGGGTGTCTATATCTATACTCGTATATCCATACATACTTATATTTTTAACGTTATACATAATAGACAGTATCTGACACAAATACAACCTGTCAGCATGAAAAAACTAAATAAATAAATTGAGAAATATGAAAATAAATCAACAAAGATAATACCTCTGCGGCACCTCAACTAAAAATATGCAACTTCTCCAGGCCACTACAGCAAACCACAAGAGCTAGACTTTTAAATTTAATATTTGTGCTTCCTGAAGGCTAATTAACAATATCATAAGAAAAAATTATTTTTTTCAGAACAATTTTTTTTCTTGTGCACACTGGAGGATGTCAGCTATTAACAGTTAGCAGCTTAAGGGTTAAAATATGGGCACCATACAACTGCTGCATATTCCAGCTTTGGTCTAACAAAAGTTGTGAACAATTTCTTTAATATTTCGCCATCTATGTATTTAAAAGCAAATCTGAAGTTAGAAAGTGTAGCATAGGCACCTCGCACAATGTTCTTTATGTGATCCTCGGGTAATAATTTTCTATCTAGAACCACCCCTAGATCTCTTTCTTTATTGGAATTCTTTGAAGATATCTCACATAAAGTTATAGGTTGTGTGAGGTCTATGTTCTCCTATTCCACATTCCATAACATGGCATTTTTGCACATTAAATTCCATTTGCCAAGTGGTGCTACATATACTTATTTTGTCCAGGTCTTCTTGAAGGGCACGACAATCATCTAAGGTACTAATCTGCCCTATTATCTTAACATCATCAGCAAACTTGTTTGTATAATTTTGTATTTCATCTGGCAGGTCGTTTATGTAGACAATGAATATTACCAGTGCAAGAACTGAACCATGTGGTACTCCATTTGTGACATTTCTCCAGTCAGATACATTGCCTCTGATTACTGCCTTCATTTTTCTGTTAGAATTTTTTTTATCCATGTTAGAAGCTTACCTGTCACCCCTCCAATATGTTCCAGTTTATATATTGGACAACTTCTTATGTGGAACTCTGTCGAAAGCCTTTTTTAGGTCCAGATAGATGTAGTTAACCCTACCGTCTCTTTCCTGTAAAATCTCTGTGGTTCGATCATAAAAACTGAGTAAATTCTTTGCACAGGATCTTCCAGATTGAAAACTATACTGACTATCTGATATTATACAGTTTTTCTCCGGGTGTTCTACCCATTTAATTTTAATTATTTTTTCCAATATTTTGACTATCACACTTTTCAGTGATACAGGTATATAATTGAGGGGGTCTTCCCTACCGCCACTTTTGTGGATTGGAAGTTACAAGGTGTTATCCCTGATATGTTTAAAACAGCAGAGATTATGACACTTTACAAAGGAGATAGTACAGCTGATGCCAAAAATTATAAACCAATAATTTTAACATCACACATCATAAAAATCATCGAAAGGGTGCTAAGAAGATCACAAAACACATGGAATCATAGTGTCTACATAACCCTGGGCAACATTGGTTCAGTACAGGGCATTCCTGCTTCACACACTATGACATGGCCCTAGATGCCATATAAGACAGATAAAAAGCTGATGTAATATACACAGATTTTGCAAAAGCCTTCAACAAATGTGACCATGGTGTTATTGCACACAAAAAAGAATTACTGGCAAAGTAGGGAGATGGATCTTTAACCTCCACCGGTACCTTTCCTCATCTTCGTATCAGACACAGACAAGGACACAAGCTATAGTATTCTATCGTCTTTGCAGCTGATACTAGTATTTTCATGCGTAGACAACATAAAGGATACAGCAAACATTCAATCTGATGTTAATCAAGTCTTTCAATGGGTCACAGAAAATAACAAGATGTTTAATGAGTTTAGGTTCCAATAAAGCCCTATGGAATTTAAGCGCTATGGAAAAAAACGACCACATCAAAGCAGAAACCAAACATAAAACACAGTTAAACCACACTATTGAAAAGAAAAGGCAATGCAAGAGATTTAGGAGAAATCATGTTGGAGGACCTTACCTTTTACCTGATTTACCTGAGGGCAACTAACCCTAGTGGCCTTAACTAGGACAGGAAGTCGGCAGCTTGTCGAAGGTCCCCCTCCCCCCCTTTGCCTTAACCCTTAAACTGCTAAGGGCCTTTTTGCCTTCAACACCTACAGCCACAACAACAACAAAAAAATCCAAAAAATTCTTTTGTCTTATAATAGTGTTCATTTGTGTTCCCTGATCACGGAAAAAATAACAAAAAAATCATAGGTGGCATATTTTAGCTGCAATAGGAAGGGAAGTCTGGCAAAAAAAGAAACATTGACAGAGCAGGCGCCAGACGAGGTCACCCCAACTGTCAGACGGGGGTTGCCACAAAGATATTATTACCTAATGAACTAATCCACAAGGGCTGTGATGAGGATTCGAACCTTCGTCCAAGAGCATCCCAGACGCTGCCTTAATCAACTGTGCTACGACATGGTCAAAAAGAGTTGAAGCCGAAGTTCTACTGAACTTACTGGATTCTGCAGTCTCTCCGAGACACATAGCTCGAGTGCATGGGGGAGTTGTGTAAAATCCTGGTTTATGTCTCGGAGAGACTGCAGGATCCAGTAAATTCAGTAGAACTTCGGCTTCAACTCTTTTGACCATGTCATAGCTCAGTCGATTAAGGCAGCATCTGGGATGCTCCCAGACGTAGGTTCGAATCCTCGTCACGGCCCTTATGGATTTGTTCATTTGATGCATCATGCTATTGTGATTTCTGTGTTTAATATTATTACCTAATTATTTCAATGTCTCTGATTTTTTTTTTTTTCAGTAATATTATTCAATAGTGTGTATTGTGATATACTTATATAATAAAATGTGTGAACCATTGCTGTACTCAAAATTATTGTGTTTATATTAGTGATTCAATTATTATGTTCATAAAACAATTAACAAATAATTTTCTGTTATTACACTATATACACATGTTATATATACTGCACGTACCTGCATGTTTTGTTCACCACAACGAACCACTAAGTTGGTATTGTGGGTCAAAAAGCAACGAAAAGTGGGCTTCACTCACCAGCCAGCCACTCACCACCACTCCCTCACTCACCTTCTCACTCGCCAACATTCTCCTCCAATCATACTGTTTTTGCTTTTATTCACTATACACAGTCGTTAAATATAAGTACTGTATCTACATGTTTTGTTCACCATAACTGTACTTCTAAGCTTGTATGGTGAGTGCAAGCAATAAGAGACGTAGCTACACACACAGTCAGCTGGTGGTTGCTGCCGTCACTGGTTCATGCCAGATGCACTAATATTTCTCCTCCAATAATACTGTTTGTGGTGTTATTACACTATATACACACACATTATATATATGTTTTATTCACCATATCTGTACAGATAAG
Organism: Procambarus clarkii; assembly: GCF_040958095.1. NCBI lineage: Eukaryota > Metazoa > Arthropoda > Malacostraca > Decapoda > Cambaridae > Procambarus > Procambarus clarkii. The sequence goes on along the minus strand of NC_091212.1, from coordinate 15,444,639 downwards.
TTGGTATGGTGCCCAAAGACCATAGTGGCCAACAGTAAACAACATGACATGTCATGCAGACGACACACCTCCCTCGCCAAAATGGCAGTTCCCAACACACTCCTATTGCTGTTATTACACTCTATACACAAGTTATATAGAAGTATCTACATTTGTGTTCACCATAACGAGGCACTAAGCTGGTATGGCAAGTAGAGTCAATAAAAGGTTGGACACACAGTCAGAAAACGACACCACCACCTTCTCCCTCCCTCAGCATTACTCCTCCCACCATGGAGCACATCACTAAATATCACCACAACCCTGCTATTATCAAAATCCTGGTCAGTTTTATCAGAGTCAAGAGTCTTCTGTAATACTATCATCGCTAAATAATAGCATGTACATATATATTTTGACTTTTTAGACGATGCTGTAGTCACAAGCTGAACAGCTGTGCTGTGAGCTCATGCTGTGTGTGTCAAGCCTTGGGGGCTCACTCAGTACCGAGGCTCTCACACCCAGGAATATTGGCCATGATTTTTTTTCTAGGTAGCGTCTGTCAACTATTGAGTGTGGCTGCACTATAGCTGCCCGTATCCCACGCGGGGCGTTTAAATTAAAGCGCTAGACACTAAAACACCTATTAATGTATTGCGCGGTATCGGTAATGTTACTCACATCATCTATATATGTATTGCGTGGTCTAAGGGTTAATGATCATTTCCAGGTAGATTTTAAAACTTAACACAGTTTTGGCATTTATAGCTTTGGCGGGTAGGCATTCCCTTGGGTTTATAGTCCTGTGGGTGAAAAAGCATCTCCTGTTCTCAGTCCTACATTATGGCTTGTTGAGCTTGAAACCATTGCTCCTTGTTTGCGTTTTAAAGACGACAACAAAGTTGCTGTCACAGCTGCAAGAAAAATGACAGGTTGGATAAGAAGAACCTTCCAAATAATGAGATGATGATACTTGTGATGATGAATATTGATGCACACTAATAGCCCCATTCAAAGCTAGAAAAATTGTTGACTTGGAGAGCATGCAAAGATCCTTTACTGCTAGAATCCACTCAATAAAACATCTAATTTATTGGGACCACCTAAAAGTTTTAAATCTATTTTCCTTGGAGTGCAGGAGGGAAAGATACACAACAATCTACACTTGGAAAATAATAGGACTAGTTCCAAATCTGCACATAGAAATAAGACCATGGGAAACCAGACCGCATGGCAGGATGTGCAAATAGCCCCACTGAAGAGCCGAGGTGCAATAGGCACGCGGCGAGAGAACTCGATAAAAAGGCCCAAAACTTTTCAACACTTTTTCCCAACATATATGGGATATAACTGGCCAACCTATCACAGTGTTCAAAAGAGAATTCGACAAGCACCATCAAAGGATATCTGATCAACTAGGCTGTGACTCATATGTCAAGCTGCGAGCAACCACATCAAACAGCCTGGTGAATCATACTAGCAATCAGGAGGCCTTGTCAAGAGACCGGACAGCGGGGCCACTAGCCTCCTGGAATCTTCAACAGGTAGGTCCACCGAGTCCCACTTACAGACCAGAATCAACCAGGAGATACACTGAAGGGAGGATATTGACTCAATCATGCTCATTCATGTCTATCCACATTACACTGACCACACAGTGACCACGGGGCCGGTGGCTGACTGGACAGGGGCTGGTGGCTGACTGGACAGCACACTGGACGTGTGATCCTGTTGTCGCGGGTTTGATTCCTGGCGTCGGCGAGAAACAATGGGCAGAGTTTCTTTCACCCTGATGCCCCTGTTACCTACCAGTAAATAGGTACCTGGGAGTTACTCAGCTGTCACAGGCTGCCTCCTGGGGTGTGTGTGGTGTGGAGAATTTTTTTTTTTATTAGTACCAGTTGATTGACAGTTGAGAGGCGTGCCGAAAGAGAAGAGCTCAACCCCCCGCAAGCACAACTAGGTGAATACAGAGCTGCAGGGATGACACAAATGACCCAACACCCATGACCCTAACAAAGGGGATATGGTGAACCAACTCCACCAGAGATCCTGGGAAAGAAACCAATAAGCCCATGGATCATGGGAACAGGAACTGGCTAAATGGATGAGATGTTTCCCCACAGCCCTGGCAAGAGGCTGACTGTGAAAGAGCTGAGACAAAGGCCTGTGAGCAGAGTCACCCTTCATGACACACAATTGTGACATCGAGTACTGAAGGAATTGGCTGAAGAAAGTGCAAAGGCCCCGGGGCCATATTCACGAAGCAGTTACGCAAGTACTTACGAACTTGTACATCTTTTCTCAATCTTAAACGGCTTTGGTTACATTTATTAAACAGTTTACAAGCATGAAAACTTCCCAATCAACTGTTGTTATTGTTATAAACAGCTTCCTGGTGCTTTGCAGCACATTAACTGTTTAATAATTGTAAACAAAGCCACCAAAGATTGAGAAAAGATGTACAGGTTCGTAAGTGTTTGTGTAACTGCGTTGTGAATCTGGCCCCTGGAATCTGACTCAACCGAAGGTTTACTCCGACCAACAGCAGGCAAAGCCCCCAACCCTACTGGATTGCCTCCAAGCAGAGGAGCCAGAACCCCTCTGCAAAAGTACCAACTGAAGGGACAAAAAGTAACAGCAAAAATATCTTCCTCAGGAAAGTGGAGAGGTGAAAATGGGGAGGCAGCCAAAAAGTTTAAGAATCAGGCTGAATCTAAAGAATGGGCCAGCACAGCCTGCCAACATCTGAGATGGAGCCAAGTAAAAAGCCGTCACAGCTTCACGAAAGAGGAGGAAGAGTAACTTGGGTGGTTTTGCCAAAGCCAGAACAGTAGGCAGCAAGGTGGCCACATCACGGGCAGATGCAAGGAGATCAAGGCCACCAAGGAGCTAATCTGAGAACAGCTCAATAACCACCTAGATTCACAACATGGCTGCCAGTGGGTACATACCCTGTGATCCTCAACAACAAGAGTTCCAGTAAGCACAGACAGCTGCACATGGAGCTGCCATTAGTCCATGTCCTTCGAGAGCACCAGAGCAAAGAAGCAGTTCTAAAGTGGCACAAAAGAAAAACCATCCTAAGAACACCTGAAGACATAACTCACTTCCTACCACTCAAACATCTGGGTTTGGCAGAAGCCCTGCTAAGCCTCAAGGAGAGGCTAACATTTAACATTGATAGCATTTCAGGATGAATTAGGGACCTCATACCTAAGCCAAAAAGCTGAAGCCAACCTGAACTTGAAAGAGGACGGGTCCATGAGAGAAGCAAGATCTCGATTCTGCAGAATGACCCCAGAGCAGACCTGTATACCACACCTGATGCCTCCTGGTACAGATAGGCATCATCCAACTGAGCAGGATCAGAACCAGGTAATTGTTGTGAAGAAAAAGAATCTGCATCCTTGGCAAGAGGGGAAAGCTCAACTGTCGCCACCATCAAAGTAGACGGGGCAACCCCCCGGAGTCGGCCAAGCTACATTCAAATCTAAACCCTAACTTGTCTCTAAGACTCTTAGACATTTAAGTGCCCAAACCTGGGAACAAATGTGAGGTGCACCCAGCATCTGGGCTGGGCACACTACACCAACAGGGAAAGGAAAAGGAAGAGCAAACTTAGACCAGGTGGAATTCACCAACTCATCCAAAACAGGATCCCTAAACACCATAGGAACCAACTACAGGGCATTAAGATGAGCACCACACCATAAGCCATGAAAGCTGTAAAAAAATTAGCTGGCAAAGAAACAGCTGCCCGAGATGTGTTCTATCTCTAGGAATGCTCTGATACAATACAAACTCGACAAGCATAAATGTTGCAGGACTCAGGAAGGGGGGTGGAGACCAAAGGTGTCAATGACCCAACATACATTATGGCAGACACAGACAGAATGATTATCAGCATGTAGTAAAGCCAGGAAGCACCCTTTAAACTTGCATTTAGCGAGAGATGGGTTCAACGGGTTGGTCCATTAGGAGCCATGCTGCAGAGTAGTTGCCAGGGCCTGAAGGCAACTAACCAAGCAAGACACCCAGGCACTAGGGACGTTCACAGAAAGAATAAACACCAAACACAGCCTACAAGAAAAACTTGGCAATGAAGGGCATCTGTGGTGTGCAGTAGAAACAAACACAAATACCATAGTGCACCCCACAGCAAAACAAAACAGAATGCCCTAAACCACAAGGACCCACACAAGACTCGATAACTCAATGCACTATGCTGGACGAGAGACTCCACCACAGTAGCCTGGCCTCTCAGGAAAAACTCCCGATCACATTAAAAATGATACTCTGATAGTGAAGGGACAACACTAAATGAGCTCCTAGGGAAGGCAGCCCAAAACAAATGTAACTGGAAGTGCAAATTATGCCACTTCCACTCAAGCAGAGCAGCTTGTAAACAGCTTGTGAAGCAAATGATAAAAAATTGAAATGATAAACTACTAAAATGGCCCTCTAGCACAAAGTCCAAAGGATGGCCAACACTTGTCCTGGAGAAGTGGGACTTGCTATGATAAGCAACTCAGAAATCAGACGTGTAACTTCTTCCATCAACAGCAGGACTGAGCAGTCATCAGCCATGAAGCTGCAAGCTCTGGAATGGAATGCAGATGGTGGCTCTGCATACTAGGGGTGGGGGGGGGTGTTGATAACCAGTTTTCAATGAATCTTTTGAAGTATCTGTTGCCTGTTTCTGTGCTTCATTTTCATCAACCAGGCAATTGTCTGTTATTTCGTCTACTTTCTGGTTGCTTTCCTAGCAAGGATGACCATACTAATCCCCCTGCTCTCTGTGCCTTTTTGAGCAAAGTCAGATTCTGGCTCTAGTAAGCCAACAGAACACCTACGACTGATGTGACTTAATAATGGAAAGCTGTCTCAGTGATACAGCTTCATGGAGCCCCCAAGAGGCTCCCCCCTAGAAATTGATGCACAATAAATATATAATATGCAATTAAATAACTTTAAAAGTGACAAATCAATCATATTCTGGACAAAACTCCACATTTCCAACTGGATATTTACAAATGAGAAAACCTGCTGTGCCCTTTATTCATAAAACTTTTGATTATGTGATACTTTTCCCACAATCATCAGCAAGATATATAACCATACATTTAGTTTAACATTTATGGGGGTCTTAATGGGGAAGAATGAATTTTACAAAAAGTTCCCAATTAAGAAACATGGACAGGAAGCCTGTTAAAACGTATCGAGAATGCACTTGCCAAAGATTCCTAGTCACACACGTCTGATACCCCAACAAGATTAACATAAATCTGAAGTAATGTAAAGAATAGTGTGATATAAAATAAACTATAAATGCCACCCTGTAGAATAGGCAGAGAGAGGTTTCTGGATGCAAAGCATTAGCATGGCAGCTTCTAGTTTTACCTATACTGTTTTTGAGTTATCAGATAGAATCCTAGAAGCCTAATTTGTTATTATCATTACATATAAGCAATCACTTCAAGTTCATTAGTTGTAATGTTTATAGCAATACCTTCGTGTTCTAGTAAACAACCCCTTCCGCCACTCGCTTAGCAATATTTAAAATTTGTACATTTATTTAATGTTTGCAAACCTATTTATAGGGCAATATATAACATTGATTTTGATATCAAAATGTTTGGAAGAAATTATTTCTAGAACAGAATAAGTACAACAAAAACATTCGTAAACTAAATAGTGCATCACACACCCAATATTGTGTCTACACTGAACAACTTTTATTTCTAAACATTTTGATTTTAAAATCAATATTTTAAACCTATAAAATGTTTACAACCTGAAAATGTCCTTACTCTATATATTTATCACATATTGCCCCACCAATATTTAACGGTTCATTGTATGAACAATGTTTCAGTTTCACAGTTTATTGAAAATAAAATTGAATACAAATGTTTGTAAACTTGCACACCCTATCTATGTTTATCCAATTTTATATCCATTCTACAATGTACAAATGTGTGTGTGTGTGTGTGTGTAAATGTGCACAAATTATTGAAATACAGTATAGCTAGAGAAAGGAAAAAAAAATTATGTGGGCTTTCGAGTGACCTGAGCTGCCACCTGGCAGAGCGCTTGGGTACTGGCAAAATGATTGTTTACTTTCACCAAACTACTGTTCTACTTGCTTCATTATTTCCTATTCGTAATCACAATGTGTTGTTTGCTTTGCTTTGCCTATGCTTTCTGGTTGGATTTACTCTACTTTGGGGCAATCTCTGATTCACATGTTACCCTCGCCTCAATGATTTTGATCGAGGTGTTCAGTAGGCCTATACAAGTCCAGAGGCCTGGTGGCATTATAGGTGTTTTTTGTGATACCAGTGCATTAGGGAGTTACTGAGGGGCCAGCCCAGAAAGATGACCATATTAAAACAAGCTAGAAGTACAATTCATAGTTTTCTGTCTGATGAGGTTATAAGAGAGGATGTCTGTGTTTGAAGGACTTAATAATGCCATTTTTCAGGCATTACAAGAAGCTAGTTAGGTTGATTTTTAAATTTTTGATGAGATAGTGGTTAGAAAACTATGACAGCAACCCAGGTGACTTAACAGATGATATATCATCCAAAGTATTTCTGAAAAAAATTGAATAGGAGAGAAATAATAGTGTGTCATTTGCTCCAAATGCTTCAACTTTGCAACATGTACATCACCTGCTTAATATGCTGCTTAGACTAATAATAATGGAGTTGGTGGATTATTACCATGACTGAATTGAGATGAAATAAATGTCAACAAAGAAGTTCACAAAAAAGAACCAACTCAAATCATAAGAGTATTTCACATGAATTAACAAAGTACCAGCAAGGAGTCACTCTCTGGGCATAATAGTACCAGTACCAACCAGGACTCACCTCTTAGCATGTTCAGTCTACAGGACCAGCACCAGTAAGGATTCACTTCTAGTCATATTTAGTTTATAAGACCATCACCAACCAGGACTCGCCTCTGGGCATGTCTAATCTACAGGTCAAGTACAGGCCAGGACACCCTGTGGGTATTTCCAATCTAAAGGACCAGCCCCAGCCAAGATTCATTTCTGGGCATGCCCAATCTACAGGACCAGCACCAGCCAGAATGCCCTCTGGGCATTTCCAGTTTACAGAACTGACATTAACCAGGATTTACTTTCTGGGCATTTTCAATCACCAGAACTGACATTAGCCAGGATTCAACCTTTGTTTACCTGCATTATACACATAACTAGTTTTGAGATTTGCTCTACTTCACAAGCCCCACCTAGGGCCTGTCAAGTTTGGTGATAGTGTGCTCTGTTGGAAAAAGGACCCTTTTGGAAGCCACCCGACTCATTCTTTGTCAAAAAAGAAGGAGTCGGTTGCAACCGAAGAAAACGCCCACCAGGTTTAAGGGAACAAAACCCCTGATGCCAGAGAAGAGCATGAAGCTCACCAACCTGACAACCAGAGGCCAAAGAAAAAAATACAGCCTTTAAAAAACAAACCTGGACTGAAGGGCCCACTGTAAAACGAGTAGAGGAAAGAAAAGAAAGAATCTGGTCCAGAGACTAAGCAGGTGGCACATCAGCAGGCCAGAGGTGAAACAAAGCACGATAAAACCTGTGAAATGGGGCCAAAGAAGTGTCAACCCCGAACACAAGATGGAGTGGCTCTGCCAATGCTGCACGATAGAAGGTGACAGAATTCAGCATGAGATGCTAATCGAGAAACAGCCAAGAGAGAAAGGACAAAACAACCCGCTCTGAAACCGAAGAGCAATGACGGAGGGAGAGAAAATGGCAAAAAGGCTGCCAAGAAACCTCATACTGTCACCTGGAATATTGCAGATGGGACACAATCAATACAACCACCTTGAAACCAAACAAATGGTGATAAATATGCATAAAAATCCAAACGTGTAGAGCAGAGAAGAAGGCTAAATCAGCAAAGTATGTCACTTGTCCGACCCTCTGAAAGAAGCGGAACCACGGAAAAGCGCCCAGGTTTGGGCACCAAGCAAGCAGCGCCTAGAACCAAGGATGGGCCGGCCACCAAGGAACCAAAAGAATCACTCTTTCCCTGCAAGACTCAAAAACCACCTCACTCTGAGCAACAGACTGGGGAAAAAGGGTAAATACACCCCCTAATTCAACCAGTCCAGCCAAAAGGCGTTCACTGCAAGGGCCTCAAAGTCGGGGAACAGTGCAGCAGAACGGCAAATGCCGAGACCAATCCGACACAAAGAGGTCAATTAGGGCCGCATGAGCATCAAGTGTAATGCTAATGCAGCCCTAGCATGGTGAGGTGATTTGATGAAAATTCTGTGCCCAATAAAATCATGAGTATTGTCGAGTGTTGGGGTAAAAGTCTCACGACTTCCCAATAATTTTGTACAGTCAGTGGCTGAGTGTATTATATTTAGGTCTATTAGTATATTTTATAATAAAATATTAGTATATTTTGGGAGCAGGTTTTCTCTAATACACAGGTCCTTAACCCCTGGGCGGCGCTGCTAATAATACCCGACAACACGGCTGTAAGGAAAAATAATTTTTTTTTTCTTCTAAGATTGTTAAAACCTGTTCCCTGATCATAGGAAAATTAGTAAAAAATTCATAGATGACATTTGTTTTAGCCGCAATAGGGCGAGGAAGTCTGGTAAGATTCAGGCTTTGAAAGAGTAGGCGTCCCGGGCAGTCTCTTTCACCCGAGCTGTCAGGCGGGAGTTGACAACGAAGATTTTATTACCTAATTATTTCAATGTCTCTGACTGATTTCTTCTCAGTTTTTTTACAGCAATATTATTCAATAGTGTATAATGTGATATATTTATATAATAATATGTGTGAACCATTGCTATACTCAAAAGTATGATGTGCACATTAGTGATTCAATTATGTTTATAAAACAATAAACGAATATTTTTGTTGTTATTACAATATATACACATGTTATATATAAGTATCTGCATGTTTCGTTCACCATAGCAAACCACTAAGCTGGTATGGTGCATCGAAACAGCATAGTGGCCACCTCACACCTGATCTTTCAGGCATCCCTGTGTACAGGAATCGTAGCAGACGGGTGGAAACAGGCTAACATAGTTCCAATCTACAAAAGTGGCAGCAGGGAAGACCCCCTCAATTATAGACCTGTATCATTGACAAGTGTAATAGTGAAAGTATTGGAAAAACTAATCAAAACTAAATGGGTAGAACACCTAGAGAGAAATGATATAATATCAGACAGACAGTATGGTTTTCGATCTGGAAGATCCTGTGTATCGAATTTACTCAGTTTCTATGATCGAGCCACAGAGATCTTACAGGAAAGAGATGGTTGGGTTGACTGCATCTATCTGGACCTAAAAAAGGCTTTCGACAGAGTTCCACATAAGAGGTTGTTCTGGAAACTGGAAAATATTGGAGGGGTGACAGGTAAGCTTCTATCATGGATGAAAAATTTTCTGACTGATAGAAAAATGAGGGCAGTAATCAGAGGCAATGTATCAGAATGGAGAAATGTCACAAGTGGAGTACCACAGGGTTCAGTTCTTGCACCAGTGATGTTTATTGTGTACATAAATGATCTACCAGTTGGTATACAGAATTATATGAACATGTTTGCTGATGATGCTAAGATAATAGGAAGGATAAGAAATTTAGATGACTGTCATGCCCTTCAAGAAGACCTGGACAAAATAAGTATATGGAGCACCACTTGGCAAATGGAATTTAATGTTAATAAATGTCATGTTATGGAATGTGGAATAGGAGAACATAGACCCCACACAACCTATATATTATGTGAGAAATCTTTAAAGAATTCTGATAAAGAAAGAGATCTAGGAGTGGTTCTAGATAGAAAACTATCACCTGAGGACCACATAAAGAATATTGTGCAAGGAGCCTATGCTATGCTTTCTAACTTCAGAATTGCATTTAAATACATGGATGGCGATATACTAAAGAAATTGTTCATGACTTTTGTTAGGCCAAAGCTAGAATATGCAGCTGTTGTGTGGTGCCCATATCTTAAGAAGCACATCAACAAACTGGAAAAGGTGCAAAGACATGCTACTAAGTGGCTCCCAGAACTGAAGGGCAAGAGCTACGAGGAGAGGTTAGAAGCATTAAATATGCCAAAACTAGAAGACAGAAGAAAAAGAGGTGATATGATCACTACATACAAAATAGTTACAGGAATTGATAAAATCGACAGGGAAGACTTCCTGAGACCTGGAATTTCAAGAACAAGAGGTCATAGATTTAAACTAGCTAAACACAGATGCCGAAGAAATATAAGAAAATTCACCTTCGCAAATAGAGTGGTAGACGGTTGGAACAAGTTAAGTGAGAAGGTGGTGGAGGCCAAGACCGTCAGTAGTTTCAAAGCGTTATATGACAAAGAGTGCTGGGAAGACGGGACACCACGAGCGTAGCTCTCATCCTGTAACTACACTTAGGTAATTACACACTTAGGTAATTACACACCAGCCAGCAGATGATGCTACGTCACTCGCCAACATTCCTCCTCCCAACATACTGTTTGTGCTGTTATTACACTTATATGCAGATGTACTTTATATATAAGTACTGTACAATATCTACATGTTTAGTTCACCATAACTGAACAACTAAGCTGGTATGGTATCCAAACATTATAGTGCCCACCATTCACTGCATGACAAGTCACACAGAGCTACGAGAAGAGGTTAGAGGCATTAAATATGCCAAGACTAGAAGACAGAAGAAAAAGAGGTGATATGATCACTACATACAAAATAGTAACAGGAATTGATAAAATCAATAGGGAAGATTTCCTGAGACCTGGAACTTTAAGAACAAGAGGTCATAGATATAAACTAACTAAACAAAGATGCCGAAGAAATATAAGAAAATTCACTTTCGCAAACAGAGTGGTAGACGGTTGGAACAAGTTAGGCGAGAAGGTGGTGGAGGCCAAAACCATCTGTAGTTTCAAAGCGTTATATGACAAAGAGTGCTGGGAAGACAGGACACCACGAGCGTAGTTCTCATGATGTAACTACACTTAGGTAATTACTTAGGTACTGTAATTACCACCCAGCAGACGACGCCATCTTCCTCACCAAAATGGCTCCTCCCAACATACTTCTTTTGCTGTTATCACACTATATACACACGTTATATGTAAGTATTTGCATTTGTGTTCACCATAACGAACCACTAAGCTGGTATGGTGAGTCCAGACAATAACAATGGTCACCACACACACTCGGCTGACAACGCCACCTCCTTCACCAAGATTTCTCCTCCCACCATACTACGCACATCACTAATTCTCAGCACAATGTTGCTATTATCACAATCCTGGTCACTAAATTCTATAAATTAATGGTTTTCCGCAAGTTTATTTTGTATAGGAACATGAGTAGTTGTTTCAAGATTCTTAGATGGACCACACAATGTCAGTGTGCTGTAGCTAGTGCTGTGAACGTCTTGAACAGCAATGTGCTCACTGATATCTGAACATTGTACACAAGTCTTTATCACAGTCAGGCTCTTCTGTATTACAATCATCGCTAAATAATAGCAGTTACAAATATATTTTGGCCTTTTTAGGCGATGCTGTGGTCGCAAGCTGAACAGCAGTGCTGTTAGCTCATGCTGTGTGCGCCAGCCTTGGTTCCTCACTCAGCACTGAGGCCTTCACACCGGGGAGTGGTACACACAATTTTTTTTTTTAATGCCGTCTGTTTACTAGAGCCCTGAGGAAGCTGATGTGAACCCTTTGTAGCTGCGGGGCTTTTAAATCTTATGCATTACTTTAAAATGTATATATACGATGTGCATTGTTCAGCCTGTTATACCAAAATTGTATAAATACAATTTGCACTGTTAAAGGGCTAAACACAACAGCATTGTGACTATTATTAATTTTCTTTTTGATATTTTCCATTCTACACAAATATCTTCTACCATCTGGAGGGTGAAGAAACACTAGATCACTTAATCTTTCCACTTTTATTGGTCGGCATTTTGTCAGCAATGTGACATCTTCAGGAATACACTTTGTTGAACTGACACAGGTATATTGAGCTTACAAGGAGAATTTTAGACATTTATAAGTGTGGGGTACACCTCGCTCTACGATTCACCTAACCCCCTAAATCGTAGGGAGAGTCAAAGCATAAGGTGAGGTGATTGTTGCCTGACTCCGGCTTCTAGTTGTCCGCTAGGTCTAGATGTAAGAACTGGTGGACAACTAGAAGCCAGAGTCTTTCTAGAACTTTCTAGAATCTTCAACTAGAAGCAAAAACAAATGTGTTCTGTTCTTGCTGTGTATGCCTCCCACTCTATTTTTTCACATTAAATTACCCCAGTACTTCCATTCATGATTTATCTGCTCTTACTATAATTTCTCTCATGACCATTATGAGATCCTCTCATTTGTCATCTAGTTTCTCCTTTGTCCACGTGTTCTTGCTGATGGACTGTAGGCATTTATAATTATCAGTTTATCATATCGATTCCAAATTTGCAATGCCATTATGTCAACTTCTTGTGGGTTGTATATTATTATTTCTCTTACCTTCAAGTGTTCTTTCAGTAGCACAGCCACACCTCCACCTTTCCTAGTTTTCTTGTCCCGTCTCCAAACTGACTAGCCCCTTAGGAATACAACCTCATTTAAAATATTTTCAAGTTTCGTCTCTGTTAGTGCAACAATATCTGGGACCTTAAGCTGAATTATATCTCTTAGCTCCAATATTTTTTATTTCATTCCATCTATGTTGGTACATACAATTTTCTGCAACATGTTTCCACTCCCTTTGTCCTTTACTCCCCCTTCCTCTAATGATTTTGTTGGTTTGTTTTTATGTATCAATTCCCAAGCTTTCTAAGTCTCTATCATCTTGTAGAAAAAAATTCTTTCTTCATCATTTCTGTTTCAATTTAGACGTTTCGCTTCATCAAGGTTTAATTTTAGCTTTTCTCTGTCTTCCTTTGCGAGGTCTCGTCTTAATGACCAAAGTTCTCCATACTCATCATTCCTGCAATTTCCTGGCATTCCTAAGCACTTCTGTCATTTGTTTTACTTCATGAAATGTCACCCTTAACCCTTCTGTTGTGCCTCACATCACATGATAGGGGTATGTAAAAAAGGTTCAGACTGCACATTACATCATATGAAGTAGTAGGGTAAAGCGTAAAATTTAAATGTCCCACGTAGAAAACAGGCCACCTAAACGTTGCCCAGGGGTGATAGTAAACAGCGGCCATCTTGAAAAACTCCCAAGTAGGCCAGATTGGTGGGAAGGCCTCAGTCTCTCTCCAGCAACCATGTCTGACGCATCATTGTCTGGCTCACACTGCCATGCTGTATGAACTTTTGATTATGATCTTGATGAGGATTATGCCCAGGGGCACCAGTAACAGTGATATGGACAGTGATGATATAGATACCCGTGTTACTGTCCTGAAAGCAAGGCATACTACACCCCACCACTGTCCATGGCACCATGACACAAAACCACTGCTGTCACAGCCATACTTGCCTTATCTGTTTGAGCCACTTGATGTTCAAAAAGACCGTGAACATGCTGATGATAACACATTTTCAGGATTTAGTGATGTGGAATCTGCGAGTGGTAGTAACATTGCCATGACAAGTGGTAGTGGAATATGTGCTGTTATTCAGCGCTGGTAACTTCTTTATAAATCGTAAAAAATTCTTTATTATTATAATAATAATCTTTATAATGTAATAGTCCATGACACAATCTAGTTTAGTCACTGCTTCTTGTTTTGTTATGTTCACCTTGCCACTGTCTACCATTCTACCAGAAATTACTTGAGATTAATTACCCAAGTGTAGTTACAGGACGCTTGTGATGTCCCATCTTCCTAGTACTCTTTGTCATATAACGCTTTGAAACTACTGTACAGATGGTTTTGGTCTCCACCACACTTCTCACTTCTCTACTGCCCGAAATGCATTGCGTAATAGTGGCTTTAGGCATTGTATGTACTAGCTCTATCTATATATTGATCCATTAATGTAACATCACTTGTATGTATGTACCTTACCTGAATAAACATTTATTTATTTAACTTGTTCCAACTGTCTACCACTATGCAAAAGAAAACTTTCTAATATTTTTTCGCACCTTTGTTTCCTTAGATTGAATCCGTGTCCTATTGTTCGTGAAGTTGCTGGTTTCAGGAATTCCTTTTTGTCAATTTGGTCTATTCCTCTAAGTATTTTGTAACTGGTGATCATATCACCTCTCTTTCTTCTACCTTCTAGTTTTGGCATGTTTAATGCCTCTAGTTTCTCCTCATAACTTTTGGTTTTTAGTTCCGGAAGCCATTTTGTAGCATACCACTGCACTTTTTTCCAGTTTATTTATGTGCTTCTTGAGATTTGAGCACATACAACTGTTGCATATTCAAGTTTTGGTCTCACAAAAGTCATGAAAATTTTCTTTAGTATTTTACCATCCATATAATTAAAAGCAAGTCTAAAGATGTTAAGCAATGCATACGCTCCTCTCACAATGTTCTTTGTGTGTTCCACTGGCGACAGCTTACTATCCAAAACCACCCCTAGATCTCTTTCTTTATCAGACTTCTTTAAGATTTCTCACACAATTTATAGGTTGTGTGGGGTCTATGTTCTATTCCACATTCAATAACACGGCATTAATTTACATTAAATTCCATTTGCCAAGGGTGCTCCATATACTCATTCTGACCAGGTCTTCTTGAAGGGTATGACAATCATCTAAGTTACTTATCTTCCCTATTATCATAGCATCATCAGCAAACATGTTCATTTAATTCAGTATTCCATCTGGTAGATCGTTTATGTAGACAATGAACATTACCGGTGCAATGTGTGTGTATATGTAATTACCTAAGTGTAGTTACAGGATGAGAGCTACGCTCGTGGTGTCCCGTCTTCCCAGCACTCTTTGTCATATAATGCTTTGAAATTACTGACGGTTTTGGCCTCCACCACTTTTTCACTTGTTCGAACTGTCTACCACTCTGTTTACAAAAGTGTATTTTTGTACATTTCTCCGGCAGCTTTGTTTCGTTATTTTAAATCTATGACCTCTTGTTCCTTGAAGTTCCAGGTCTCTGGAATTCTTCTCTATCAATTTTATTGATTCCTGTTACTATTTTGAATGTAGTGATCATATCGCCTCTTTTTCTTCTATCTTCTAGTTATTACATATTTAATGCCTCTAACCTCTCCTCGTAGCTCTTGTCCTTCAGTTCTGGGGGCCACTTAGTAGCATGTCGTTGCACCTTTTCCAGTTTGTTCATGTGCTTCTTAAGATATGGGCACCATACAACCGCTGCAAATTCCAGCTTTGGTCTAATAAAAGTCGTGAACAATTTCTTTAGTATTTCGCCATCCATGTATTTAAAAGCAATTCTGAGGTTAGAAAGTGTAGCATAGGCTCCTCACACAATGTTCTTAATGTGGTCCTCAGGTGACAGTTTTCTATCTACAACCACCCCTAGATGCCTTTCTTTGTCAGAATTCTTTAAAGATTTCTCACATAATTTATAGGTTGTGTGGGGTCTATGTTCTCAAATTCCACATTCCATAACATGGCATTTATTCACATTAAATTCCATTTGCCAAGTATTGCTCCATATACTTATTTTGTCCAGGTCTTCTTGAAGGGCATGACAATCATCTAGGTTTCTTATCTTCCCTATTATCTTAGCATCATCAGCAAACATGTTCATATAATTCTGTATTCCCACTGGTAGATCGTTTATGTAGACAATGAACATTACCGGTGCAAGAACTGAACCCTGTGTTACTCCACTAGTGAATATTCCTCCGATCCGATACCTTGCCTCTGATTACAGCCCTCATTTTTCTGTCAGTTAGGAAATTTTTCATCCATGTTAGTAGCTTACCTGTCACCCCTCCAAAATGTTCCAGTTTCCAGAACAACCTCTTATGGGGAACTCTGTCGAAAGCCTTTTTTAGGTCCAAATAGATGCAGTCAACCCAACCATCTCTTTCCTGTAAAATTTGTGGCTCGATCATTAAAACTGAGTAAGTTCGTTACACAGAATCTTCCAGATAGAAAACCATACTGTGTTTGATATTATATCATTTTACTCCAGGTGTTCTACCCATTTAGTTTTAATTATTTTTTCCAGTATTTTGACTATTACACTTGTCAATGATACAGGTCTATAATTAAGGGGGTCTTCCCTGCTTCCGCTTTTGTAGATTGGAACTATGTTAGCCTTTTTCCACACATCAGCTGCAACTCCTGTACACAGGGATGCCTGAAAAATCAGTTGAAGTGGAATGATGAGCTTAGGTGCACATTCTCTCAGAACCCATGGTGAAACTCCATCTGGTCCAACTGCTTTGTTCTTACTTAGCTCCTTAAGCATTTTTTCCACTTCATCTCTAGACACCTCTATGTGCTCTATGTTGTTCTCTGGAATTCTTATTGTGTCTGGTTCCCTAAAGATTTCATTTTGAATCAAAAACACTTTGGAACATTTCGTTTAGTGTTTCACACATTTCATTTTCATTTTCCATGAACCTATTTCCCATTTTCAACCTCTGAATATTATCCTTTACCTGCAATTTGTTGTTTATGAATTTATAGAATAGACCTGGTTCTGTTTTACATTTGTCTGCAATCCCTTTTTCAAAATTTCTTTCTGCTTCTCTCCTCATTGCCGTGTAGTTATTTCTCACATCTTTGTATCGCTGGTATGTTTGGGAGTTTGGCCTCTTCCTGTATTGATTCCATTTTTGAGTCTTTTGGTGTCTGGCACTCTCGCAATTTCTATTGAACTAATCCTGTTTCCTAGTTCTGCATCTCTGTTTTGGTATAATTTTTTTGCGCCTTTATCATATATTTCACAAAACTTGACATACATCTTATTCACTTCCTTGCCTAGCAACAAGTCTGTCCAATTATACTCACTAAAAAAAATTCTAAGGTCGCCACAATGTCCTCTCCTGAAGTCTGGTTTTTCAACTGCTTCAACCTCCTTATTTTCTTCCAGATTATAATGCATTGCATACTTTATTCCCCAAAAGACATGGTCACTTTTACCCAAGGGAGGAAGGTACTGAATGTCAAATATCTCTTCCTCCTTCCTGTTAAATATCAAATCTAGCATGGAGGGAATGTCCCCTTCTCTCATCCTCGTAGCTTGTTTAACATGTTGATACAAGAATGTTTCCAGGATGAGGTCTACAAATCTACAGGTCCAAAAATCTTCTGTTCTAGCTTCATATGCTTCCCAGTCTATGGATTTCAAGGTGAAGTCACCGACTATCAACAGTCGTGATCTATCGTTATCCTCTCTCGCTATAATCTCTCATTATTGTTATAAGACTTTCTCGTTTACTATCTAGCTCCTCCTTTGACCATGTGCTGCTTGGCGGTGGACTATATGCATTTATGATCATTAGTTTATCACCATGGCAGATCCTCTAGTGCTATTGTGTCAACTTCTTGGGGATTGGCAGTCATTATTTCCTTCACCTCTAGGTGTTCTTTCACCAGCACAGCAACACCACCGCCTTTCCTAATTTTTCTGTCCCATCTCCAAATTGAGTAGCCCCTTGGGAATATGACCTCATTTAAAATAACATCTTCAAGTTTTGTCCCCAGTGAGTGCAACAATGTCTGGTGTCTGCAGCTGTATTACATCACTTAACTCCAGTATCTTCGATCTCACTCCATCTATGTTGGTGTATGCAATCTTCAAGAACTTGTTCCCCCAATCCTTATTCTTCACTCCCCCTCTTTCTATTGATTTTGTTGGTTTGCCTTTATGTACCACTTTACTGGTCTGCCTACCCCTTACACTTTGTTGAAAAAAGAATTGATTTCTTCTTCATTCCTGCTCTCATTTAAATGTTTTGCCTCGGCGAGGTTCAGTTTTAGCTTCTCTCTATCTTCTTTTGAAAGATCTCGTCTTAACGACCACACTTTCCCATCCTCATCACTTTGTAATTTTCTAGCATTCCTTAGTACTTCTTCCATCTGTTTGGCACAGTTTAGGGTGATCCTCAAAGGTCGATCTTTCCCTTTTACGTATCTGCCTATTCTCCTGTAGTCGCACACATTCTCTATGGTTGTAAGACCTTCTACGAGGCCAACAATTTTATCAACTACTTTCGCTTCTTCTACAGCTCTTTCTGACCTAGATGTTATCTCCTTTTCTTTGCAACCAAAAATTATCAGGGACTTACTCCGATCAACCGAGTTTTGCACCAACTTCGGGTCAGATGCCAATTCCTTTCTCACTTCCAGCCTAATAGTTTGTTTTATCCTGGTTGCTGCAGTGTTTGGCTTCCTTTACTGCTTCTTCAATTTTTTCCTTCTCCTTGGCCACTTGTGCATAAGTGAGTTGCATATCTTTCTTGCACTGTTCTATTCCCTGTGTAACTTCCTCCATCTGTGCTGACAAAAGCTGTTTTTCCTGTTGGATTTCCTTACCTAACCAAGTTATAGTCATTTATGTTTAAATTTACTGTAACTTCTTCCAAAGCTATTTTTAAGAGTTTATTTTCTTCTTCCATGGCTTTGCAATTTTTTTCCAATTGATTCTTGTCCTTGCACAAGTCTTTCACTAAACCCTCAAGACATAAAACTTTGCTACTCAAATGGTCATTACTTTCTTTCAATTTACTGATTATTTCTACCATGAGAGTTCACTATAATATCTAATTTTGCCAACTTGTTTTGTACACTGCTTATATCAACGCTTTTCTTCATTGAATCCCCAAAAATCAAGCTCTGTTTTGTTTTTCTTCTTGCCGGTGGCCATCTTGAATGTTGTTGTCTGTACTGTAAATGCTAGGGCAACTTTTTTTCTCATCCAATTTTTTCACTTCCCTTAGCACATTCATGTTATCTCATCTATTTTTCAAAAACACTATACATTTATGCCCCTTGGGACACCACTCACTATCATCAACCTGTACTACAATACTTAGGATTGTTGAAATATGCTGGAGCTCCTCTGATGCAGTTGTTGACACTAGGGGTGTCACCTTTTGAATTTTTTTGTGTGTGTTTGTGTTTGTGACAAAATTTCTTTGAATTGTAAACCTGATCTTGATCTGAATGTTGCTAGTCCCAGGTACCAAGCTCACAAATTCAGCACGCATTCAATTTTATAATTATTTAATACATCATTAAATTCTAAGCTTGAATGCCATGAGGGAAAGGGAAGCAATTGGTTAATATCTTCTGTTTATCTTACCATGAGTTGCAACTGCCTATTTCATCTAGCTCCTGGTGCCGACTCATGACTCCTTTTGAGTTTTTAATCGAGTTTCACATGATGAATATGAAGCCAATATGTCTGCTGTAAATTTGATTTTTCAAATTTGGTTAATTAGCTTTTGACAGATTACTGGAAGTCTTGAGACCATTGTGAAATACTGTAGGTATGAAAAGTACTGTAGATCTCATGATCAAGGTTAAGGATAGTCAAAAGGCATGTGTGTGTGTATAAAGCACCCTACAAAAGGTTGTGCAAATGGAAGTTACGAGGCCATTGTAAGACAGATGTTAATGTCGCAATATAGGTCATGTCAAGAAAGGTCAGGTCATTGTAAAGCAGCTGTCTTTCGCACACAAAACCAGATCCGGCCAAGGAAGATCAAAGGTCATTGTAATGTGGTTGTGTATGTCACACCATGAGTGGATGGGCCAAGGAAGGTCACGAGGTTGTTGTAAGGCTGGTGTAGGTCACAAGATATAAGGCTGAGGTAAACAGGTGAGAAGGCGTAGTCATCTCGATCAGCTGTGTGACCCTCCTTACTGCAGCTTTATTCATCTTGAAAACCAAATCCATGTTTGGCCCTCGTGTGCTGAAAGCAAAATGGAACATATGTCGCCAGTGATTTTTTGTTAATGACTGATGATACATTTGTATATTACTGGGCATTTGCAAGATTGTAACAGTTTTACAAATGAGCAAGAGCACACTCATGTTTCACTTTTAAATTATGTGAATCTCACTTTCTTATTGTACCTAATTTCTTATAATATTGTAATAATTATAATACTGAAACTATAATTTCATAACTGAACACGTATTGGGGGACACATATATTGCAGGTGACTCATTACATGTATCTTAAAGCTTTTTCCCCATCTTCTTACCCCAGTTTAAGCTTGCATTACTGCCCTTTTAGTCACGTTCACAATTTCATTCACAGATTTTAGAAAGGAATAGTTGTAAAATCATTACTGTATAAGTATTTAACTTAATATTCTCCTACATGTGATTCAATTGCAGGAAATCAAGGAAGGCATCCCTGGTCCCCCTATGCTTCCATCCCAGGTCCCCCTATGCTCACATTCCTGGTCCCCCTATGCTCACATCCCCGGTCCCCCTATGCTCACATCCCTGGTCCTCCTATGCTCACATCCCTGGTCCCCCAATGCTCACATCCCTGGTCCTCCTATGCTCACATCCCTGGTCCCCTTATGCTCACATCCCTGGTCCTCCTATGCTCACATCCCCGGTCCCCCTATGCTCACATCCCTGGTCCCCCTATGCTCACATCCCTGGTCCTCCTATGCTCACATCCCTGGTCCCCCTATGCTCACATCCCCGGTCCCCCTATGCTCACATCCCCGGTCCCCCTATGCTCACATCCCTGGTCCCCTAATTTGTGGGGACCAGGGGACTTGAAATTACTGCTTAATTTCAAGATAGCTAAAACTTCATACTTTAAAATAATGTCACTTAAAATTACCTAGAAAATTAAATAACATTGTGAGCTTACCAAAAAAAAAATACATCCCATGTGAAACCATTATGATCTACAAATATCTATACTGACTATACTGAATACTGACAATAGTTCAAATGTTGAATATAATGAAATGCCCTTTCTGGTGGGCCCCCAGTGGCTCCCTTAGCTTATCTCCGGTAACACCAAGCCTTAGCCCAGCACACCAGGCCTCCGAGACTCATCTGTAACCTAACAAGGACCATAATTGTAATCAGGCTCACTCTACACAGTGAGAGGAGCATGGTTTCAGAGATTAACCATAATACACATACAGTACTGGAAAAATACCAGAAAGCATTGGTGCAACCAAACAAGGGACAACTTGAAAGAAATTAAGCACACCTAGATAAACAAAGCCAAAAATTCATTGATGTAAATACTCTACCTTCATAGATGGCAGCTTAAGTCACCTGTGGTCCCAGCCAGTCTGCCCCAACACTTTTCATTACCTGTACATTCAACTTGATTTCTGGGAGGGACACCTCAGTGGATCCCTAGCTTGCTTACAACAGTGCTGTACTTCAATATGAAGCTGGCTTAAAAAAAAAAACGAAATTAAGCTGAATCACAGAAGAATGGGTCCAGGGCAAAGAATGGCAGCTGCACACTAAACACACACTCACTCAAATAGGGCAAGAAGTATGGGCATTCAACAAATAACAAAAGGCCATCAATAGAGGCCCAGAGACCAAATAGGAGCATTGGACAAAACACCAAAGAAAGCCATGAAAGCAGCATATATACTGTACAACCATTCCTAGATCAGGGACAAATAGATGGCTGGCAAGACTAAAGAACCACACAGAGTACCTAGGAAGGGAGAAACAGGGACGACAAATAGAGCCCAGACACAAACAGCATGAGAAAGCTCGCCGCCCCACCACAAAACCTAACCAGTCCCTGATCCCCAGGTGAATAGGGATATGCCAATATGCATCCCGGAGGTCTAGAAACATCCTCCAAGAACCGGACCTGGGACAGAGTGGTCATCCAAAAGGAGGGGCAAAGAATCCAGCAGTTCAGATGGGACAAGTCCAGAATGAACCAAAGATCTGCACAGTCCCGTTTCGGAAATGGAAACATGCGAGAAACCCACTATAAGGATGAAGTCATTTTGATCACGCCCAAGCGCTCCTACTTCAAGATGACCCAACGGAGCGAAGGGGAGGAAGCCTGCACTACCAGCCCTGAACCTCCGAGAGGAGGAGGAGCTGCCCACCGCCACCTCAGGCCGGAGGACATGACACGAAACGCCCATGAATTGTGGGACCAAGCATGGGCAAACAGAGCCAGCTTCCCCCTTCCCCCCTTCTAGCACCCAATCAATGGGGTGACTTGTGAAAGGGCAGGCACACCTTCTGAGAAGCCGACTTACATGCAGAGCGACCATTGCAGCCATCACCCCAGACGACGGCCTGGCATTCAATG
The DNA here is from genome assembly GCF_040958095.1 of Procambarus clarkii. Taxonomy (NCBI): domain Eukaryota; kingdom Metazoa; phylum Arthropoda; class Malacostraca; order Decapoda; family Cambaridae; genus Procambarus; species Procambarus clarkii. The sequence continues at coordinate 15,422,446 of NC_091212.1, read as the reverse complement.
CCTGCATATTCTCCACACGCCAGTCTGAGGATAACTCGAGAAGGGCAAAGAAGAGCATGACCGAGGCCAGATGGCCACGAGCGCGAAGATCTTCAGCAACGAAGGAAACCGAAAGGGAGGGGACCCGAGTGTGCAACTGGAGCAAGCCAACCTCACAAGGAAACACAGGAGCATAAAGGTATGCATTGAGTTGCTCAAACGCACCCCACAAGTAAACCTGTAACACAGTGGAAACCTCCCGCCAATCCAGCAAGCGGGTACGATTAAAACCGTGCCATGCTCCAAGAGAAAAGAAAGGGCAATCTGCCAGCCAGGAAGATGCCGGAACATCATAACGCACCCAATATAGGGACGAGGAACCGAACTTAAAAGAGACCAGGTCCATCACATAGGCAAAGTCCGGGTCTCACAGGAGGTATGCACCAAGAGCCTCCCAAATCTCCACAGGAGAAATCCGAGAGGTGGAAAACCTCCGGAAGGACAAAGCCGTAGAAACCAAAGGAACCCGGAAACGAATCCGGGGTGGGGGGAGCCGAACTCAAATCAAACTCATACAGGGAAGGATGTTACAAAAACCCCGAACCCTCCAACAGCAAACCCTGCCCCAAGGGCACCAAGGCCAAGGGGGGGATCGAACTGCGGCCCAATAGCCCCAAGCCGACTTTCCCCCAGCCCTGGAGTCCTCAAACCCAGGCCCCAGGGCAGAGCCACCCTCAATGCTCTCTATCCTTGAAGAAAAAGCAGTCCAAGGGAAAGGCAGTAAAGCTTCTGGGTCTGCTGGGAAGACCCAGAAGCCTCGGCGGGAAGAGCAGGCTCAAAGGCCTCCATCTCCCGCATCAAATGGGGGCAGCCCCCGAAGCCGCCCAAGTCTCAGTCCCAACTAAACACTGCTCCAACTCCAAAATCCTCAGACGTTTGGGAGCCCGCAGTAGGGGGAGGAAGGAACAGGGCAAACCACACCAACCAGGGAAGGACTTGATGGCACAGACAACACCAAGGTCCAAGCAACCAATGCCCCCAAGTCTGGGCCCCTAAAACCAAAACGAGGCAGCCCCGGGACATTTGAGCAGGCACCCAACCTAGCACATTGCAACAACAAAAACCTATCATGCAACGGGACAGCCGCTTAACCCTTAAGAACATCCAAAGAACTAAATGGGTAAATTGGAGAATGAGTGAGGAACAAGTCTTGCACAATTCCGTGTCGAAGGTGTCACCGACCCAACAAGTACCATGATGGAGACAAAAACAGATGATCTCATCCTGAGACAAGGGCAACGAACAAACTTCAAACCTGCACAAAGCGAGGGAGGACTCTAAAGACATATCCATAATAACGCTGAGCCCCAAGGGGTTTACCAGGACCCGCAGGGGGATCTGTCCCCATGGGAAGCCAAGGTACTGGTGCTGCAAAGCTGATTGATCCCCATTAATTACCAGGCAAACTAAACCCTGTTAAGGGTACAACCATGGGGGGCCTAGAGGAAGACTACCAAATGCCACCTAGGTGAACCTAATGGGAAGCCAGGCAGACCTCCACCAGGCAGAAAAGATCATGAAAACAAATGAAAACAAAAACCCAGAAAGCACACCACAACAACAGGGCGTCAGAGAGAGACACGGTCGCTGCTAGGCATGCGAGCTGTGCAAGCACCGTGAGCTGCAACCCAGGAACAAACAATCCCTACCCAGGGCCAAACAAAAGCACCAAGACCCCTGCCAACCCCTAGGGTGAGGTCAATGTCAAGCGACAGCAAACCCTACGAGAGTGAGAACCCGAAAGCCCCAAGGAAGAGAACCCTGAGACCCATGGGAAGTACTTACAGGGTGCCTATGGAAGAGAACCCTAAGCACATGCAGCCCAAAGAACAGCTTTCTTCTAGCCACCGCACCACCCACACAGCAGACACAACCACAGGGGCAAAATCAAGACAGGAGAATGAGGCCAGAGGAGACATCAGCCTCCGCCAGCATTAGTCGATGAACTGGAGGGTGAGCAGCTGGCTCGGGTGAGCAGCCGGCTCGGGTGAGTAGCCGGCTCGGGTGAGCAGCCGGCTCGGGTGAGCAGACGGCTCGGGTGAGCAGACGGCTCGGGTGAGCAGACGGCTCAGGTGAGCAGACGGCTCGGGTGAGCAGACGGCTCGGGTGAGCAGACGGCTCGGGTGAGCAGACGGCTCGGGTGAGCAGACGGCTCGGGTGAGCAGACGGCTCGGGTGAGCAGACGGCTCGGGTGAGCAGACGGCTCGGGTGAGCAGACGGCTCGGGTGAGCAGACGGCTCGGGTGAGCAGACGGCTCGGGTGAGCAGACGGCTCGGGTGAGCAGACGGCTCGGGTGAGCAGACGGCTCGGGTGAGCAGACGGCTCGGGTAAGCAGACGGCTCGGGTAAGCAGACGGCTCGGGTGAGTGGGACCACCCTCCTTTCCCTTCTGGGAGGGGTGGCGCCGGGGGTTGGGGGGGGGGGGGGGACAGGTGGCGCAAATGAGCAGTGTGTCAGTTTGATGAATTTATGCTTGTTGCATTGTTTTTCTTGGGGGGAGTTCTTGGACTCTGTTCAGTCTTGGGTTGCAATATTCTACCAGTTGGGTTTATTTTTGGGAGGCCTACCTTTCTGGGTGCCTTCTGCCGGTTGATGGCAGACATGAATATAGTACTTCAAAGAGTGGAGTTTTCATGGGTCATTTCCCTGTCCCTCTCTGAGGGGAGCCAGGTTCTGGCTCATTGTTCCCGGAAGGAAAGAACTCCCTGTGACTGATGCCCTAGACTAATATAGCATATATCAGTCCGATAGCTCCAGTAAGCCGACGGGGCTCCCCACAGAAAATGATCAAAAATCTCTCAGAAAAACAGAAAGCCACTGGGGCTCACCCAAAAATTGGTGTTTCACTTCATTCAATGCTGGTTTTCTGGGGGAAGCTCCGTGTGGCTCCCTAAAGCTAGCTACCCATGGAGAAGAAAAACACAGGGATTCAACAGGGAGGTAGGAACAGCAGGCAGGTAAGACTATAGCAAGACATCAGGTAAAGACACAGGCCAAGACACAGCCCAATACAACACAAGAGCAACAAAATCTTTTAACATAAATCAAGTACCGGACTGCTAGTATCTTGTTCGAACACTAGAACCCCCCCCCCCCCCCACCCCCACACCTGAATATAATGGTAGGACATACTGGTAAAAGCAGCCACAAGAGCGAAGCACTTACAAACATCATGGGCACAAGGGAAGACCACAAGCTGGCTAGACTTCATGACACTGCAGACAACCTGAGAAACACAAGTCTTGGAAAAGGGAACCAAGGAAACAGGATCAACCCCACAAAGCATCCACTGAAACACTATCAATGGCACTAAAGGTAGCAGTGGAGAGCCGCTGCCGGACAGAGCACATGATGCACTTTTGGTCTAACCAACCTAGTATCAATAGCCAAAGGACCCTTCCGGAAGTTAGCCAACCCATTCTTCACCAGAAAAGAGGCAGCTGGCTGCAGATGAACAAAACACTCACCTTAGCCAAAAGAATAAAAACTCTGCCTCAAGAGGAGAGCATGAAGCTCCCCAACCCTATAACTGGAAGCCAAGGCCAACAAAAGCAGAGCTTTAGAAAAAGAATGCTGGACTGAAGGATACGCTGTAAACTGAGAAGAAAGAAATGCAAGAATATGGTCCAACAACCAATAGGCTCAAGTGGCGGAGGAGCAAGCAGGCGGTGAAAGAATGCGCAAGAAGGCTTACAAACAATGCACTGAGGACATATCAACAGCGAATGCAAGCAACAGCAGCTCCACCAGCATTGCACAATAAGAGGCGACAAAATTCATTATTAACAGAGAAAGAGAGTGAGCCAAGAAAGAACCATATTTATACAGAAATTGAAGACCAATGATGAAGAGAAGGGAAGTGGTAAAAAGAGCACAAGGAAACTTCATACTGCTGCCAAGAAGATAATTGCAGGTGGGACACCATCAAAGAAGCCACCCACTCACAGTGAAGATGGTGGTTTATTTTAATGATAAACCATCAGTATAATGGTTTATTATTAAATCATAAAACCATAATAACCATAAAAACCATCATTATATTGGTTTTTGATGCATAAAAATGTTTCAAAATTACCAAACATGTAATGCCAAGGTCAAACCAGTGAGGCATGTCACTGGGCTGATCTTCTGGAAGAGGCAGAGCTGCAAAAAAATAACTGGGTTCAGATGCTGAGCAAGCAGCACCTGAAACCAAGGCTCAACTGGCCGTCAAAGAGCCAGAAGGACTACCGTTCCTTGGTAGAACTCCCACCTGACCAGGATTCAGAGCAACAGCTGGACTGGGGAAAAGGAGGTACAGAAACTCCCATCGCAGCCAGTTCAGCCAAAAGACATCCACAGCAAGGGCCTCGCAATTGGGGGGGCCACATAATGAGCAAATGGCACTAATTCCAAGTCAACATGATGAGATCCATGTCAGGGCACTCAAATGCCTTGCAAAGACACAGGAAGGAGAGGCATCAACAGTCCAGTTTGTGGAGATGAGAAGGAACCAGGACAGTTTTCAAGAGCAATGGACACTTCCCCAAATATGAACCGCATGGAAAACCAAACCCCAAGAATCTAACAGATGGGCTGCTTGCAGCATTCATCTCCAAAGAGCAATGGACTAATGAGAGCTCCCACAGTTCAGACAGTGAACCACTGGGGCACTGTCTGAATGAAGCCGGAGCACAGAGCCTGGAGGGATCTGAATTCTTCTCAGAGCGTTCCACTCGGCCACAAACTTCTACACCATACTGTTCACACGATAAAAATTTGGAGACCAATGACACTGAGCAGCTTGGTGAGAGCTGGGTGACAAAATTCCAACCCAGAGCCAAGGCATCCATAAAGACCATCGAGCCAGGAGAAAGGAAGGCACCAGGCGTGGGAAATTTCCCCACCTAGTTTACTCAATCTTACTTACATTGGTTAAATTGTTTACACTCCAAGAAGATACATCTTCTGTTGGAGTGATATTTTGCTAATTTTAACTCATAATTAAATATAATTTATAATAAAAGAATTGTAGCTAATTCTTCTATTAATTTCCAAAAAATCTCCTGCTAATGTCAGCAAAACATTATTGTCTGACAGAAGGAATTTATGCCTGTTAAGCAATTATAGTAATTACTGTGTGTAGGACAACTTAATGCCTAAAACATTATAATAAATTGAAACTTAAAAGATTATAAAGAGCTAATTAATATCCACTCCTTCAGGGAATTTAATATATCACTATCCGAGTATTGTAGGCTGTTTTCTGGGGTAAGGACTTCTGCCATTATGCTCTTCCCAATGAGACACATGGAGTGTTTGTTTCCAAGTTTTCATGCATCAACGATACTCCTTTGTATATTGCTGCACTCCAACCTTGTCAACAACACAGGAAGTACCCCATATCCATCCTCACACCACAGATAGTTTGGCCATTTAAACATAGTGTGTATTGTGCAGTTAACCACTTAACTGCGCCAACCAATAAATTTTCCGTTGGCGGGAAACTGCGCCAACCGAGAAAACTCTTTGATTTTTCGGTACCAATTCTAAATGTGTAAGAGGTTGGTTGTTTACGAAATGGACTCTTACGACCTCCAATGAGAGGCAGCCATCTTGGGAAAAATTCCCAGAATGCCCTAGGGCTGCTGGCTGGGTGAGTACTGAATGAGCAACCATGAGTGGCGCACGCGCCTCTGGCTCCCAAACAACTGTCCGACGCGGTGTTGAAAGATAACCCTCTGTCGGTGAAATTCAAACCTTATTGTTTGAAGAACATAAGGGTCATAATATTGGTGAAGTTAGGTGCAATAAGGATCTAACACAAAGGTCAGATGCAAGTGATACAGTACCTATGAGGACGATACAGCGAGCGTATCCAGTTGTAGCTCTGAGCGTCACCCTTGCAATTCTATGCTATCTACAATTTATTTAGACGATTCATAGATGAATCATTTTCTGCATTCAGTGATGATGCATCTGATACAAATAGTGTAGATGAACAGTGTTAGCGGCTTCCATGGTGGTGTTTTCCATAGATATTTTCAAGAATACCTGAATCTCTTCCTAACTGACGGACACTCTTTGAGGCTAGCCGAATCTTTTTCTGACTGACGGACACTCTTGAGGTGAGCTGAATCTCTTCCTATGTGGGACCATACAAAGCGATCTTTTCAAGACTACCTTACAAATTGATCTTTTCCTATAATATTTTCAATACTACCTTATGCTTTACAAGCTTGGCTACATACAACCTACAAGTACTAAAGCCAAGGGTGTACGGGAGTGTGTTATTTGCAAGCACACAATGAATTGCCCGAAACGCTTTAGGTATTGTATGTACTACCTCTATCTTTAAATCAAACAGAATGTTTGTACTTTAACTCTGCAACTTTGTATGTACTTTTCCTAAATAAATTATTATTATTATTATTATTATTATTATTATTATTATTATAAGAAACAGGAAGCGAAAATTTATCTGTACCTGGTGCACTGAGAACGAAGTCGAGCTGTGTACCATGGGCTATTTCGTTGATTATTACTCACTTCCGAAGTACTGAGTGTGTAATACAGTGTGTTACTGTGTAAATAGTGTGTGAAACTGTACATCTTGTAATTTTAGTGAATTTTTAACAGGTAATATTGCAACAATAAACATTTATTGTGGACATATTACTGACATGTATCACAGTTCCAGGGAACATTATGAACATTCTACTGTATACATATTGTAAAGGACACAAATAGGCATCATATACGATAAAAAACAAATAAAACCGCATTGGAAATACAAAAACAAATAGTTGAAAATATATTTGTGGCAACACCCAGTGCTTGAATGGCCTGTGCAACCGTGTCTATGCGATTCACCCATGGGCGACCAGGCCCTGAAGACGTCACAGCGCACCTTGTCCACGTCCCCACAGCCGAAGTAAGTGGAATTTGGTATTTATTTTTACATAGATATGTTCAGGGAAGGGAATTTATCATTTTACAAAGAAAAAAAAAATTTGTTAAGAACACTTTATTTCATGCGCACCGGGGGAATTTCACAATAAACTCGGCGCAGCACGGCGGTTAAGAGGCATGTCAGCAGCCAAAACCAGGTTAAGACCTCAATGTACACAGAGAAAATTTGAAAATCAATTAATTTAATTATATAATATCATCTGTGATTGGAATTATATATTAACTTGTTAACAGGCTGAGGCTTGTTGAATGAGAAGACGTGAAGTAGGGTGATTGCCGAGAAGAGACACCATAAATTGAACATGTCCACATCACGTTTAGAGCTGATGCCTGTCCAACCATTCTGACCACAGAACAACTAAGCTAGTTTTGAGTATTATTAATCTCAGGATAGAGCAAGTTAATTTAATCTATCATGATTAAATAACTGAATCTAATATAATAAATTACACTGAGAAATCAAATTTTCTCTATCCTAATTTATTAACTAATTACCCCCCCTCCCAAGTGTGTGGGATATATTTATGAGTAGTCAATCTTACACAGTCCACTGCGCTATAATTTAAAATTAAATCATACAAACTAAAGTGAATATTTAATCTCAATTTAGAAATTGACTTAAAATAGTACAAATAAATTTCCTCACACCAGGGAACTGAACCCAAGTGACGTAGCCGAAGCAAAGCCGCCAGAGGAAGGGAAAGCGACACTGACCTAGAATCTCACACAAGTTTGAACCTGGGATGAAATAAACTGCGACTTCTGCCAGTTACCAATGAGGTGGCAGAAGCATTGAGAGTAAAAAATGAGAGAAAATAAACTCAGTTATTATTCCAATATACAAACTGCTACATGCAACGGTTGAGGAATTCACAGAACAGTTAAACAAAATAAAGAATAGTCTTGATAATCTGGCAAACGCAATACAGTACCTGATATTATCTTCCTAGGAGACTTCAACTTGCCCAGTCTAAGATGGAGAATAGCAAACAATAATATTATACAAGGAAATCTATCTGGAAATACTGTATTAGCTCGCTAGTCCAGACTATATGGGAAGGACCCCCGGCCGGATGGGCCGGTCTTCCGGATCAAAGGACATTTCACTGCAGAAGTCGAAAAGTGAACATTTACAAAAATGTTTGTTCCACAAACAAAATTTGAATTTCTACACACTATAATTAGTGTGTGGGGCTGTGTGGGTGGTTAACTGCCTGGGTGGGTGGTTAGCTGCCTGTCTGGTAGGTGGGGAGGGGTAAGTGGGCAGGCTGGATGGGTGGATGGCAGGCAGATTGGCTTAGTGGTTGGCAGGTGAGTGGGCTGGCAAGTGGATGGTCAGGCAGGTGAGTGGGTGGGCAGGCAAGTGCAGGCTGGGTGGGTTGATGACAGGCAGATGGGCTTGTTGGTAGGTGGGTGGATGGGTGGGTGGGCAGGCAGGCAGGCAGGCAGGCAGGTGGGTGGGAGGTGGGCAGGCAGGTTTAGATGAACGGGCAAGCAGTCAGGCATGTAGCCACACAGGCAGGAGGTGGGGGACACACTCCCTACCCATATCTCTCTCCACCCCCCTCCACCCATCACTCTCCTAACCCATGTCAGAAGTGATAACATAATACTCACTCACTTGCTGTACGAAGACTCCATAATATGTGCCGAGTGTTAATTTTATTTTCTTGTAAGTATTTAAATGAATAAATAGCCAACCAATTACATTTCAAATATTATGGTCTGGTCTTTAATATTCATAACTAGCTCTTCATGGCAAAAAGAAACATTATAATGATTAAACAACTGCGCCACCTCTGACCCTTCTAGAGAAGGTTGGAGAGAGAACCAACCCTCCCTGATTGCTTCCCTCCTAGGCTTAATGCCAATCACCTCTGGTACACAATTCACTCCTCCACACAACACCACACCCACAATGGTGGGTGTGGTTAACACACCCACCCCTGACATCCACAAGTGGTTCACATCAGCTTCCTCAGGGCTCCACTAAACAGACGTCATTTTTTTTTAAATCATGGGCGCCATTCTAGGGTGTGAAGGCCTCAGTACTGAGTGAGCAACCAAAGCTGGTGCATGCAGCCTGAGCAAACAGCACTGCTGTTCAGAAAGTGAACACAGCATCGCTTAAACATGTCAAAATATATATATGTAACTTTTATTATTTAGCAATGATAATAGTATTATAGAAGTGCCTAACTGTGATAAAGACTGTGTGTAATGTTCAGATATCAGTGAACACAATACTGCTGATGCTGTTCACAGCGTTAGGCAGGCAGCCACAGCACTCTGCCATTGTTTGGCTCATCTAAGCATCTTGAAACAACTTCTCGTGTTCCTTTACAAAATAAACTTGTAGAAAATTATTCATTTACAGGATTTAGTGAAGAGGATTCTGATAATAGCAGCTTTGTGGTTACAATTAGCAATGTGCATAGTATGGTGGGAGGAGGAAACTAGGGAAGTGAGTTACCATTGTCAGCTGACTGGTATGTTGGTGGTGCTATGCTGTTTGGATTCACCAAAGCAGCTTAGTGGTTCATAATGGTGCACAAAAATGAGTATAGTTATATATAAACATGTGAATATAGTGTAATAACCAGAAAAATGGCATGTTGGAAGGAAGAATCTTGGCGAGTGAGGTGGAATCGCCAGCTGATGGTGTAATTACCCAAGAGTAATTACAGGATAAAAGTTACGCTCATAGTATCCCGTCTTCCTAGTACTATTTGTCATATAACATTTTGAAACTACTAATGATTTTGGCCTCCACAACTTTCTTAACTTATTCCAACCATCTACCACTCAGATTGCAATAGAAAACTTTCTAATATTTTGTTTGCCATCTTTGTTTCCTTAGCTTGAATCTATGACATCTTGTTCTTGTGGTTGCCAGTTCCAGGAATACCTCTGTCAATTTGGTCAATTCCAGTTATTATTTTGTAAGTGGTGATCATATCCCCTTTTTCTTCTATTTTCTAGCTCTGGCATATTTAAGGCCTCTAGACTCAATTCATAACACTTGTTTTTAGGTATGGAAATCATTTTGTAACATGCCTTTGTACCTTTTCCAGTTTATTGATGTGCTGAGATATGGGCACCATACAACTGCTGCATATTCCAATTTTGGTCTCACAAAAGTCATAAACACGCTCTCAATTTCTCTGTTTGGTGCGGGTGGTACGCCGAACTTTTGGACTTTATATGCATTTAGTCCTGTAGAGAATTCTACTGCGAACACATTGATATCAAACTGAAAAACCTAGGATGAGAATTGAGATGACAAAGTGAAAAGAGTATTAATTTTTCAGTATTACCGCACGCTCCCATGGAATGACAGGCGCACCTTGGGGTGGTCAGGAGCTCGCTCGCGGGTAACGCATGGCCTGCTTTCATCTTGTCTGCGGGTGGAGCTTGCCGTGGTTTTTGATATTATATACATAAAATCCTGTAGGGAATTTGATTGTGGACACAATGATACCACAATGAAAGACCTACAACGAGCATTGAGCTGACCAAAGTGAAAAGAATGAATACATTATATTGTTCTTGGACAATAAAATGTGTTCACTCTTTTCACTTACCAAATTTATACCAAATTGAAAACCCTAGGACGAGAACTGAGATGACAAAGTTGAGAAGAATATACACTTTTCAGTATTACCACTCACTTTTGGAACCCCTAAAAGATGAGACTAACCAAGTTATATTGGATGATAAAATGGCAGCAAACACTCTGAATGAATACTTTACATCGGTGTTCATACTAGGAAGATTGAACGACATCCCATCACCCACACAAATGTTTGAAGGAGGATGAAGAAAATGAATTAAGGGGCCGGGGCACAAAAATATTTGTACAAATATGAAATATAGTGAAAGCTGGTAAACAAATCTCATATTATTTGGCATTAGCATCATGACAATTTCATCCCAGTATGTTAAGAAATGTAATTTATATTAATTAAAAATAAAAAAAAGTGTTGAATGTAATGAAATGCCATTTTCTTGGTGAGACCCGGAGGTTCCCTGGAGCTATACTGGGCTGATGTGTATATATTAGACCGTGGCAACAGTCAATCGATGGAGTTCTAGGCCTACCAGGGAACAGCACCAGAACCTGGCCCCCCTCAGAGAGGCACGAGGAGCAATAGCCTATAGACACTCCCATGTAGTTCAAAGCAGTCTATATCTGCCATCTACCAAGTCAGGCACCCAGAAAAGTAGGAATCCCAAAACAAACTACAGCTAGTGAAAAATTACTAACTGAAAGGCAAATGAGCACACAGAACTCCCAATCAAAAAACAAGCATGATGTCACCACAGCCACCATGCTGCTGTCTGCGCAACTTGCCCCTCCCCAGAAGGGGGATGAGGGGGGGGGGGTTCCAGACCTCCCGCACTGGATACCCAACCCCAGTTCAGAGACTGAATATCAAAAACACGAAAAAAATGTTAATCGGTGGGAGGGATGGATGCCGGGGAGCCTCTGCGTCTCACCCAGAAAATGGAGCTTCATTACATTGAACACGGGTTTTCTGTGGTGAACCCCTTTGGTTCCCCGGAGCTACCTAACTAAAGATAAAAGAAAAGACGGGCTTACCCGGGAGGCGGCTGCCACTCGCTCCTCAACTCGAAGTCGAGAAAACTGGCTGCAACCTGCAACCCAAGGTTACACAAGCCCGAGAAGGGCCAGGAACATTAACAAGGTACTGTGCAGCCAGGACCCTGTTCGACCTCCAAAAGCCCCGTGGCCGAATGTCAGCCCAGGACATATTACCAAAAACAGCAGCCAAAGTTGTGAACTTACGAACATCGTGGGCACGGGGATAGAACGCAGGCTGGCTGGACCGAATAATCCTGCGGACGACCTGGGAGCCCCTCGCCCTGGAACAGGGAAGAAGGGAAACCAGGTCAACCCAAAGTGCATCCCCTGCTATGGAGGGGCAAGGTAGTACCTTTTTAATGTCAATAAATGCAAGACCTTGCATGTGCAGCACAGCAATCCTAGTGCCTATGTACTAGTGTGCCAGGTACTAAGGTTCCACTCTCCATGGTGAATAAAAAATCACTGGTAACAGGTGAAATGCCAAAAATTTGGACAATGGCTAATGTAGTCCCAATATTCAAGAAGGGTGATAAGACAGGAGACACTGAACTACAGGCCAGTGTCCCTAACTTGCATACCATGCAAGATAATAGAGAAGATTGTGTGAAAAAAGCTAGTGGAACATCTGGAGCAAAAGAACTTTATAACATAACATCAGCATGGGTTCAGGAAGGGCAAATCCTGCCTAACAGGATTAATTGAATTCTATGACCAGGCAAGAAAGAGAGGGGTGGGCAGACTGCATATTTTTGGATTGCAAGAGAGTCTTTGAAACAGTACCACATGAGAGACTAGTGCACAAGCTAGAGAGGCAGACAGGAGTGAAAGGGAAGGTACTCCGATGGATAAGGGAGTACCTAAGCAACAGAAGAGAGTCACTGTGAGGGGTGAGGTCTCAGAGTGGCGATGCATCACCAGTGGAATCCCACAGGGATCAGTCCTTGGACCTATATTGTTTCTGATAATGTAAATGATCTCCCAGAGGAAATAGACTCGTTCCTCTCAATGTTAGCTGATGGTGCAAACATTATGAGGAGGATTAAGACAGAGGAAGACAGTATGAGGCTACAAGATGACCTAGACAAGCTAAAGGATTGGTCAAACAAATGGCTACTAAAGCTCAATCCAAGTAAATGTAAGGTAATGAAACTAGGTGGAGGAAATAGAAGGCCAAACATAGGATACTGAATGGGAGATTAAGTCTTTCATGAAACAGACAAAAAAAGATCTAGGAGTTGATAAAACACCAAACCTGTCTCCTAAGTTCACATCAAAAGAATAACATCGCGGCATATGCGAGGCTGGCTAACATCAGAACTGCCTTCAGAAACCTATGTAAGGAATCTTTCAGAACCTTGTATGCCACATATCTAAGGCCAATCCTGGAGTATGCAGCCCCAGCATGGAGCCCATACCTTGTCAAGCACAAGATGAAACTGGAAAAAGTTCAGAGGTATGCCACTAGGCTAGTCCCAGAACTAAGAGGCATGAGTTACGAGGAAAGGGTGCATGAAATGAACCTCATGTCACTGGAAGACAGAAGAGTTCGGTGAGACATGATCATCACATACAAAATTCTCAGGGAAATTGACAGGGACAGACAAGGAATGATTATTTCACATGGGTGGTACAGGCACAAGGGAACACAGGTGGAAGCTGAGTACCCAAATGAGTCACAGACATATTAGAAATAACTTTTTCAGTGTCAGAGTAGCTAGTAAATGGAATGCACTAGGAAGTGATGTGGTGGAGGCTGACTCCATACAAAATTTCAAATGTAGAGATGACAGAGCTCGAGAAGCTCAGGAATCTGTACACCAGTAGATTGACGGTTGAGAGGCAGAACCAAAGAGCCAAAACTCAACTCCACAAGCACAACTAAGTGAGTACAGACAGATGAAGGAAAGGGCCTTGGAGTCAGAATCCATCATTCACTAAAAGCTGCACAAGTGAGAGCAGCAGTAAAAAAAAAAAAAAAAAAAAAAAAAAAGCAAACCAAACCCTGGGAATAATCAAGCGTACCTTTACCTTCAAGGAAAAGAAAGTAATCATTCAATTGTATACGTCTCTGTTGCACCCCCACCTGGATTATTGCATCCAGGCATGGAGACCTCATCTTCAGAAAGACACAGCTGCTTTGGAGAAGGTGCAACACCGGACTACAAAAATCATACCAGTGCCAAGTTATCTCTCGAATCAGGAATGGTTGAGGGCCACTGGGCTAACAACACTGCAAACCAGGCATGACAAGGCGGATCTCATTGAAACCTTTAAAATACTGAAAAATTTGGAGAATGTCGATCCGGATAATTTCTTCAAAAGGTCAGATGTAACACGAATGAGGAGCAAAGGGTTCAAGCTCAACAAACCACAATGTAGGACAGAAAACAGGAGATACTTTTTCAACTATAGGGTTGTAAACCCGTAGAACTGCTTGTCCGCCGAAATCGTAAACGCCAAAACTCTGCTAGGGTTTAAAATACAGCTGGAAAAGATCATCAGGGCAAATGGGGAGCCTTTTGACAAGCAGCTGGCTTCCGATCCTCATAGAGTCCACTAGTATTAGTGGCCCTCAGGTAAATTCAAGTAAAGGTAAATAAAAAAGAAGAAAGAATAGTGAAAGAAATAATCTGAAAAGGAGTAAAAAGCACAACTCCAAATTAAAACATACAGAGACATAGAGGCAGAGACAGAAAGGCAGAGAGGCAGCGGCCTAATCATGTATCATAAAACAATGATGACCACAGACCTCCTCATAAAAACAGTCCGAAGCTAAGAGAGAACCCTTTACAGCAGTTGAACATGGTCTACATGTAAACCTGCCCCCACGAAGAATGTAACCTTCAATCCACGTACATAGGTATGACGTCGACCAAGCTCACGAGGCATTTGACTTGTCACCTTCACATGAGACAAGCCCATGACATCACCCTAACAAGAGAAATGGTGAATAAAAATACCTGCATAATAGACAAAACTCAGGCTGTAAGAACACTACAAATTCTTGAAGCCATTCATATAAAAGCCGAATAACACACCATAAATAACCAAATAATGGAACTATTCACTCTACCCACCATGAGAATAAGAACAAGACCGGAACACGAAGATGCCAATGGAGACGACACTGCTCAAAACACCATGCCCACTACACCTGATTAATCTTTGTATATGCTTCCTCCCTTTTTTCCAGTTTATTTGTGCCCATTTACGTCCCCTCAATCGTCCCTATTAACGTCCCCCATTCGTCCCCCATTTATGCCCTATTCTCCCCCCCCTTTATGTTGTACTCCTGACCTATTTGTATTATGTACCTGACCTCCATAATGGTATAAATCCAATATGCCCAGTACAGTCCCATCAGTTGAGAATGAACCATGTAGGTTTGAAATGTTGTGTAAATTTATTTACTCACATTTTATCAAGATGCAAGGCCATGAAAAAATTTGAACAAGGTAAAACAAAGTATATCCCCTCTGACCATAATACTGTAGCTAGTACAGGAGTACAGTACAGTGAGATTGCAAAAGCTATGTAGTTATTCATAGTTAATGTAAAGGTTCAAGAGTGCTACACAGGATGTGAAAAGGTGCTGTTATGGGGGATGAAACTAAAGTGCAATAAGACTCTAATGTCAGTTATTTACCTGTTTGGCATGTACTGAAGATTTTGTAGTCAATCCAACTTCTCTTTTTCCCATATGGTAGTAAAGTTATTGAAGAGACGTGGCAAATATTTTTTACCTATATATATACTTAGCAAATAATTACTTTCCTCTTAACTTTCCCCATAATTTCCTCCATCTTAAGAAGGCCAACACTCTGGCACCTTTCTCTTTTTTTCCTGAAAAAAAGATCCTACTGCACTAAAAAAGGTTCTTCAGAGCTTTCACTCCCTTTCAACCTACCCTTTTACCCCCCTTCCCCCCCTCCTCCACCATCCATCTCCCTGAAGCAGGTACTTACCCTGCGAACCTCGGCACTCTGCCTCTCGTAACGCTCCTGTAGTTGGTCCAATTCAGACTGGACTTTGTCAAGGGCTGACTGGGTCTTCTCTTGACCAATCTGTGCTTTGCCCACTGTCGCTTGAGATCTCTCCAGCTCCTCCCGCAGCTTGTCAACCTTATGGAGGGCACACAAAGTAGCTATTATTTACATTTATATAACATACAGTATATGATTATTTCTTATAAAAGTGTTTTAAATGCAGACGATGAGTCACAATAACGTGTCTGAAGATATGATAACCAAACCTCACAACTGAAAATGCAGAGACGACGACATTTTGGTCTGTCTTTCACCATTATCAAGATGATTGTTATGGGACAATCGAATTGATAATGGTCTAGAATGGACCGAAACATCGTCTCCTCATCTTCTGGTATGTGGTTTAGTCATCATAGTTTTATAATCACAGTTAAAGAATAGCTGTTTTAGAATTCCATAATATTTAAGATTTGCAGAGTACTTAATCTTAATAACATTACAGTAACTCACACAAGGTCAATAGACAATCAGAACAGTTGAAATCCATGAAAGATAGCTAATGATCAAACTTGCGAGACAAACAACCAAAAATATAATTAACGAAAAGGGGCTATTAATGACCACAAAATTTGTAGTTAGTCACAAAAGGCAAATACCCTCAGAATGGAACTAATAACTGAACATGACATTTTTGTAACTATAGAGCAACAAATGCCATACACAACACTTGACTTGGTCTGACCACACAGCAGTTAAAGACCATGTAACTTCAGATACTGACCACACAACAGTTACAGAGCACATAAGATGGTAACAACACAGAACAACTATCCCAGGGGGGCCTCGTAACCTGGTGGATAGCACGCAGGACTCGTAATTCTGTGGCGCGGGTTCGATTCCCGCATGAGGCAGAAACAAATGGGCAAAGTTTCTTTCACCCTAAGTGCCCCTGTTACCTAGCAGTAAATAGGTACCTGGGAGTTAGTCAGCTGTCACGGGCTGCTTCCTGGGGTGTGTGTGTGTGTGTGTGTGTGGTGTGAAAAAAAAAAAAAAAAAAAAAAAAGTAGTTAGTAAACAGTTGATTGACAGTTGAGAGGCGGGTCGAAAGAGCAAAGCTCAACCCCCACAAAAACACAACTAGTAAACACACACAGTTAGCACACAAGACAATTATTGATAAAAGAGACAGTTACTGATCACACAAGACAGTTCCATACCACATGGGACAGCTACCAACCACAAAGGACAGTTACCAACCAAACAGGACAATTACTGACCACACAGGACAGTTATCAACCACACAGGCCAGTTACTGACAAAACAGGAAAGCTACTAATCATATGGGACAGTTATGTATTACACCGAGCAGTTGCCAATCATACTTACAGGGTAAGTGATCCTGTATGGTCACTTACTGACCACACAGGGCAGTTATTGACAACACTGAACAATTACTGTTTTCTCCTATTCCACATTTCATAACATAGCATTTTATTCACATAAAATTCCATTTGCCAAATTTTGTCCCATACACTTATTATGTCCAGGTCTTCTTAATCCTTAAATTGCGCATCGCATCATATGATGCTCCGACCGACTTGCAGTAAATTGCGCATCGCATCACATCATATGATGCTTTGGAGTACTACGCAAGATTTAAAAGGCCCGCGGATACACGGGGTTCACCACACCTTTATCAGGGCTCTTGTAAACAGACCATTTAAAAAAAAAATCGTGGGCCAAATTCCCGGGTGTTAGGGGCCTCAATATTTAGTGAGCTACCAAGCCTGACGCACGCAGCATGAGCTCACAGCACTGCTGTTCAGCTTGTGACCACAGCATCGTCTAAAAATGCCATAATATACTTGTTCATGCTATTATGTAGTGATGATGATATTACAGAAGACCCCTGACTGTGATAAAACTAACCAGGGTTCTGATAATAGCAGGATTGTGGTGATATTTAGCGTTGTGCTCCATGGAGGGAGGAATAATGCTGTGGGAGGGAGGGTGGTGGCGTTGTCTTCTGACTGTGTGTGGCCACCTTTTATTGACTGCACTCACCATACCAGCTTAGTGGTTCGCTATGGTGAACACAAATGTAGATACTTATATATAACGTGTGTATAGAGGGTATAAACAGCAATAGTAGTAGGTTGGGAGCCACCATTTTGGTGAGGGAGGTGGCGTCGTCTGCACGACTTATGTTGTTTACTGGTGACCACTATGGTCTTTGGGCACCATACCAGTTTACTTGTACAAGTATGGTAAATAAAACAGGTAGATACTTATATATAATGTGTGTATATAGCATAATAACACCACAAACAGTATTGTTGGAGGAGAAATATTAGTGCGTCTGGCCTTGAGGGTGGCCGCCACCAGCTGACTGTGTGAGTAGCTACGTCTTTGTTGTTGGAAATTTCCAACAGTTTTTCTCATCCCTAATACAACAGGATGTATTTTCTGTATTAAGCGTAATAATTAACTAACACTACTAATATGTAGCTTAGTATTGTGGAATTTACTGTATTAGGTTGTGGAACATCATGTAATTTCTCCTAGAATTGTATAGTGTTGCGTCAGCCACTCACGGAAACTAAATTTCCACATACCTGTAGATCTAACACAGATGTAACCATTTACTTTCCTTTATTAGGAATAATTATTTAGTAATAGGTTTACTTTTAGTATACAACAGTTTACTGGAATTCCTGTACCCAGCTTGATCGCTGTTCCAGTAAATAACATCATAATCTAACATCATTTCCACCACCAAGCAAGTATTGTTTTATTTGTGCAGTCTACATTAACTGACTTGCACTGTGAGAATCAAACATCACCACATAAAATATAAAGTGTGTTTGTAAACGCCCCCTTCCCTATTTAGCTTTAATAAATAAATATAATTTATGCTCGAACCCTCACGGTGAGCGATTGCGAGTGAGAGCTATGTGGGTGAGTGAGATGTTGAGGGAGTGAGTGGCTGGCTGGTGTGTGGCGGTCACTCCTCGTTACTTTTTGACTCATAAAAGCAACTTAGTGGTTCATTATGGTGAACAAAACATGTAGATACTTATATATAACCTGTGTATATAGTGTAATAACCGACACAGTATTTGTTCACTGTTTGATGAACATAATTGAATCAACAATATGTACACCATATTTTTGAGTACAGCGATGATTCACTCATTTTATTATATAATAATATCACACTGAACACTATTGAATAATATTACAGCAAAAAAAACTACAAAAAATCAATCAGAGCCATTGAAATAATTAGGTAATTATCTCTTTGTGGCAACTCCGACCTGACAGCTGGCGAGCAACAGACCGTCTGGGACGCACGCTGAGTCAGCGCCTGTTTTTTGCCAGACTTCCCCGCCCTATAGCGGGCAATATATGCCACTTACAATTTTTTTATTATTTTTCCCATGATCAGTGAACATAAATTAACAGGTTTAGAAGAAAAAATATTTTTTTTTTTTTTGGTATATGCCTGTGAGTGACACATGCTAAATAGCCAGGTGCATACAAGGGTTAAAGGGCATGACAATCATCTAAGTTTCTTATCTTTCCTGGTATCTCAGCATCATTAACAAAGATGTTCATATAATACTGTATTCCTTCTGGTAGATCGTTTATTTATATAATGAACATTACCGGTGCAAGAACCCTGTGGTACTCTAGTAACATTTCTCCACTGTAAACATTGCCTCTGATTACTGCTCTCATTTCAAGTTAGAAGCCTCATTGCCACTTCTCCAGTATGTTCCTGTTTCCAGAACAACCTCTTATGTAGGACTCTGTCAAAAGCATTTTTTAGGTTTAGATAAATGTAGTTAATCCAACCATCTCTTTCCTGTAAAATTTATGTGGTTCTATCATAAAAAACAAAAGAAAGAAATCAAGGGGTAAATGAAAGAGAGGGCAGATTATCCAGATTGCAGACAGCGAAGAAGTCAAAATTCTTTACCCAGTTAGGTAGAACTAAATCTATATAATACTGTACAGTATCTCGGATGACAAACAGGTTCTGAACCAGAGCAGCAATGTACAGAATACTGTAGTAATGTGCTAAATATAGGAGCAATCTCTCAGCCCCCCAGGAATAATGTTGTTTCTACACAAAAGCCAGAAGCTTAGTAAATAAATTTGACACATTATGTGCATATACTGAGGCTGAAAATCATGACAGCTTTGGCATCAGTGAAACATGGAGACGAGTGGACATAATAGCCGAGGAATTCTCCCATCCACCGTTCAGAAAGGACAGAACAACAAGAGCAGGTGGGGTAATACTGTATGTGAAAGAGGACCTGGATACAACTAACACTGAGGAACTGAACCCCATGGGTTCCTCAGAGTCTGTATGGTGCAACATTCTAATTCAAGATGGTAGCAAAATGACAGTGGAAGTATGCTACGGGGCTGACACAGCAGCAGCAGAGGAAATTATGGATCTGCATAATGTGATCAAACCGGCATCTGAAACCCAAACCCTAATAATGATGGAATTTAACCATGAGACCATAGATTGAACCAACCTAACATCACAAGCAGAAGGTGAACAATTACTCGACCTTGTGCAAGACTCCTTTCTCATACAGCATATGGTACAGCCCACACATGGTAATAGCATACTAGATCTTGTGCTAACAACAGAAGATATTATAAATAATGTATTATTTATAGTTTATAATACAGTGTGTGACTGTGTAGTGTGTGAGTGCACATAGAATAAATAAATTGAATATTGAACAAGTAATACTGTGACAAACAGTTTTTGTGGACATATTAGTGTCCACAAAAACACTATGCTAATATGCTAATGAGTGGGGGACTATGCTAAAGAGCAGGAGTACTAGTTGCAGGAAGGATCTTGAGGTTATCTTGAGATGATTTCGGGGCTTTCTAGTGTCCCCGCGGCCCGGTCCTCGACCAGGCCTCCACCCCCAGGAAGCAGCCTGTGACAGCTGACTAACACCCAGGTACCCAGGCCGACCGGCTCCCAGGATTGCTAGGTTCTGTTATTTTCTTCTCCTTTTCTTTCCTTTTAACAGGAGTTTCTTTGCTCTTTCTGGCTGTAGGTTGCAATTTTACCGGATAGTTGTTTGTTTTGGTTCGCCTCTCTTTCTGGGTACACCCACTGGTCAATGGCAGAATATGACACACTTTAAATGTAAAGTGCTCATATACCATTCTGCCCTGCACCTCTCTGAGGGAACCAAGTTCAGCCTTGTGGTTCCCTGTAGGCATAAAAACTCCTGTGGCTGATTAATCCAAACTATTATAGCACATATCAGTTCGGATAGCCACAGGGAGCCTCCGGGGCCTTGTCCAGAAAATGGTGTTTCATTACATTCAACATTTTTTTCTAATTTCCTGTGATCAGGGGAACACATTTTAACAATATTGGAAAATAAAATAAATTTTTCAGAGCAATTTTTTCCTGCGTACAGAGGATTGTAATATTTAATAGCAGTGCAGTACAGTGGTTAATGGTTTTATCATGGTATATATGAATATAATGTATATTTTTGTTATTGTAAGGAAGGGAGCTTTTAAAGGTGTTTTATGGTGACAGTGTATTTGAAACTCCCACCAAGGCAGCAGCTAGCCTGCACATGTACAGCAGGCACACAGTATTCACCATGGGTGAATTGTCCCCTCTAGATGAATATAAACAACTGCTTTATTTCTTAATAGAAACATTCCACATACATTTGTGATTGGAAAACATTATGAAATGCAAGTGTTAAATATAGAAATCCAGTCGAAACCTCCATAAGAAGCATTAGAAACAATTTGGAACTCAAAAAATATTGGAACCATTTCGCAGAAAGGACGAATAAAAGGTGTGGTCGGTCATTATGAGAGAGCCAGTGTCGGGAATGGCTGCTTCTACCAATGCTTGAAATTTTTGGAAAAAAACAGTATCTCATTAACACTTTCGCGCTCTCGGCGCTCAAAAAAAAACAATACCCCAGATGCTTTCGGCACTTCGCGCGCCTACGCGGTAAGACCGAAAAAGTGTACACTCTTTTGACTGTCCTGACAATAATTGAAGGCGCACATATTTAAATTTGGTATCACTGTGTTCGCAATGAAATTGTCTATAAGAGCATACCTATAAAATGCCGCCCAAGCATAAGGAGTATCAACACCAAATAAAAAACTATGCAGATCACTCGCCGAGAGCGCCAAACAGCAACAAAATGTTTCCACTTTCTTAATGGTTGCGAAGCCTACAGTTGTCCTACATCGCTAATTTTGGTATCATTGGAATCGCAATAAAATTCTCTACACGGACATATGCATATGAATGTTTAATATAGGTAATTGCCCACCCGCAAGAGTGTGTGAAGTGGAGAGTAGTTAGCCGCGAGCGCACTGGCGAAAACACAGGTGGGAAATCATGCTTGGAAAGTTTATACGTTTCCTGACCCTACTTTTCTATGTACGTATTTCTTTTTTATACCAATGTGTTCGCAATAAAATTTTCTATAAGATGAACTGTATAACATTAGTACAAAGCATGTGTAAGAGAAGCGCCAAATATAGAACCACGTCGCTCAGTATGCGTTCGCGGCAGAAACGAACGCATTGTTTTCGTTCGTTTGATGTTTGTCATGTTTATACTTGTTGAAACATTTTATAATTTGTATGACAGTGATCGCAGTAAAATTCCCTACACAGACATATACATAACACATACAAATATTTCCCACGTGTTGGATATATCAACGGCTAAAGGGAACCCACTGCCACACGCTCGCCACACCCCCAAACATACTTTGTGTATTTTTTTTTTACTCATAGAAGTTTGTGATATAATATTCATTCTGGTACCAAAAAATTTGCAAATAAATTCTCTACAAAACAAAAGTATCCCCATCCATTTCGGTTAAAAAATGGAATTTATAGAAATATTTTCTCGATTGACGAGAAAAGTAGGCAGTTATGCGGAATCGTAAGAAAAACCAGTGACGAGTTATCTCTAATATAAAGCGCGAAAGTGTTAAAGTTGTTGTCTCCCCATCAGATCATTAAGTATTCTGCAGTATATGATTAGGATGGTACAAAAGTATAGTATTGATTTGGATTTTCTTGGTGTAGTAGGTTTACTTGATGTCCCAGTGGTTGCTGGGAAATTTTCACGATTTTTGTCTTGTGTGTGTGTACGTTTACTTGTCTTTACAAATATTAATGTGATTTATTATATCAACTGCAGAGCATCTCAAGTGTAAAGTGACCATTACAATGATATTTCCATATCATTTGACATTATTATAGTACACCTTGGAAAAGTTTGTTATAAAAGAAGAGATTTATTTAGATACTCCTTTTCAGCACTTTTGCAATTTAAGATTGTCTAGTTTGTAAACTATTGTTATACTGTTTGTTCCTGTTAAAGTCCTGGCTTCTGCTGGACAATTCTAGTTAATAATATAGAAGTCATTCAATTTTGCTAATTCCAGTAGAGTAAAAAAAACCAGCGTTGAATGTAATGAAACGCCATTTTCTGGGTGAGCCCCGGAGGCTCCCTGGAGCTTATCGGGCTAATTTATGTTATATTAGACTGGGACATTAGCTAAGGAGTTCAGACCTACCAGGGACCAGCGCCAGAACCTGGCCCCTTCAGAGAGGTTTCAGGGAGCAATGGCCCTGGAAAACCCCCTTGTGGTTGGGGTTTTCCTTATCTGCCATCGACCGGGGTTAGGCACCCAGAAAGGTAAGCATAACAAAACAAACCCCACATGGTAAAAAACTATAACAAAAAACTGAACAGAGAGATAGAAACTCCCTACAATCCCAAGGAAACAAGCAAACAAGCAAACATCACACTTTACTGCCACGCCGATCGTCCGCGCAGCCCTCCCCGCCCCGAGAGGGGAAGGAGGTAGCCCCGGACCTACCGCGCCGGCTGCCTAGCTTCACTTCGGAAGCTAAGCTTCAACCAACACGAAAAAACCACCAACCAGTGGGAGGGAGGGTTGCCAGGCAACAAGAACGCACAGGAGCAGACGCGCATAAAGAATGGGCGGCTAAGAACCTGTGTGACCCTCAAATCCCTGCGCCCGAAATGAGCCCTAGATGTCACCAACACAGCAGCAAAAGCTGCAAATGTCCGAACAGCACGGGCGCAAGGACAGACCGCAGGCTAGAAGATGGAAAAACTCTGAGGACGACCTGAGAGACCCGAGCCCTGAAACAGGGAACGAGGGGAACCGGATCAACCCAAAGCACATCCCCAGACACGGTACGCAGGTAATGGCAAAAAGCACAACCGGACAACACAGGACGCATCCCCGGCCAAACCAATCAAGCATCTATAACCCAAGAATCCCTCCAGGAAGCCGCCGTCTCGACTGTCGCCAGGACGGAGAATGGCTGCAAACGTACAAACCTACCACCAGTACCAAAGAGCAGAAACTTGAACCAAAGGGGCTACCACAAACTGAGGAGAAGATAAGAAGGCACCCTGATCAAGGACCAGGATGGCTCAGGCGACACATGAGCAGGCCGAAGGTGAAACAAAACACGAGAAAGAGTACGAAACGGGGCAGATGTGACGTCCACCCTGAACGCAAGCCGGAGCAGCTCTGCCAGCGCCACACAAAACGAGGCGACAGTAAGAAACATCAATTAATTGTAGTCCTGAAAACCCAAAAAAGGGTCAAGACAACCCGATGCGAAAGAGAAGACCACCTACGAAGAGCAAGAAAAAGTGCATAGAAACACCAGAAACATCATACTGTCGCCAAGACGAAGCTCGCAGGTGGGACACCGTCAACAAAGCCACCTGATCACCACAGAAATGGTGATACCTGCGTCAAAATACCAGATGCGAAGAGGCAAGGAGAAGGCCGAACCAGTCACATACAAGACCGATCCGACATGCCAAACGAAGCGGAGCCGCGGGAAAATGCCCCGGGTTCAGACACCTATCAAGCAGTGTCTGAAAATAAAACTGGGCCGGCCACCAAGGACCATAAGGACTACTATCGTGGGAAAAGGCTTCAACCGAGCCAGTATCCGAAGCAACAGCTGGACCGGGAGAAGAGGAACAAGTACCCCCACCTCGACCAGTCCTGCCGAAAAGCATCCACCGTGAACGCCTCGCAGACGGGTAAGGGCACAACATAAAATGAGCGATGCCTAGACCACGCCAACTCGAAGACATTCATGGCCAGGAGTTCATACGTCTGACAGAGCCAACAAAACGAGTCTGCGACGACTGGCCAATCCGCGAACAGAGGAATGAACCGAGACAGCTGTCCGCCAGGACGCAGGACACACCTCGGACATGAACCTCATGGTTAGCCAAACTCCGAGTCCTGCAAACAAGCCACTCTAAGGAACCAACCCCAAAGTTCAACACCCAAGAGAAACTCTAGGGTTCAAGCAAAGAATCGCCAGAGAACAGTCCGAATGGAGCCAAATGGAAAAGCACTGAGTGACCCAAACCCTCCGAAGTGCAAACCAGACAGCCACGAACTCCCAAACCGTGCTGTGAGCATGATGGACGGACAGACACCACCATCCCCGGCTGACCTGGTGAGCACTGGTCACAAAGCCCCAGCCGAGAGATGACCCGACCATTAACACATCGAGTGAAGGCTCGGGGAGGTGCCAAAGCACGGAACCCCGAAAACCCATAAGAGGAAGCTGGTGATGCAGCACCAACACAAGATCCCCAGAGGAACGAACCCAACAATTGCAAGAGAGGCGGAAGGGGAGTTTCCGAAGGAACCAAACAGACGCCGAAGCGAAACCCGACCCCGCGGGCAGACCAGCACGTCGAAGTTCAGACTCCTGCACAACTGCTCGAGCAACCGCTGAGCAACCCGGGACCCCCTCATGAACAGCCAAAGGCGGGACCACAGCCGCAGCAACACTTCTGGAGGGAAAGACAAGGAGCGGCCCAAGAGCCCTTAACAAGGCCTAGCCAGGTCCGAACCCGGGACGGAAACAAATGGAACGACCTCCAGATCACCGGGAAACCAAACCCGGCGATCTGGAAAGAACCACACCCCTGGCGAGCAGACAAGCAGACCGACTGGGAGCCCACACCAGCCAGTCGTTGAGGTAGACCAGACACAGAATCCCAAGCAGACTCAGACAGGGCACCAAGATCCAGTAAAGATGCAAAAATACACCAAGTACCAATTAGAAATAGGGAAAAGGCTGTGGTGACGGAGGCTGTGGTGACGTCATGCTTGCTTGCTTGTTTTCAAATGGGGAGTTCTGCTTGCTAGTTCGGCTTTCAGTGTGCAATTTTTAACCAGCTGTAGTTTGTTTTGGGATTCTTACCTTTCTGAGTGCCTGACCTGGTAGATGGCAGACATAGACTGCTTCCAATTACACGGGAGGGTCTATAGGCCATTGCTCCTCATGCCTCTCCGAGGGGGCCAGGTTCTATCGCTAGTCCCTAGTAGGCCTAGAACTCCAATTGATTGTTGCCACGGTCTAATATACACACATCAGCCTGGTATAGCTTCAGGGAGCCTCCAGGTCTCACCCAGAAAATGGCGTTTCATTACTTTCAATGATGTTTTTTTTTTATTTTCTTGTTTTTCAAGTTACGTTGGTGATCATTTAGACAAAGTTGGAGTATTTGCCTAGTAGATTATGCACAAAAAAAATTGAAAGCATTTGAGCAAGTTTGAGAAAATCCTTTCCTGGCATCTTAAGTGCATTTACTGGTACTGTACTTCAGAGGCAGACTTACCATTCTCATACTGTCTACTATTTTTGTACTTTTATTCATTAAGAACAAGCAAAGCAAGTCCCTACTCTTACCTTATTAAATATAATATGCATTGAGGAATAAACGTTCCCATTTTCCTTTGGAACATAGAATTTTATATATTTTCTTCACCATTATTTATTTTTTTTATTTTGAAGGGGGAGAATAATGGCATAGCTCAAAAGAACTGATCTATCTCTCACTATAAATTTAATACAAAAGGTAATTTAAAAATATCAGTTTGTGCTTACCTCATTGACCCAGCGTTCCCTCTCACTGTGCTGGCGGGCAACAGTGGCCTGTGCTCGCTCCAGCTCCTCCTGCACGCTGTCCTTCTCACTCTGAGCATTCTCCAGCCGTGCTTTCAGCCGATATATCTCCCCCTGTGCCTTCTCCACTTTCTCCTGTAGCTGCTCGACCTGCAGGAAGAGAGTGCAAGAGCGAGACGAGATTAACTCTATACTTGGCAGATACTCACAGCAGCTCTTTCACAATGTAGCCCAATTCAAGTCCTAACTTTCTGTGGGGAAACCCCTATGGCTCCCTGGAGTTTATTGAGCTAATGTATGTTATATAAGACTGGGACATTAGTTATGGAGTTCAGACCTACCAGGGACCAGCATCAGAACCTGGCCCCTTCAGACAGGTTTCAGGGAGCAATGGCCCTGGAAAACCCCCTTGTGGTTGGGGTTTTCCTTAGCTGCCATCGACCGGGGTAAGGCACCCAGAAAGGTAGGCATAACAAAACAAACCCCCACATGGTAAGAAACTAAAAAAAAAAAAAAGAGATAGAAACTCCCTACAATCCCAAAGAAAGAAGCAAATATCACAATTTACTGCAGCACAGATTGTCCGCGCAACCCTCCCCACCACGAGAGGGGAAGGGGTGGGGCCAGGACCTCACCATGCCGGCTGCATAGCACCAGTTCGTAAACTAATGTCAACCGGGATAGACACACTTCTCTGGCCTCAGTTTCCTAGGCAGTGTTTGCCTTTGTGGCGTTCACTGCCGTGTGTTGTGTTGTGCAGTGGCCAGGTGCTTAAGGGCTTCCTTCCCTAAGCACCCTGTGAGTACTGCCCTTGCGTGATAGGGTTACTGTATCTTCCCTGGGGCATTCAGGAACCATTCTCGTAGAGGTTCTTGCTGCTCGGCAGTTGCCTCGCCCTTGGGGCCAGCTAGGGCTTGGGGCTCTTGTTTGGCCCTGGGTAGGGACTGGTATTGTGCTGGTTAGGGCGTCAAGGTGTTGTGCGACCTGCCACCTAAGCGGCGACCGGTTCCTGTTGCCTCTGGAGACAGTGTACTTTTGCGGGGGTTTTCTTTTCCCAGAGAAATCTATAAATGGTGACATACTCGTTCTATGTTTGGGGGTGGGGGGGGGGGGGGGGGGGGGGGGTTAGGTCATCTGCTCTTCGTAGGTTATCTTCTCTTTCGCTTCGGGTTGTCTTGTCCTTTCTTGGGTTTTCAGGACTACAGTTATTTGATGTTTATTACTGTCGCCTCGTTTTGTGCAGAGCTGGCGGAGCCGCTCTGGCCTGCGTTCGAGGTGGACGTCACATCTGCCCCGTTCCGTTCGCTTTCTCATGTCTTGTTTCACATCCGGCCTGCTCATGCGTCGCCTGAGCCATCCTGGTCCTTGATCAGGGGTGCCTTCTTAACTTCTCCTCAGTTTGATGTAGCCCCTTTGGTTCAGGTTTCTGCTCTTTGGTACTGGTGGTAGGTATGTACGTTTGCAGCCTTTCTTCGTCCTTTTGGCGATGGTCAAGACGGCTGCTTGGGTCCTTGGGTTATTGATGCTTGATTGGTTCAGCCAAGGGTGCGTCCTGTGTTGCTCGGTTGCGCTTTTTTGCCGTTACCTGTGTAACATGTCTGGGGATGCACTTTGGGTTGATTCGGTTCCCCTCATTCCCTGTTTCAGGGCTCGGGTCTCCCAGGTCGTCCGCAGAGTTTTTAGGTCTTCCAGCCTGCGGTCTATCCTTGCGCCCGTGCTGTTTGGACGTTTGCAGCTTTCGCTGCTGTGTTGGTGACATCTAGAGCTCATTTCGGGCACGAGGATTTGAGGGTCGCACAGGTTCCTGGCCACTCATTTTTTATGCGCGCGTCTGATCCTGTGCGTTCTTGTTGCCTTGGGTTGCAGGTTGCAGCCTGTTGTCTCAGCTTCGCATTGCGGAGTTTGTGGCGGCCGCCTCTCGGGTCAGCCCTTTCTTTTCCTTCTCTTTGGGTATGAAGCTCTAGAGGCTCCCCACAGCCATAGGGGCTCCCCACAGAAAACCAGCATTGAATGTAATGAAACGCCATTTTCTGGGTGAGCCCTGGAGGCTCCCTGGCAATCCTCCCTTCCATCGGTGGGCGGTTTTTTCGCGTTGGTTGAAACTTAGCTTCCGAACTGATGCTAGGCAGCCAGCATGGTTGGGTTCGGGGCTTCCCCCTCCCCCTTTTGGGATGGGGAAGGCTGCGCGAACGATCGGCGCGGAAGTAAAGTGTGATGTTTACTTGTTTCTTTGGGATTGTAGGGAGTTTCTACCTCTCTGTTCGGTTTTTTGTTTTAGATTTTTACCATGTGGGGTTTGTTTTGTTATGCATACCTTTCTGGGTGCCTAACCCCGGTTGATGGCAGATAAGGAAAACCCCAACCACAAGGGGGTTTTCCAGGATCATTGCTCCATGAAACCTCTCTGAAGGGGCCAGGTTCTGGCGCTGGTCCCTGGTAGGTCTGAACTCCTTAGCTAATGTCCTGGTCTAATATAACATACATTAGCCCGATAAGCTCCAGGGAGCCTCCGGGGCTCACCCAGAAATTGGCATTTCATTACATTCAACGCTGGTTTTATGCCTCAATTGGCATATACCTCCTCATTACTTTTAAACCTATTTTTTAACATTTCTTCAGCATATATGAATAAGTTTGCTTAAACATGATGTTCAACTATTAATTACAATAAATACAATTCACTAAGTTCAATACTGATATAAATTTAAGTACTGACTTACAATTTTTACATTTATAGTAAGGCTATTTGATCATAGCTACTTACATATAAAATATTTACCAGTGATTTGAGCATAGGTATACAGTTTTCATAACTGACAGTTCTAACTTAGAACAAAATTTAATTAATGAGTAATTCGCTTCACTACTATCTGTATTTTTAATAATTTTCTCAACTGCTACAGTTACTATAGGTGGTTGTACAGTACTTAATTGCTCATGAGGTGCCAATAATTATGGTAAGAAAATATTGATGATCCTCATCTTGGATAGTATTGTTCAATAAAACTACAGTAATTTTTCTGAAACCACTAAGAAAAGTTCTATCTTAAATATATTGGAAATATAATTATCCAATATAATAAATATTTAATGAAACATTATTACAAAAAACCAAACAGACAGACAGATATGTGATTAGATATTGTACTCACATAATTCAAAACTTTACTAATGTCACTATGGATAATCCAAAATACGAAAAACCGGTGTTGAATGTAATGAAATGCTATTTTCTGGGCGAGCCCTGGAGGCTCCCTGGAGCTATCGGACTCATATTAGCTGTATTAGTCTGGGGCTTCAGTCAATGGAGTTCTGCTTACCAGGGACCACGAGCCAGAACCTGGCCACCTCAGAGAGGCGCAGGGAGATATGGCCTAAAGAAATCCCACTGTTTTTGGGAGTATACAATGTCTGTCACTGACCTGAGTTAGGCACCAAGAACGATAGGCATCCCAAAACAAACCCCACCTGGTAGGAAAGTGCAAACCCAAAATTGAACAGAGTACCAGAACTTCTCCAAAAGAAACAAGGAAAAAGATATCATCATCAACACGCTGTGCCACTTGTCCGCGCAGCTTCCCCGACTCCTCTACCCCATACTCACTCAGTTCGGAAACTGAGCTAACGAAAACGACACTGCATACCGGAGGGAGGGAGGGAGGGAGGGTGCCATGAAGTCTCTGTGGATCACCCAGAAAATGGCCTTTCATTACACTCAACACTTGTTTTATGTGGGGAGCTCAGTCAGCTCCCTGAAGCTACATGCCCAAAGATAAGTAAAAGAGGGACTTACCCGGGAAGCGGCAGCATCGAGTGCCTCAACAGCTGCAAGATGAGACAAGCGGCTGTAACAGGCGGCCCAAGGCAACACAAGAACGACTTAGACCCAGAACATTCACCAAATAATGGGCGGCTAGGACACTGTTCGCCCTACAAAACCCCCGTGCCCGAATGTCAGCTCAGGACATGTTCTCATAAAGAGCGGCCAAAGCAGCATACTTATGAACATCATGGGAACGAGGGTAGACTGCAGGCTGGCTAGACTTAATGATTCTGCGGACAACCTGAGAGACCAGAGCTCTGGAACAGGGAATGAGGGGAAATCTGATCAACCCAAAGTGCGTTCCTGGCCACAGAAGTCAAGGTGCGCAGGTAAAGGCAAAGACCCACAACCGAACACAACAATATGATGCACCCCCAGCTGAATCAACAAAGCATCAATAACCCAAGAGCCCCTCCAGAAGCCTGGCGTCTCATTTTTTCTCTCGCCAGAAAAGAAGGAGACAGCTGCAACCAAACAAACCATCCACTAGGACCGAACGAGCAGAAACCCCTGCACTGGAGGAGAGCATGAAGCTCACTGACCCGACCCCCAGAGGCTAATGCCAACAGAAACAAAGCCTTCTGAAAGCAGTCTTGGACCAAAGGGGCCACCACAAAATAAGGATTAGGCATAAAGAGAGAGCACCTGGTCCAAGGACCAGGATAATTCAAACGGCGCATGAGCAGGCTGGAGGTGAAATAAAGCACGAAAAAGCTTACGGAATGGGGCAGAAGTGAGTGTATATCATCCTCCACACCCAACACAAGACAGTCCGAAGACAGCTCCAGCAGGGAAAATAAGTGCAAGACCGAGGCCAAGTGCCCACGGGTGCACACATCCTCGGCCACCAGGGATGCCAAAATCGAGGGAACCTGCACGTGAAGCCGCACCTGGCCGACATCATAAGGAAGGACGGGAACAAACAAGCCCACATTGAGGTGCTCCAACTTACCCCCCAGGAAAACCTGAACGACCTTGTAACGAACCCAATAAAGAAAAGGAGGAGCCAAACTAAAAAAAAAGGCTTCATTATCGAGGCGTAATCCGGGGTCTTGCAGGAGGTAAGCCATAAGGAGCCTCCCACACCTTCCTCGGTGGGATGCGGGAAGCCAAAAACCTCCAGAAGAAGGGAACCGAAGAACCCAAGAGAACTCAGACCCGAACCCGGGGAGGAGTCGAAGTCATAACAAAATCGTACAGGGAGGGGGGGAAAGGAAAACCCCCTCCCCTTGTAACAACAAGCCCCACACTGAGGGTACCAAACACCCAAGCAGGGACCAGAGGGGCCCAGGCCCCCCCCCCCAAAGTCAACTCCTCCCCAGCCTCAGAATCCTCCACATCAGTACCCGGGGTCGAGCCGTCCTACAAACCCTCTGCCTTTGGAGAAAAAGCAGAGTCCACCGGAAAAGCAGGGATGAAAGGGGCCTGCTGGCATGGCCCAAAAGCTCCGACAGGAGGACCAGGCTCGAATACCTCCGCCACCAATCCGGAAGGGGCGATTCCCGAAGCCACCCAAGTCTCACTACCAGTATAATTCAGCGGGGCAGCTGCGGGGGCATCCGGAAAGGCAACCAACCTCGCACCTTGCTTTAACTTAAACCTTGCATGCAATGCTAAAGCTGCCTGCACCTAAATATCAGTCAATCTGGAAAGGCAACCAACTTCACACCTTGCCTAAACTTAACACTATCACCGGCACCACGCACGCACCGCAGACTTTGATGTCATGGGGCCAATGGTGCAGGTGAGCGTGCGGCGACGCCTAAATGTGTATACTCGTTTCAGTTTTCTCACCTTAATTCTTGTGCTATGTCGTTCGTTTTTGTATTATTGTGTTCGCAATTAAATCCCCTGCAGGTGTATATGCATATAATGTCCAAAAGCCTGGCGAGACTTCCCACAGCAAAGCCTAAAGTTACCTGTGAACGAGCACCAATTTGCACACCGCAGCCTAATGTGTATACTCGTTCAGTTTGATAACCTCAATTTTCATGTTACATCACTCGTTTTGGTATCAAATTGTTCGCAAAATAAAGGCGCGCATTTTAAAGCTAGTCCCATAATAATAGAGCAATAACTGGAATTTTAACAAATATTTTAATTTTGGACACTCATCATCAAAATTATTTATATATTTTCAGTGTTTTGACATAAAATTTCATGTTACGTCGCTCGTTTTGGTATCAAATTGTTTGCAATATAAAGGTGCGCATTTTAAAACTAGTCCCATAATAATAGCATAATAAACTGAATTTTAACTAATATTTTAAAATGTAAAATTTAGACTCAAAAACGTATTTATAATCTTTCAAGTGTTCTGACATCACGTTTTGTGTTACATCTTTCATTTTGGTATCAAATTGTGTGCATTCTAAAGGCGCTTATTTTGAAACTATCCCGAGGTCGCTCGGATAAAAAATGAATTTTATAAAAATATTCTTGTAGTGGACGCAAGTCCTGTCCTCGGCTAGGACTCGAGAAAAAAAATGGATGCGAGTCATGTCCAAAGAGAACGATAGTGTTAAACCTTGCATGCAATACTAAGGCTGCCTGCACCTAAATATCAGTCTATCCGGAAAGACAACCAACCTCGCACCTTGCTTCAACTTAAACCTTGCATGCCATGCTAAAGCTGCCTGTACCCAAATATCAGTCTCAGTGGACTGGGTGAATGGAGTACAAGCAAAGAACACCACTCGCAGGACTCCGGGTCATAGGTGTCACTGACCCCAACAAGCAGCAAGATGGAGGCAGACGGTGAGTGTCACCCCAAAACAGGGGGACAGCAACGTTCAAACTCGCACAAGGCGAGGTGGGACTCAGAGGTCTCCTACATTGGACCAATGAGCCCCAATGGGGGTTTCAAGAGCCCTTAGGCTGACTGCTAAAGGAAACCCAGGCGAGGTACTGCTAACCGGTTATCCCAGAGCCACCAAGCAAACAATCTAAAAGCTGAACCCCTGCGACGTGTGCAAGCACAGGGACCTAGTGGAGGGCCACCAAAAACCTACCAGTGGTCCTACTGCCACACCAGGCAAACCCCCGCTAGGCAAAACAAAACAAAAACAAAAGAAAAACCCTACAAAAGCACAACATCTCCAGGAGAACAGAACAGAACAGGTCGCTATGTGTATATCAGACAGCTGCACAGTACCTCGCGCCCCAGACATCAACGAAACTACCTCCTAACCCAAGGGAAAACATGAATAAGAACCACCCCAGCTGAACCCCCCAATGGCGGGCAATCACCGAGCAGCGACAGAACCACATGGAGGTAGCTGCTCCTGAACGGCTCATGGAAGATAACCCTGAAGCCGCAAAAGCAGTACTTATAGGGCACCTAGGGAAGGCGGCCCCAGATACATGCAGCCCCAGTACTCTTGTGTTACGTCTGGCTCACACACCACGAAAACAAAGCAACAACACTGCACTGCAGCACTGCGCAAAGAGTAGAACCAGAGCGATCGACCATTGCCAACACAACAGCCCCTTGAATTGAGGCGAGTTGCCAGCGTGAGGTCTGGGATTCCCCTGTCCCCCTCCCGAGGAGGGAGGGTTGCGCAGACGGATGCGTGGCGTTTGTGGTGATGTCGTACTTGTTTCCTTGGTTTTGATTGGAGAGTTCTGTTGCTAGTTCGGCTTTCAGTTTAGTTTGCAATTTATTTGATCAGCAGTAGTCTGTTTCAGAATTCCTACCTTTCTGAGTGCCTGACCTGGTAGATGGCAGACAAAGACTGCTTCCAATTACATGGGTGTGTCTTTAGGCCATTGCTCCTCGTGCCTCTCTTGAGGGGGCCAGGTTCTGGCTCTGGTCCCCAGTAGGCCTAGAACTCCTTCGATTGACTTGCCACGGTCTAATATATATACACTTCAGCCCGGTATAGCTCCGGGGAGCCTAAGGGGCTCTCCGCAGAAAATACATTTTATACAGAAAACTACTCGTAGGTACCTTACCATTATGGAGGACTCTTGTTGGAGTATGGAAGATGGTGAGGAGGGGAAGAGAAGGAGAGGTGTTAGTGTTTGGAAGGGGAGTCCCCTTCCATTATAACATCAGTGATGACATTTCTGAGGTACTCTCTCTTACATTTTCCAGGCATACCACTAGGACCTGGTTGTGGCTAACTGCTTGCTTGTTCTTACTAAGAATCTGTCTATAGACACTTGTTTTTCCCTAAATTTTAACACTTGTCTGTAGAGAGACATCACATTGTCTCACTATGAATGAGATCTTGTTTTTCCTCTATTATCATCCTCACAACTATTTTCTTAGGTTGAACGTTACCACTGACTTTCCTGGAACCCATGGTGTGATATATAATAAGAACTTTTATGTTCAGAAACCAAAAAAGCACAAACAATGAAAATATTCACAAAGAATTCAAGCGCGATCATCTCTAGGCAGGAGACTCTGGTAAACTGAAGTGCCACGAGCTTGGTGGACCCGTACATGTATAAACACACTCCGAAAACCAAGGCAAACAACAAGTACCTAATCAAATTTTTCGAAGAAATTGAGTACGAGTACCGAAAAATACGAAAACAGGGTCATACGAAAACTGAGGTTCCACTGTACTCCTAAAAACAGTGGGGTTTCCTTAGGTCGTTGCTCTGTGCGCCTCTCTGAGGGGGGCCAGGTTCTGGCTTATGGGCCCGGGTAGGCAGAACTCTATTGACTGAAGCCCCAGACAAATATAGCTAATATCAGTCCGATATCTCCAGGAAGCCGACGGGGCTCCGCCACAGAAAAAATGCTAAATATAACATTTCATTACTAAAAATCTACAGAATCTCCAAAACCTGACAAATCCTAGTTTATCAAGAACAAGCTATTGTTACCAATACAGTATACAAGATACTGTATGCTAAAGAAAATTTGGCTATTGTACTAGCCATATAAAATTTTGCTATTTTTACTTTATAATTCAAAGTTTTATTACTACTATGGCTATTGATCAATCAAAATGTTGCTACCATTGTTATTAGTACTTGACTACTATGACTACGATAGTTCTGCTCACTATCAACGAAAACGGAAGTGATTATTGACCTTTACCTCCACATGGGACCGCTCATAGTCAGCTTGGTTCATGCGCAGCTCTGTTTGTGCACGCCGCAGTTCTGCCTGGCATTTGTCAAGTTTCTCCTGCAGGCGTTCCATCTCTCCTGGACCTCCAGGAATTGAAGAAGAGCGGCCATATGTTGGGTGAGAACGTTCTAAGTCATGGTGCATCCGTTCATTCTCTGTTCGCAGGCGGTCATTCTCCATTTCAATCTTGGTGAGCCGATGGCGGTAGGATTCATAGTCACTGGTGCTTTTTCCAACCTCCCCGTGCATCTTCTCTAACTCAGCTTTAGCTTTGCCCAGCTCAGACTGACTGGACTCTAGTTTAGCTTCAAGCTTATCCTTTTCGGCTAAGGAACGTTCAAGCCGAACCTGCAATTTTTCCACTTCTCCCTCCAGTGTATGAAGCTTCATCTTGTACTCTGCAATATCACGCTCATGCAGTGACTGCTCCTGATGGCGCTCCTGCTCTGCCCTGTCCCGCTGCTCCCGCAACTGTTGAATCTGTTTGTCCTTATCACCAATGGCCTCCTCCAGGGAGGTGAGGGCACCCTCAGAGGTGGAGTGATGAGCCTGCACCGCTGTCAGCCGTGCCCGT
The DNA here is from genome assembly GCF_040958095.1 of Procambarus clarkii. Classification (NCBI taxonomy): domain Eukaryota; kingdom Metazoa; phylum Arthropoda; class Malacostraca; order Decapoda; family Cambaridae; genus Procambarus; species Procambarus clarkii. The sequence goes on along the minus strand of NC_091212.1, from coordinate 15,386,348 downwards.
GCCATATCCACTTGGTTGTCCTTCTCGCGGAGCAAATCCTCAAGGTTCTCAATCTGAGGAGCCACATTACTGCAACATCTCTAAACCATGATGATCATACAAAATTCTATGGAACAGTGTTCCACAAGATATATCCTTAATTTATTGATATAGAATATATTTCCACACTATACCAGCCTGACTAAATATCATACTCAAGCACATACACATAGTGAATTTCTCAAAAAATAAACTGCAATAAACAGTATTACCTTTATAACAACATGAACTAAATGAGACACACAAAGTTCAACACAAACTTTCACATCACAACTACACAACAGAAACTGCATATACATTCACCAGTCATATTACTTTGCCTAACCATATATCTTCAAGATTAAGTTAACAGGAACATTAGAAACAAAACCTACTATTATTATTCTAAAAATCTGAATATTAATTTGGCTTTGCCTAAGTCATCAATATCACTTAATACTTAGTTACAAGCATTTGTCCATTACACATGAAGCCAAATTCTCTCAAAGAAACAAAAATTATATAAATATAACAAAATAAAACTATAGAAAAAGCAGGGACAAATAAAGTGGGATATAATAAACTGCAAATGACTGCTCTGAACAGGAATATCAATAACAAGATAATAATATAAGATGTAATTATTGTGGCAAACAACAAATAAGCCACTCATCAACAATATCTTTATATTATAAAGTCATAACTGTGTACAGTTGGTTATTGTATTAAATTGTTATTTTATATAACTTTCTGGATGAAATTTAAATTATATACATACATTTAATCTTACTTGTGTTACATGAAGCTGTTATGAATCCATCCTTGCCTCTGTGTACAGTTGTGGTTCAGTTTCCTTGTAAACTACATCAGTAACCTTGTAACTAAAGGTCCATTACAATGACCCTTCCTATGGCACTTCAAGCCATGACAGTTGAAGGGTGGCAGACAAATACCAAGTGTGAATCTCATCATTACAGTCCCCAGTAGTTTCACAAACTCTAAAGTGACCTTCAACAGATTAATATGTCCTCAAAATACAACACATTTCATTTTCAAAATCATACCCATCATCATCATCACAACCACATTACTAATTATCTTGTCTTCATTTTATAGTTCAATTAAAATCTATGTATTCTTGACAGTCTAGAGCAGTGACCTTAACTAATGAGTAATTTTTAGCACCAAGAAAAACATCACAACCCATTGTGTTGGCATTCCAGCATTCAAGAATGTTAATAATAGTAATAATACAAAGAGGATACAAAACTAAGTTTTCTTATAAAACAGTTGTGGATAATAGGATTAAAAACCTAATGTCAGCAACCTTCCATTAACTTAATATTATATTAAGCCTGTTGCTATTAGTGTCCCATGCTGTAGGCATTGGAATTCTTGAAAAAATACATGTTGCTATTAATGTCTCCTATTATAGAAAAAAAATGAATTGGAAAAAGCTGAACCCTTCAGTAGTCCCTAGACAGACATAATTCCAATAATGTATGTAAAATTAGCTTGTGCTTAGTTTGCTTATGTATTATTCCAGCCCTGCTCAGAATTATATCAGTTGCTATGGGAAGGGGGACTGGTTATTACTAAATATCTATCATGTTGGTTACTTGTGCCATGGAAAGGGGAACTCTAGCCATTACTGCATATGTCATGTGCTATGGGGAGGGGAACTGAACCTATTGCATCTGTCACTGTTTATTCCTCCTGCTACAGGGAGGAATAATAAGGTACAGTATAGTGCCTACTGGTGGTAATGATGTCTCCTGCTGTGTGAAAAGAGACACTCGGGAATATCATACCTGCAAGAGCAACTCGTCACACCTCGGTAGGCAGACACTCCACTACAGGGATAAGGTATCCTTCGAAACTAAAAATGGGATAAGCCTGCACAGATTAACTTTTGGATGAAAAGGGAAATAAATAAGCAAACAGTAATCAGATATATACATTATTAATAAAAGAACAAAATATATTGTACTATAGTAACATTCATGCACTATTAACATATCAAATTAGACAAGCATAAACCATCAAACATTACACAGCATACCACAAATTTCAAACATTGAGCTGATAAGACAATTTACACTTAACACACTGCATCATTCTAAATGTGCATCACAATATGCAGAACTGTTAGTTGTTATGGTAATAAAGTTACAAGTTGGATTAGTTCAAATTTAGGAAAAGCTTTATTGTTCATGCTGCAATAAATGCTAAACACACAACTTTTTGTAAAAGACAACTTTAAATTACTATTTACTATAGTTAGTATAAGTGGTGAATGGATGAAACGCATGTTTGTGTGCATGTAAGTGTACACAAAAGTGGGTGAGAATGTGTAATTACTAAAGTGTAATTAGCTAAGTGTAGTTACAGGATGAGAGCTATGCTCATAGTATCATAGTCCTAGTAATCATTGTCAAATAACACTTTAAAACTACTGACAGTTTGGGTATCAATCACCTCATTAAATTTGTTCCAGTCATCTGCCACTGTTTACAAAACAGAACTTTCTAATACTTTTAGCACTTTTGTTTCCTTTGAGAAACAAAGTGAGGTTTCAGGTTGAGATCAATACTCATGGTGTCCCATCTTCCCAGTGCTCTGTCATATACCTGGATGATGGGGTTCTGGGAGTTCTTCTACTCCCCAAGATCAATACTCATGGTGTCCCATCTTCCCAGTGCTCTGTCATATACCTGGATGATGGGGTTCTGGGAGTTCTTCTACTCCCCAAGATCAATACTCATGGTGTCCCATCTTCCCAGTGCTCTGTCATATACCTGCATGATGGGGTTCTGGGAGTTCTTCTACTCCCCAAGATCAATACTCATGGTGTCCCATCTTCCCAGTGCTCTGTCATATACCTGGATGATGGGGTTCTGGGAGTTCTTCTACTCCCCAAGATCAATACTCATGGTGTCCCATCTTCCCAGTGCTCTGTCATATACCTGGATGATGGGGTTCTGGGAGTTCTTCTACTCCCCAAGATCAATACTCATGGTGTCCCATCTTCCCAGTGCTCTGTCATATACCTGCATGATGGGGGTTCTGGGAGTTCTTCTTCTCCCCAAGCCCAGCCCGAGGCCAGGTGTGAGAGATGAGAGAGATATGATGCCTTGAAACTACTGACAGCTTTGGCATTGACCACCACCTCAAATAACTTGTTTCAACTGTCTACCACTCTCTTTGCAAAAAAGAGAACTTTAAAATATTTTTTTGTAATCTTTGATTCCTAAACTTGATTGTATGACCTCTTTTTCTTGAAGTTCCACGTTTCAAGAATTCCTATTTGACAATTTTGTCGATTCCTGTTACTGTACTATTTTGTATGTGGTAATCATATCTCCCCTTTTTTTCTCTATCTTCCAACTTTCGCAAAATTGAACACCCCTAGCCTCGCCTTGTAACTCATGTTTTTTTTAGTTTAGTAGCCATTTTGTACCATGTGTCTGCACCTTTTCCAGTTTGCTAATGTGTTTTTTGAGATATTCGTGCCATAAAACCATTGTGCATTCCAATTTTGGTCTCACAAAAGTCATGAACAATTTCTTTAGTATGCCACTGTCCACATATTATGTTTGTATACTTACGTTTTACATTTGTCCAGTATCCCTTCCTCAAAATTTATTTTTGCCTCTTCTCACTGCCATGTAGTTGTTTCATGCCTCTTTGTATCACTAGTATGTTTGAAAGTTTGGCCTCTTCTGATATTGATTACATTTTTGTGTCTTTTGGTCTCTGGCCCTCTTGCAATTTCTGTTGAACATCTCATTTACTTCCTTACCTAATAACAAGTCTTCCCATCAAATTTATTACAGAACTTTCTAAATTCCCCATAATGTTCTCTCCTGACATCAGGTTTATCAGCTACTTTATTTTCCCCATTCTCTTCCAAATTACAATGCATTGCATATCTTATTCCCTAAAGGACATGGTCACTTTTGCCCAATGGGGGAAGGTACTGAATGTCAAATATCTCTCCCCTTTTTCCTGGCAAATATCAAGTCCAGCATGGAAGGAACATCCCCTTCCCTCATCCTCGTAGCTTGTTTAACGTGTTGATACATGAATATCTCCAGAATGAGGTTTACAAATTTACAGGTCCAAAAGTCTTTCGTTTCTAGCTTTGTAGGCTTTCCAGTCTATGGATTTCAAGTTGAAGTCACAAACTACCAGTAGTCGAGATCTATCTTTATTATATAATTCTTGCTATAATTCCACACATGATTGTTATGAGGCCCTCTCATTTATTGTCCAGTCCCTCTTTTGTCCAAGTGTTGATTATCAGTTTATCATCCTGATTACAAGTCTCCAGTGCTATTATGTCAACTTCTGTGGATTGGCAATCATTATTTCATTTACCTTTAGGTGTTCTTTCACCAGTACGGCAACGCCTCCACTTTTCCTAATTTTTCTGTCCCATCTGCAAATTGAGTTGCTCCTCAGGAGAATGACCTAATTTAAAATATCATCTTTGAGTTTAGTCTCAGTGAGTGCAATAATGTCTGGTGTCTGCAGCTGTACTAAATCATTTAGCTCCAATATGTTTTATCTCACTCCATCTATGTTAGTATATCCAATTTTTAGGAACATGTTCCCTATTCCCTTGTTCTTTACTCCTCCTTTTTCCAGTAATTTTGTTGGCTTGAATTCTTGTACCATTTCACAAGCTTGCCTACCCCTTTCTCCTTGTAGAAAAATGAATTTATTTCTTCTTCGTTTCTGCTCTCATTCAGTCGTTTTGCCTCTACGAGGTTCAGTTTCAGCTTCTCTTTATTTTTCTTTGAAGTGTTCTCGCCTTAATGATCATAATTTCCTTTCCTCAACACTTTGTAATTTCCTAACATTCCTGAATACTTCTTCCATCTGTTCAGCTCTGTTTAGGGTAATTCTCAAGGGCTGATCTTTCCTTTTTTGTACCTACAATTCTCCTGTAGTCACAGATATTATCTTTAGTTGCAGGACCTTCCACTAGCCCAACAATTTTATCTACTACTTTCACTTCTTCTCAGGCTCTTTCTGAACTAGATGTTATCTTCATTTCTTTGCAACCAAAATTGATCAGAAACTTACTTTAATTGACAGTATTTTGCACCAGTTTTAGATTTGATGTCAGTGTCTTTCTGACTCCAGTCCAATTTCTGTGCTTTTTTTATTCCTGCAATTTCTGACTTCTTTTATCACTTTTTCTATTATATCCTTCGCCATGGCCACGTGTGCATGGCTAAGTTACATATCCTTCTTGCACTGAACTATTCCCCGTGTCACTTCCTCCATCTGTACTGACAAGAGCTCTTTATCCTGTTGGATTTCCTTGCTTACCCTATTGTATTCACTCATGTTTAGATTTACTTTAATTTCTTCAAAAGTTATTTTCAATCCTTTACTTTCCTCTTCCCGGGTTTTGCTTTTAGCTTCCCAGTGTTTTTTGTCCTTACATAATTCTTTCATTAGACCTTCAAAATCTGATACTTTGCTACTCAAGTGATCATTACTTTCTTTCAAATTCCTGATAATTTCCACATGATAGTTTACAATAATGCTTAATGTTATCAACTTGTGGTACAAACTATTCATACTAATGCTTTCCTCGCTGAATCCACATAAGTCCAGTTTTGTTTTTTCTTTTCTTTCTTGCCAGTGGCCATCTTGAATTTTGTTGTCTGCAACTGCTTACTCTGGCAAATTTTTCTCATCCAATTTTTTCACTCCCCATGCACATTTGCTTTATCTTACCCATTTTTCAAATTCACTGTACATTAAAGTCCTTTGGAGCACCACTCATGGTTATCAACCTGTTCTACAATACTTAGGCATTCAAATATACTAGAGCTCCTCTGATGCAGATGTTGACTCCTGTGTTGGTGCAGGGTTGACTAAGTAGTTACCTAAGTGTAGTTCCAGGATGAGACCTACACTTGTGGTGTTCCATCTTCCCAATACTCTTTGTCATATAATGCTTTGAAACTACTTACGGTTTTGGCCTCCACCACCACCTCACTTAACTTGTTCCAACCGTGTACCCTTCTCTTTGCAACAGAAAACTTTCTAATATTTTTTCGGCACCTTTGTTTCCTTGGCTTGACTTGTGTCTTCTTGTCCGTGAAGTTGCTGTTTCAGGAATTCCTCTTTGTCAATTTGACAGATTCCTGTTAGTATTTTGTAAGTGATGATCATATCACCTCTTTTTCTTCTATCTTCTAGTTTTGCCATGTTTAACACCTCCAGTCTTTCCTCGTAACTCTTGTTTTTCAGTTCCGGAAGCCAATTTGTAGCAGGCCTTTGGACCTTTCCAGTTTCTTCTTAAGATTTGGGTACCATACAACTGCTGCATATTCCAATTTTGGTCGCACAAAAATTATGAACAGTTCCTTTAGTATTTAACCATAAATATAATTAAAAGCAAGTCTGAAGTTGGAAAGTGATGCATATGCTCCTCTCACAATGTTTTTATGTACCTACCTAAGTGTAGTTAAAGTTTGAGAGCTACACTCGTGGTGTTCCATCTTTGCAGCCATTTTTGTCATATAATGCCTTAATCTACTGACAGTTCTGGTCTCCACTGGCTTCTCACTTAACTTGTTCCAAGCATCTACAACTCTATTTGCAAAAGTGAATTTTCTTACATTACTTTGGAAGCTTTGTTTAGTTAGCTTAAATCTATGACTTCTTGTTCTTTAAGTTCCAGGTCTTAAGAATTCTTCCTTATCAAATGTGTCGATTCCTGTTACTATTTTGATTACAGTAATCATTTTGCCTCTTTTGCTTTATCTTCTAGCTTTGGCATATTTAATGCCTCTGTGTATATATGTAGGTGTGTGGAGGGAGTGTAGGATGGATATAAGTATAATGAAGAAATGAAAGTGATGATGATGGTAATGCTGACCAACAATGACTGCAAAGGCTAACACATCCTGAAATATATTGAAATTTGAAGTCTTTAATTATTATAATAATGATTTACTGTATAAAATGTCTATAAATAGTTATTGCATTTTTGAGATGCACTGAATTTAAACAAAAGTTAATACAGTGCATCATTAGATTACCCTGCCTGTTTTATTCTTTTTTTTTTTTTTAAGAAGACTACTTTAATTCCAAGAATACAACTACAACCTTATCTTGTTTAACATATCTACAAATTACAGCAGCACAACTTCATATCTTTATGAACTTTTAATTGCAGAAAATAATAGTTTCAAAGACCTGCATTAACAGATGCTTGTCTACATTTCATTCTAACATCTGAAATTCATATCTTAAGATCCTTAATTGTCTCTGTACTAAGTTAAGAAGCTAATGATATAAATAGACTGGATGAAGAACTTTTAATGTTCCTAGTGACTGTGACCAGTGTACATCACTGTATTACCATTTTCCTCACCCTGCATATTGAAATGTCACATTCCACTTTCCTAGATCTTAAGTCAACCTTTGACATTGCTAACCAACATGTCATTTTGAGCGAACTTGCTAAAATGAATGTTGGGGACGGCGCCTATGATGGATAAAAGGTTATCTATCCAACAGGAAGTCATCTGCACTGTTCCAAGCGCATAGGAGTGTAACAAGAGATTTTGAACTTGGCACTCAACAGGAAGGTGTCCTCAGTCCTACTCTGTTCATTGTGTTAATAATGCTCTCCTAACCTCAGTAACTAGGAGGCCAAGTGAACACATCATTAGTTATGCGGATGATGTTGTTATCATATCTCCTTTATTTCTAATGTACTCCAAGGGTGTGAGATCCAGTTCCTTCAACCTATCCTCATAACTTGCTATGTTGTGTGAAAATATGCTAAGTGGGGTGCCACAAGGTCCGTTTTGGGCAACCCTTTTTGTCATATACTGTACATCAATGACATGGATGAGAATATTACAAACCACATCATCAAATTTGCAGATGACACTAAGATCTATAGTAAAGTGAGAAGTGAAGGCGATATTGAGAGATCTACAAGAACTCCACAAATGGTCAGATGACTGGCAAATGCTGTTTAATGTCGGTAAATGCATGCCCTTGCATGTGGGGCACAACAATCCACGTCACAACTACCAAATTGACTTCACTACCTTACAACAGATAGATGAAGAAAAGGACCTTGGAGTTAGAATCCATCATTCACTAAAAGTTGCACAACAAGTGGGAGCGGCAGCAAAAAAAAAGCAAACCAAACCCTGGAAATAATCACGTGTACCTTTACCTTCAAAGAAAATAAAGTAGTTGTTCAATTGTACAAGTCTCTGGTGCACCCCACCTGGATTATTGAATCCAGGCATGGAGACCTCATCTCAAGAAAGACATAGATGTTCTGGAGAAGGTGCAACACCAGGCAACAAAACCCATACCAGAGCTTAGTTCTGAACAAATCCACAAATTTTGTGTACTTCATTACACACAGAAATCACAAGATCATGATGCATCAATGAACAAATCCACAAATTTTATGGATTTGTTCATTGATACATCACGCTATTGTGATTTCTGTGTGTAGAGCTTAGTTATCTCGCATACCAAGAATGGTTGAGGGCCATTGGGCTAGCAACACTGCAAACCAGGCATGACAAGGCGGATCTCATCGAAACCTTTAAAATTCTGAACAATTTGGAGGATGTCGATCCGGACAATTTCTTCAAAAGGTCAGATGTAACACGAACGAGGAGCAACGGGTTCAAGCTCAACAATGTAGGGCAGAAAACAGGAGATGCTTTTTCATCCATATGGTTATAAACCCGTAGAACCACCTACCCGCCGAAGCCGTAAACGCCACCACTCTGCTGGGTTTTAAAAATATAACACAAAACACAATCAAATGTGCCCCATAGTAGGAAAGCAGCATGTAGAGGTTTGGGAATAATGATGTCTGACTACCTAACGTTTAGGGAGCATAACCAAGCAAATATTGCCAGAAAAATGATCGGATGGATTACGAGACCTTTCAAATCCAGGGATCCCATCACAATGGTTGTACTACTATACAAATCACTTGTACTGTCCCGTCTTGAGTACTACTCAGTACTCACTTCCCCCTTCAGAGCAGGAGAGATTGCTGAAATAGAGGGAATACAGAGAACATATACGGCATACATAGACGCAATAAAGCACCTAAATTATTGGGATCATCTCAAAGCTCTCCAAATGTACTCACTAGAAAGGAGATGAGAGATATTAAATAATATACACGTGGAAGATACTGGAGGGACAGGTACCAAATCTACACTGTAAAATAACACTGTACTGGAGTGAACGATATGGAAGAAAATGCAGAATAGAACCAGTGAAGTGCAGGGGTGCCATTGGCACAATCGGAAAATATTGTATAAATATCAGAGGTCCACGGTTGTTTAACATCCTCCCAGCGAACATAAGAAATATTGCTGGACCAACCGTGGACATCTTCAGGAGAAAACTAGATCATTTTCTCCAAGGAGTGCCGGACCAACCGGGCTGTTGTGGATATGTGGGCCTGTGGGCCGCTCCAAGCAACAGCCTAGTGGACCAAACTCTCACAAGTCAAGCCTGGCCTCAGGCCAGGCTTGGGGAGTAGAAGAACTCCCAGAACCCCATCAAGCAGGTATAGCTGGAAAAGATCATCAGGGCAAATGGGAGGAACCTTTGACAAGCCACCCAACTGGTTGGTAATTTCAAGTGGAGCTTACATAGTATTTATTTAACTTTATGGACTGTGCTCTAGGGTTAAAATATTTAAATTCATAGCAAAAAATGGGATATCATGCATTGTATGTATTTATTAGTTTTATGTGTTTCAAATAAATTTGTTCAAAATGAGTCGTTATCAAATGATAAATTATTATATAAGCAGATAGGTATAGTGAATAAGTAGTGTACAGCATTAATAGAAGGAAAGAATGAAACAAATTTAGACATGTATAGAAAGAAAAACAAAATTAGAGGTACAGTATACCGAGAGAGAAAGAAGAATATGTTCACACTTTGGTCCTCCAGTAATACTGAAGCATCTAATGTGCCAGTGCATCTGACGTTTCCCAATAGAATTAATTCCTTGATTTCATCTAAATATCCTTATAATAATCCAACCAGCTCTGATATTTTACATATCATTGCTTACAGACATAGGAGGCCACATTTTCAGTGGAATTCTAACAGTAGAACTTTGCCATACTTTCAATTGACTATGTTAATACTGACCCTTACATTCCACATGATGTGGCTGACAGGAAAACTCAATGAATGAAAGTAATATTAAAAGAGAAGTGGAACAATAAAGACCATGTACTTTTCTACCTTTTCTTTGTGTGCCATGTCATGTCTGGCAGGAGTGGGAGGGAGGGTTATCACAGGTCACAGCCAAATTTAACATATGTGGCAAACCCTATTCACATTACACTAAAGGCTAAATGACATTTAAAAGCCACTACTACAGTCTTCATCCAGTCTTTAATATCATTTTTATTTAACTTACCACTCTGCCACCAAAATTACATATTTTATTCAGTAATTCATTCATCTTAAGTCTTAATTCCCCTCCCTTTTCTTGTCTGCTCATCTGATACTTCATCTTTTCTATATTGCTCTTGTATATCGAAGCCTAGATTGTTCATTTCTAGACTTTCACACAATGCCTAGCTTTTACTGGTGTAAAACTTACCTCACTATAAACACCTATTCTAAAATATTGTTGCACTACTCCCTACATCCAGCCTTAACTGCAATTTCCCCTAATAGTGCATAGTGTAATTAGAATTTTTCCTATCCCTGTCTATGAACCTTCCCCAACTAACCTACTGTTTCACTTAAATCTATCCTAAAATCATTATCATACAGTACTATCACTTCTGCATATTTGTCATCAAATCCACTTAGCGTATTCTACCTACTTGTATCTACAAAATATAAACCACCAACTTCTCCAAGGTTTACTTCTAAACCTTATAAAGCCTACCTTCCTCTGCAGGACATTGATTTTCCTGTCTTTGATATCCATGTGATCGCGGAGTTCGGTGAGCTCCGAATTGAGCTTGTTCCTCTCTTGAGTGGTCTGGAGCGCCTGCTGGGTCTTCTTCTCTATGGTCTTATTCTTCTCCTCAAGACGCTGCCGTAACTCCTCCACCTGGCGAAGGAGACCGGGGGAATGCTGCTGTAAACCAAAGCACACGGGGTCTCCCATATATCCTGTGTCTTGTAGGGATTATAGGCTTCCCTATCATCGCACGGCTTTATATCCCAAACCTCCACAGCACATGTCATACACATCCTCAACAACGTTCTCCTTTGACATGTAACACATCCTTGTTTATCTTTGCACTAGTGGAAAATGTGAGGATACATATGGCTTGAAGGTGCAAGATATAAAAAAAAATATTGACAGACAGTTGGTTGTTCACCAGATGGTTAAACCAGCTGGGCCACCACAATCGTCTGTCAATACAGCAGCAAGAATTCTGTACCCAAGCATGGCGAAGTGCTGTGTGGGTAACATGAAAAGGGAAAGCTAGCTTGTAATTCATCATCTGCTAAAAGTGCATTGGCTTTGTAGCATAAATAAAACAATAAATTTTGGTTAGATATCTTGCTATGATTAATACTTCAGACACTTTGTTTACTGTCATGCTTGGTGCTTCGTTGTTACAAGGCTACTCCGCTCCTTTCACTGACATTTCTAAATGAGGAACTATGGGCATCTTTGAAATAAGAATGCTGGGTCCATAATTTAATTGATTTATTTTGCTTTATTATATTTTTTTTTGTATGTACTGACTAACAAAAAAGGAAAACTATAAAAAATAGGTGATGAAATAGAAGAATTTACAGTCAACAAAAAACTTCTTTATCAAACTTCTAAGTATTTAAAATAAGCCAAGACATTAGTAGCATAGGTGATATTATTGGCACTGTGGGGATGGGGGAGGTGCCATGAGTGGGTCATGTACAAAAATGTTCATGTGTATGTACAGTTTGCTGAAGTGAAATGTTTTCAAATTAAGCAAGTAATCACTCCATAGTAGAGCGACAGTATCGCTTCATGCAGGTCGGCTTTCAATCCCATACCATCCAAGTGTTTGGAGCACTATTCCTTCTCCCCCGTCCCATCCCAAATCCTTATTCCTTCCAAGTGCTATATAGTCATAATGGCATGGCACTTTCTCCTAATAGTTTCCTTCCTTTCCATCAACCACCCAAAAATTGAGTCTTGTTTGTAACAATACCTGACCTCTTACTATGATAAGTCACTATATCCACCAAAAATTAATCCTATGCGCCCCATCCCACTTTCAAAGCAAGAACTTCCAAATGCCTCCCAACATCTCAAACCAATTCTATTTGCTGACAACACGACCTTCATTTACTCCAGTCCTGATCCCTTTGCTCTAAATGTCACAGTGAATTCTGAGCTAAATAAAGTCCATCACTGGTTAACTGCCAACAAACTCACCCTCAATATTGACAAAACTTTCTATATTTTGTTTGGCAATAAATCCTCAAATCAAATAAATCTCAGGATTAACAATACCCAAATTTGTAGCAAAGTAGATGGCAAATTCCTTGGCGTTCCCATTGACCGCAAGCTGAATTTCCAGGGACACATTCTAAATATATCAAAAAAAGTTTCAAAAACTGTTGGCATTCTTTCTAAGATCAGATATTATGTACCTCACCCTGCCCTAGTGACACTATTGCTCTCTCATCTATCCTTATCTCAACTATGGTATTTGTGCTTGGGGTTCTACTACCCAAAATCATTTACGTCCTCTAATTACTCAACACAAAGCTGCTATTAGGACAATATCTAACTCTGGCCCCAGACATCACTCGGTACCCTTACTCAAATATCTGAATATGTTAGATATTAAGTTACTGTACGTCCTCTCATGTGTATTTTATTTATATAAAACACTAAACTGTAATGTCAATCCTGACCTTAAAAGCTTCCTAGAAGGTTGTAACAGATCCCATGAGCACCACACCAGAAATAAATACCTATTTGATATTCCAAGAGTACGACTTGGTCAAACTAGAAATGCTTTACAAATCAAGGGACCTCGAATGTGGAATGACCTTCCCAATTATGTTAAAGACTGTACCTCTCCCAACCAGTTTAAGATAAAAACTAAGTACTACCAAATTAACTCAATGTAACCTACCTCACCCCTAAATGTCTACCCATGTCTACGATTTTAAACAATGCTGTTTGTTGACTAAATTGTATTTTTGCTTTTTTCTGCCATGTTTCCCCACCCCTTTTTTTTCATTTTTTTCTTATTTTTTCTCAACACAATTTATACTTTAATCTCAATTAGTATTAAGTTTTAGTCTTAGTGTTTTTCCTGCCCGAAACCCTTTGCGTAATTGTGGCTTTAGGCATTGTATGTACTAGCTCTATCTATAAATAAATTAACTTTTGTATCTCACCTTGTATGTATGTACTTTACCTGAATAAATATTTGCATTTGTATTTTGTTTGTTTGTAACTAATGTTGCCAACAAAATTAAAGACTAGTCTATTATAATGCCAACAGGTTTGAGAATTATATTGCAAACATTACAGTATACAGTCTGCCCTCCTAGAGCAAACATAGTATAGAGTAAAATGCAAAAGGATTAGAAAATTAATTTATTCAGATTACTTGCAAAAGTGCAGTACTGCTAAGGAAATGGGAATGTGTGAAGGTCCACTATAGTAAATAAAGCACTTGGAAAAGATGTACAGGAGAGTGAATTAAATGCAAGTGACTTGTGTTTGAAGGCAACAGCTTGGCAGGCCACCTACACTGGATTGGAACACACAATAGCCAGACAAGGAAATTTCTAGCACAAGGTTTGCATGAACTTTGCCAGTATGTGGTCACGATTAGCAAAACAATACAGTAACAGGTAACCTCAAGGTTGTGATATGACTAGATGCATTTTGAGGCATTGATATATATTCAAACATTGCACACTGTGTAATTTTTAATATCATTAAACATACTGTAATTACCTACTGTGATAGTTGCATCATGCTCAGATGTGTTCTGGTGCACTGACATGCATTAAGGCACATGGAGGTACGATGTCATAATGGTTGTTGTCATCTATTATGGTGAATTGAAATATGACATGTTGAAGACTGCTACGATGAAGTCAAATTTGTTGTTACCATATCAGTTTGCATTACACTGTACTGACAGTGACAAGGAATAATGCTTTAATACATTAAGTCCTCCTTGCATGAACTTGGAGATGTTAAGGAGTGGGTGTTGGGATGCCACCAAAACCAAATTGGTGGAACTCTACTTTAATTGGCCCCAAGCAGGACAAGATGTGGGTAGATAGGGAGTGAGCTAAAGAACAGTGATCACAAAGAAATCAGATTTAGCATAGAATGGAATAGATCTGTAGGGGAAAATTCTGTTAAAGTGTTAGATTTTTGAAAAGCTGATTTCAATAGCCTAAGAAATTTTTTGGGTCAAATAGATTGGAAAGTCTTGGGCATGGGGGTTGGGCCGGTCTTGGAGCGAGACATGAACCCAGCGATAGGTGACGTAAAAGGGGATTTCGATGTGGATTCAAAATATAACTTATTTAAAAATATTCTAAGCAAAGCACAGGAATGTAGTATACCATACAAATTGAATAGATCGAATACTAATGATCCAAAGTGGATAGCAAAGGATCTGAAGAACCTTATAGGTAAAAAGAGAGCGTAGTACAAAAGGATTAAGAATGAGGAAGTCAGTTTAGAACAGGAATTCGTACAACTGGTTAGAAATGTTAAAAGAGAGATAATGAAAGCAAAAAGAAACTATGAAGTTTGCATAGCAGAGCAAGCAAAGACAAATCCTAAAGGGTTTTTTTCAGTTATATCGAACAAAGACTAGGGAAAGGAGAGGTCCATTAAAAACTGAGACAGATCAAATAACGGATGATGACAAGGAGATGAGTAGTACTGTATTTTTAATAAATATTTTATATCTGTATTTACTAAAGAGGAACTTAACAATATGCCTTCAGCCGAACAAGTCTATGTGGGTGGGGACGAGGACAGGTTGACTAGTTTAGCAGTTACCAGGGAGGATGTAATTAAACAAATAGTAAAACTAAAATCAAACAAATCCCCAGGGCCTGATAAAGTGTTTGCCAATTTTTAAGAAAGGAGACAGATCACTTGCATCAAACTATCAGCCAATTAGCCTAACGTCTATTGTGGGAAAGTTACTTGAATCAATAATTGCAAATACAATTCGTCTTCATCTTGAAAAACATAAATTAATAAATGAGTCGCAACATGGTTTTACAAATGGCCGTTCATGTTTAACAAATTTGCTATCGTTTTATTCCAGCATAGTTGAGGCAGTTGATAGTGGTAAGGATTGTGATGTTGTGTACCATGACTTTAGCAAAGCTTTTGATACAGTGCTACATGAAAGACTGATTAAAAAGATAGAGGCTCATGGTATTGGGGGTGCTATATTAAATTGGATTAGGGCATGGCTATTTCAAAGGAAACAAAGAGTTAGTATAAATGGGGTTAAGTCAGAGTGGGATAATGTTGTAAGTGGAGTGCCTCAAGGCTCTGTCCTGGGACCTCTGTTGTTTATAATATATGTAAATGATTTAGATTCCGGTTTGAGTAGCAACATTTGCAAATTTGCCGATGATACAAAAATCGGTAGGGAAATTAACATGGAAGAAGACACACTATAACTTCAAGTTGATCTAAATAAGGTTTTGAAATGGTCAAAAGATTGGCTGATGCAGTTTAATGCTGATAAATTTAAAGTTTTGAGGCTAGGTAACGATGATAGAGTTACAAGATACGAGTTGGATGGTGTTGAGATTGTGAAGTCGGATTGCGAAAGGAATCTAGGAGTTATGATTAGTAAGAATTTAAAACCAAAGGATCAATGCATGAATGTTCGTAATAAGGCAAATAGGAGACAGGGATTTATTAATTGAAGTGTTAGTAACAAGACACCTGGTGTTGTTGTTCAGCTATATCTTGCTCTGGTTAGGCCCCATTTAGATTATGTAGTTCAGTTTTGGTCGCCGTACTATAGAATGGATATAAATTCACTTGAACGTGTCCAGCATAAGATGACAAAGTTAATTCCCCAAATTAGAAATCTTTCATATGAAGAATGATTAACAAAGCTTAAATTGCTTTCACTGGAAAAGTGAAGAGTTAGGGGTAACATGATAGAGGTTTACAAGTGGATGAATGGACATAACAAAGGGGATATTAATAGGGTATTAAAAGTATCAACACAAGACAGAACACGAAACAATGGGTATAAATTGGATAAGTTTAGATTTAGGAAAGACGGATGATGAGATGGTAACAAAAAGAAGGCCTGGTCAAGGACCGGGCTGTGGGAACTCTAAGCCCCAAAATCATCTCAAGATAACCTCAAGATAAGAAGATTCCACTCCAATTATTATTCCAGACATCCTTGTGCACAGGAATCTTAGCAGATACAGTACGTATAGGTAAAAAGGAAAACATAGTACCAATCTATAAAATGGTAGTCAAGAGGAACTTCTAAATTATAGACCTGTATCACTAACAAGTGATGTACTCAAAACACTAGAGACAATAGTTAAAGCCAAATGGGTTGAACACAGAGTGTGATGACATAATAATGGACAAACAGTATGGTTTTCGAAGAGGAAGATCCTGTGTACCAAGTAAACTGTGTTCTGGAAACTGGAACATGCTGGAGGGGTGAGAGCAAGACTTCTGACATAGGTGAATGAATAATTTTCCAACTGATAGACAGATGAGGGTGGTAATCAGAGACAATGTATCTGACTGGAGGAGTGTTACTAGTGGAGTACCACATGTTTGCAGATGATGTAAAGATACTGGGGAAGATAAAGGACACAAACGATTGTAATGCCCTTCAAATCGATCTAGATAAAATACAGTAAGTACTTGGAGCGTCAAGTGGCAATGGAATTCAATGTGAATAAATGTCATGTTATGTAATGTGGAATTAGAGAAAAATGACCACACACAACTTACAAATTATGTGAAAAGGAATTACAGAACTCTAATAAAGAACGAGACTTACGGGTGGTTTTGGATAGTAAGCTG
Organism: Procambarus clarkii; assembly: GCF_040958095.1. NCBI lineage: Eukaryota > Metazoa > Arthropoda > Malacostraca > Decapoda > Cambaridae > Procambarus > Procambarus clarkii. The sequence continues at coordinate 15,369,256 of NC_091212.1, read as the reverse complement.
TCGTCAGAGAAACACAAAGAACATTGTGAGAGGAGTGTATGCATCGCTTTCTAACTTCAGACTTCCTTTTAATTATATGGATGGTGAAATACTAAAGAAACTGTTAATGACTTTTGTGAGACCAAAATTGGAATATGCAGCAGTTGTATGGTGCCCAAATCTAAAGAAGCACATAAGTTAACTGGAAAAGGTGCAATGGCATGCTACAAAATGGCTTCTGGAACTGAGAAACATAAATTACGAGGAGAGACTAGAGGCATTAAACATGCCAAAACTGGAAGATATAAAAAAAAAGAGGCGATATGATCACCACTTACAAAATACTAACAGGAATCAACCAAATTGACAAAGAGGAATCCCTGAAACCAGCAACTTCACGAACAAGAAGACACAGAGTTAAGCTAAGTAAACATAGGTGCCAATAAAATATTAGAAACTATTCTTCTGCAAACAGAGTGGTAGACGGGTAGAACAAGTTAAGTGAGAAGGTGGTGGAGCCAAAACCGTCAGTAGTTTCAAAGCGTTATACGACAAAGAGTACTGGGAGGACGGGACATAATGAGCATAGCTCTCATCCTGTAACTACACTTAGGTAATTACCTGTCTACTTACCTGTTGAAGATTGTGGGGGTCAATGTTTCCGCAGCTTGGTTTCTGACCAGGCCTACCAGATTCTGGTCTGTTTTACCAGGATCACACACACATCCACACCATGGCCAGTATTGTCCAATATCTATCTTCACATATAAAGGGTCCCGGTAGTACAGTCGGGTTCATTTTCAACGCACAATCGAGAATTCCGGGTTCGAATCCTGGGTGCAACAGAAATGGCTGGGCACATTTCCTTTCACATAATGCCTCTGTTCACCTAGCAGTGAGTAGATACTCAGGAGTTAGTCAGCTTGTTGTGGAGTTGCATTCTGGGCAGGGTCAGTAATTTGGCCTGGGAGAGGTGACCTCAATAAAAGGCCAAACATGTATGAATACACTCTGGCTTCTTGTTCCCCGACACAATGTATTAATGAATTAAAAGAATGTGTCATTGATAGTCCACTCCATGGAAATGGAAAAGAAACAATTAAGACTGTTTGCAAGAATATTAGACATGCCCTACATTTAAACCACATGGAAAACTAAGCTCGGGAATCCACAAGACAAAGCCACACACAGGAGTCCAACTCTGCAGAGCAACAGACTGAAGCGACCCTCCACAATTCAGGAAATGAACTACTGAGGAGCAGTCAGAGTGAAATGATTGAGCCAAAGAACATACTAAACTGTCACAAACTCGTGCACTGTGCTGTGCTTCAGATGAAGAGGACCTGCCCAACAATGACCAGGAACTGTTTACAGATGGTAATGCATTCGTAAACAGGTCTAACACTAGGGAGGAAGGCACCTTAGGACTGATACCTGAAAAATCCAAAGTGATAACTAATGAATCAAAAGTCCTTGAAGTGTTAACCCCTGCACTGTGCCACCTGACATTACTTGAGGTAGGCGTTGCGCAAGCCGAGAAAACCTAATTTTAAGATATCGTAAGAAGTAAAACGCACACGCGGTAGGTTGGGTATGAGATGGAGGCCTTAGGGGTTCCAGTGAGCGGCAGCCATTTCTTTTTTTAAATTCCCAGAATCCCCTAGGGCTGCTGGCTGGCTCAGTTCTGAGTAAGCAACCATTGGTGGTGCACTTGCCTTTGGCTCCCAATCCCCTGTCGGACGCAGTGTTGAAAGATGAACAGTGAAATTCTGAAACTCTCGAGGGTGAAATTCAAACCTTATTGTTTGAAGAAGATTAAGGTAGTGATGTTGATGAAGCTAGGCACAATAAAGACCTAACACAAGTGTCGGATGCAAGTGATAAAGCACGGATGAAGACAATACAGCGAGCGTAACCAGTAGAGGCTGAGCCCCAGGCGTGCTGAGGCCTCCAAGATCTTCGCACTGAAAATTATTATCACCACTCGTGTCATCTCCATTTTTTAATAAAGTGATACTATAGATGAATCGTTTTCTGGGTTCAGTGATGATGCTTCTGATACAAGTAGCATAGATGAACAATGTTAGCGGCTTCCATGGTGGTGTTTATTGCCAGTGGTGGAGTTGCCAACACAAGGAGCACGGGTGAATTCGCAAGGGAGGACTGTGATAATTTTCTAATACACAAACCACAATTTCATGATTCTGATGTTGCACCCACTTTCCCATATACAGGTTAAGATATGAGCGATACCAGAACAGATATGAGATATGAGACACCAAGACAAAATTTTGTCATTGATCATTTCCAAGATCTTTTCAACTACCTTACATATTGATCTCTTCCAAGATCTTTTCACTCCTATCTTACACACTGATCTTTTCCTAGATCTTTTCAAGACTACCTAACACTTAACAAGCTTGGCTACATACCACCTACAGGAACTAAAGTCAAGTGTGTACGTGAGTGCTTTGTTTGCAAGCACACAAAATGAAGAAACAGGAAGCAAAAGTCTGTGTGTACCTGGTGCAACGAGAGCAAAGTCGTGCTGTGTACCATGGACTGCTTCTTTGATTATCCTTGAGGTTACCTTGAGGTGCTTCCGGGGCTTAGCGTCCCCGTGGCCCGGTCGTCGACCAGGCCTCCTGGTTGCCGGACTGATCAACCAGGCTGTTGGACGCGGCTGCTCGCAGCCTGACGTATGAGTCACAGCCTGGTTGATCAGGTATCCTTTGGAGGTGCTTATCCAGTTCTCTCTTGAACACTGTGAGGGGTCAGCCAGTTATGCCCCTTATGTGTAGTGGAAGCGTGTTGAACAGTCTCGGACCTCTGATGTTGATAGAGTTCTCTTTCAGAGTACCTGTTGCACCTCTGTTTTTCAACGGGGGTATTCTGCACATCCTGCCATGTCTTCTGGTCTCATGTGATGTTATTTCTGTGTGCAGGTTTGGGACCAGCCCCTCTAATATTTTCCACGTGTAAATTATTATGTACCTCTCCCGCCTGCGCTCAAGGGAGTACAGTTTTAGGCTCTTTAGTCGGTCCCAATAGTTTAGATGTTTTACTGAGTGGATTCTAGCAGTAAAGGATCTCTGCACACTCTCCAGGTCAGCAATTTCTCCAGCTTTGAAAGGTGCTGTCATTGTGCAGCAGTACTCCACTCTAGAGAGCACAAGCGTTTTGAAAAGTATCATCATCGGTATAGCATCTCTAGTGTGAAAAGTTCTTGTTATCCAACCTGTCATTTTTCTTGCAGTTGTGACGGCTACTTTATTGTGTTCTTTAAAGGTAAGGTCTTCCGACATGAGTACACCCAGATCCTTTACATTGCCTTTTCGTTCTATGTTATGATTTGCCTGAGTTTTGTACGTGGTTTCCGTTTTTATATTTTCATTTTTTCCATAGCGCATGAGCTGGAACTTATCTTCGTTAAACACCATATTATTTTCTGTAGCCCATAGAAAGACCTGATCTACATCTGACTGGAGGTTCGCAGTGTCCTCTATGTTGCCTACTCTCATGAAGATCCTAGTGTCATCTGCAAAGGATGATACAGTGCTATAGGTTGTGTTCTTGTCTATGTCCGATATGAGCATGAGAAAAAGTACTGGAGCAAGCACAGTACCCTGGGGGACTGAGCTCTTCACAGTTGATGGGCTGGATTTTATTTTGTTGACTATTACACATTGGGTTCTGTTGGTCAGGAAATTATCACTCACTTCCAAAATACTGAGTGTGTAATACAGTGTATGACTGTATAAATAGTGTTTGAAAGTGTATATATTATAAATATATTGACTATTGAATAGGTAACATTGCAACAAAACATTTTTTATGGACACATCAGTGACACACATATCACAGTTCCTAGGAACATTATGAAAGTTCTACTGTGTACATATTGTAAGAGACACACATGTGGATCAGATTCGATAAAAAAAGTAATTAGAATGCCTTGAAAATGAATTGAAAAAATTAATGAAAAGATATTTGTGGCAACTTGCAAGTCCTGAATCATCCGCACGACTGCCTCTGGGAGCTTCCTGCACAGGCGAACACCTATCGGTGATGTCACATCGCATCTTCTCCAGGTTGCCACAGCCAAAGTAAGTTGTTTTTTATATATATTTTTTTTTATGTGTACATGTTCAGGAAAGGGATTTTAACAATTAACAAAGACTTTTTTTTTTGGGGGGGGAAACACTTTATTTCCTGCGCACCGCCATGATATTACAATAAAAGCCACGCAGCACGAAGGTTAATGGAGCCAAATTCCAATGGTCCCTGTGGTGCTAAAAAACCAGCATTACATGTAATGAAACGACAATTTCTGGGCAAGTCCCAGTAGCTCTCTGAAGCTACTACACTGATACAGTGCCATACTACTAGGTGCCATCAGTTGTGAAGTTCTTAATGACCTACCAGGGACCACGAGCCAGAATATGACCCCCTCAGAGAGGCATGGGGAGCAGTGGCACTATGAGAACCTTTTATGTAAAGTTATTCATGTCTCCCACCACCAAAGAAAGGCACACAGAAAGTGAGCGGAGCAAAACAGACTATAGCTCACCTTGAACATTATTGGTGTAAGAACTGAACTCTGTGGTACTCGGCTGGTAACACTCATCCAGTCAGATACATTGTCTCTGATTACTGCTCTCATCTTTCTGTTAGTTAGAAAATTTTTCATTCATGTTGGCAGTCTCCCTGTTACCTCTCCAGCATGTTCCAGTTTCCTAAACAACCTCTTGTAGGTTCAGATATACACAGTGAACCCAACCATCTTTTTCCTGTAGAATATCTGTTGCTCTATCACAAAAATTAAGTAACTTTGTTACACAGGATCTTCTTGTTCAAAAATATACTCTCTGTCTATTATTATATCATTACTCTCTAGGTGTTCAACCCATTTGGCTATAACTATTGTTTCTAGTAACATCTCGTCCTCGAGGTGTTACTAGATTCTTTCTAGAATCCTCATCACAGCCCTTCTGGATTTGTTTATCGTTTCTAGTGTTTTGACTACCACGCTTGTTAATGATAGGGGGGCTATAATTTAGAGGTTCCTCTCGACTACAATTTTTATTGATTGGAACTATGTTTGCCTTTTTCCATATATCTGCTAAGATTTATGTGCACAAGGATGTCTGGAATATTGATTGGAGTGCAATGCTCATGTCAGTTGCACATTCTCACAGCACCCATGGTGAAACTCAATTAGGTCCAACTGCTTTATTTCTTCCTAGCCCCTTGAGTAATTTTTCAACTTCATCTTGAGATACAGTATCTCAATGTATTCAATGGCGTGCTCTGAATTGGTATTTGGTCCATCTCTCTGAAATCCTCATTTTGTACAAACACAGTATGGAACTATTCATTTAGCATTTCACACATTTCTTTTTCATTCTTAGTAAACATGTTTCCCATTCTGAATCTCTGAATTTTATCTTTTACATTGAACTTGCATTTAATGAATTTATAGAAAAGGCCTGGATGTGTTTTACATTTGTCCACTATACCTTTCTCAAAGTTTCTTTCTGCCTCTCTCCTCACTCCTGTGTAATTGTTTCTTGCTTGCTTATAGTGCTGGTATGTTTGTGGGATAAGCCTCTTCCAATATTGAACCCATTTTCTTGTCTTTTCCTCTCTGGCCTTCTCAAAATTTCTGTTGAACCAATCCAGTTTTCTGGTCCTGCATCTCTGTTTTGGTATGAATGTTTGTGTGCCTTCATCATATATTTTAAAAATTTAAGCATATATCACATTTACTTCCTTGCAAAGCAAGAAGTCTGTCCAATTAAATTCATTAAAGAATTTTCCAAGTTCCCCATAGTGGAAAAAATCTTGAAATCGAGTTTATCAACTGTTTCATTGTCCCCATTCTCTTTTAGATTATATCGCAAAGCATATTTAATTTCTAACAGGACACGATCATTCTTTCCTAAGGAAGGAAGGTACTTGATGTCAAATACCTCTTCTTTTTCCTGGTGAGTATTAGATCCAGTACTGATGGAACATCCCCTTCCCTCATTCTTGTGGCCTGCTTGACTTCTTGATATATGAATGTCTCCAGAATGAGGTTTACAAATCTGCCTGTCCAAATGTCCTCCGTTCTTGCTTCATAGGCCTCCCAGTCTATTGCTTTAAAGTTGAAGTCCCCCAGTAAAAACAATCGTGATTCATCTTTATCTGTTTTTACTATAATATCTCTCATGACCATTATGAGGCCCTCTTGTTTGTCATCTTTTTTTTTTTTTTTTTTTTTTTTTTTTTTGAGATATATACAAGAGTTGTTACATTCTTGTACAGCCACTAGTACGCGTAGCGTTTCGGGCAAGTCCTTAATCCTATGGTCCCTGGAATACGATCCCCTGCCGCGAAGAATCGTTTTTTCATCCAAGTACACATTTTACTGTTGCGTTAAACAGAGGCTACAGTTAAGGAATTGCGCCCAGTAAATCCTCCCCGGCCAGGATACGAACCCATGACATAGCGCTCGCGGAACGCCAGACGAGTGTCTTACCACTACACCACGGAGACTGCTCTAGTTCCTCCTTTGTCCATGTGTTGCTGGTGGGCTGAAGGCATTTATGATTATCAGTTTATCATCCTGATTCCAGACCTGCAATCCCATTATGCAACTTCCCAAGGGTTTTCGATTATTAACTCTTGCCTTCATGTGTTCTTTTACCAGCAAAGCCACTCCACCCCTCCCCCCTTCCTAGTTATCCTGTCACGTCTCCAAACTGAATAACCCCTTGGAAATACGACCTCATTTAAAATATTTTTTATGTACCATTTCACTAGCTTTCCAGTCCCTAACTTTGTAGAATTTTTTGTTTTCTTCTTCATTTCTATTCCCATTTAGACATTTGGCTTCATCGAGGTTCATTTTCAGCTTTTCTTTGTCTTCCTTGGAGAGGTCTTGTCTTATTGACCAAAGTTTGCCATCCTCATCACTGCAATTTCTTGGCATTTCTAAGCACTTCAGTCATGTGTGTTTCATTTCATTAAATGTCCAATACTCTTCATATCTTAAGGGGCGGTTCTTGTCTTTCTCATATTTTCCCATCCTCCTAAAATCACTGACATTTTCCCTTGAATTGAGGTGTGTGTGTATTTACTATCTGTAATTACCTAAGTTTAGTTACAGGATGAGAGCTACGCTCGTGGTGTCCCGTCTTCCCAGCACTCTTTGTCATATAGCGCTTTGAAACTACTGACGGTCTTGGCCTCCACCACCTTCTCACCTAACTTGTTCCAACCGTCTACCACTTTGAATTTTCTTATATTCCTCTGGCAGCTTTGTTCTGTTAGTTTAAATCTATGACCTCTTGTTCTTAAAGTTCCAGGTCTCAGGAAATCTTCCCTATCGATTTTATAAATTCCTGTCACTATTTTGCATGTAGTGACCATATCACCTCCTTTTCTTGTCTTCTAGTTTTGGCATATTTAATGCCTCAAGCCTCTCCTCGTAGCTCTTGCCCTTCAGTTCTGGGAGCCACTTAGTAGCATGTCTTTGCACCTTTTCCAGTTTGTTGATGTGCTTCTTAAGATATGGGCACCACACAACCGCTGCATATTCTAGCTTTGGCCTAACAAAAGTCGTGAACAATTTCTTTAGTATATCGCCATCCATGTATTTAAAAGCAATTCTAAAGTTAGAAAGTGTGGCATAGGCTCCTCGCACAATATTCTTTAAGTGGTCCTCAGGTGATAGTTTTCTATCGAGAACCACCCCTAGATCTCTTTCTTTATCAGAATTCTTTAAAGACTTCTCACATAATATATAGGTTGTGTGGGGTCTATGTTCTCCTATTCCACATTCCATAACATGACATTTATTAACATTAAATTCCATTTGCCAAGTGGTGCTCCATATGCTTATTTTGTCCAGGTCATCTTGAAGGGCATGACAATCATCTAAATTTCTTATCCTTCCTATTATCTTAGCATCATCAGCAAACATGTTCATATAATTCTGTATACCAACTGGTAGATCATTTATGTAGACAATAAACATCACTGGTGCAAGAACTAAACCTTGTGGTACTCCACTTGAGACATTTCTCCAGTCCGATACATTGCCTCTGATCACTGCCCTCATTTTTCTATCAGTCAGAAAATTTTTCATCCATGTTGGAAGTTTACCTGTCACCCCTCCAATATGTGTGTGTGTGTACTCACCTAGTTGTGCTTGCAGGGGTTGAGCTCTGGCTCTTTGGTTCCGCCTCTCAACCGTCAATTAACAGGTGTACAGGTTCCTGAGCCTATTGGACTCTATCATATCTACACTTGAAACTGTGTATGGAGTCAGCCTCCACCACATTACTTCCTAATGCATTCCATTTGTCAACCACTCTGACACTAAAAAAGTTCTTTCTAATATCTCTGTGGCTCATTTGGGCACTCAGTTTTCACCTGTGTCCCCTAGTGCATGTGCCCCTTGTGTTAAATAGCCTATCTTTATCAACCCTGTCGATTCCCTTGAGAATCTTGAATGTGGTGATCATATTCCCCCTAACTCTTCTGTCTTCCAACGAAGTGAGGTTCAATGTGTGTGTGTGTGTGTGTGTGTGTGTGTGTGTGTGTGTGTGAGTGTGTGTGTGTGTGTGAGTGTGTGAGTGTGTGAGTGTGTGTGTGTGTGTGTGTGTGTGTGTGTGTGTGTGTGTGTGTGTGTGTGTGTGTGTGTGTGTGTGTGTGTGTGTGTAAAAGAATGAGCAACATCTTCCTTAATCACATTGTAGTCCATGTGGAATAAGTGAAGAGATATATGTAGGACAGTGCACAGAGATATGGTGATACTTACATCTGCCTGAAGCATGTTATAGTGCTCCTCCTTGGCACAGAGGGACTCTTTGAGCACGGTGATGTGTCGTTGGTAGTCTGTATGTTGCTCTTCCAATGTCTTCATTTTGGCCGAAAGAGCCAGAATCTCTTGGTCACGTTTTTGGATCTCCAAGCGGGACTCCTCCAGCTACAGGAAGTATTTAGTTAGTAAACAGTCATAGTAACTTTAGATGTTAACTAAATGGTCAGATACAAGCATTTTCACATAACACACTGAAATGCAAACACAAATGCAGCTCTGTGTTTATTAAAACACACACACACACACACACACACACACACACACACACACAATCGAATATCAAATTATCTAAGTATTGAGAACAGGTTGAGGGCTACAGTGATGTCCCAGGTTTCATAAAGGTTAAGGGAAGTGTAAAAGCAAATAAAATACAATAAACAAGTGAACGTGAGTGAAAATAGCCGAGTTGGAAAAGTTTGTTTTCTAGAACAAACTATTTTCAATAACAAAGATGGCTGCCGCCGCCACCACGGGAAATGTAAACACACCAACAGATGATTGTTTCAAAGGATTCTCACCGCAAGATATAAGGAAAGGCGGTGTTCTTGGCAGGTTAGAGATAATTGAGGATATGCAAAAGAAGTACGAAGAAAAAGTGCTTAAATTGAAAGAGGGCAACGGAGCTCTCAGGAGTGAGTTTTGCACTTTAAAAGGAAGTATTCTTCAGCAAGGTAAGATTACGCATTAATGGACAAGGTAACAAATCAGGAGGAACAAATCAAGGAACTAGTGAAAGAAAATGAGGTATGGAAAGTGAAGAGTGGTAACTTTGAAGAAATAAGCAAGAAAATAGATTCATATAGTAAACAACTCCAAGGGCCCCTGAGGGCTAACATGGAGTTAGGTAAGGATCTGCAACTGGAAACTTCATTGACAACTCACATAGAGGAGGTCAATAAAGAACTAGAAAGTATAAAGAAGATCATTTACATCTCTCTTTTACATCTTATATGCCCAAGATGTAAAAGAGAGAGAGACGATTAAGGAAGTGTGTTTGGAAGTCAAAACCAGAAATGACAAACAAAATGCAGATCTTTGGCAAGCAATTAGGAAAGAACTGGTTACCAACAGTAAACTAGTACAAAACACTGTAGATAGAAGTAAGTCCACAATAATTTTTGGATATTTAGAGAAGGAAATTTCATCTAGGGTGGACCGAGCAACAGAAGAGATGAAAATCATAGAAAAAATATTAGGATTAGGAGAAGGCCTAAATTCAAAGGAGCATGTCAGTGATTTTAGAAGGATAGGAAAATATGAGAAAGACAAGAACCGCCCCTTAAGGGCGACATTTAATGGAGTGAAGTATATGGCAGAAGTGCTTCGGAATACCAGAAAATTGCAATGTGACAAGGATGGATAACTTTGGTCAATACGACAAGACCTCTCAAAGGACAGAGAAAAGCTGAAAATGAACCTCATTGAAGCGAAAAGTCTAAATGGGGGATAGAAATGAAAAAGAAAGGAATTCTTTTTTCTACAAAGTGTCAGGGACTGGAAAGCTTGTGAAAAGGTACATAGAGACAAAGCAACAAAATCATTAAAGGAAGGGGGGTGTAAAAAACAAAGGGAAGGGGAACATGTTCCTGAAAATAGTATATACCAACATAGATGGTGTGAGATAAAAAATATTGGAGTTGAAGGATATAATTCAGCTCAAAGTCCCAGATATTGTCGCATTAATAGAGACGAAACTTGAAGAAAATATTTTAAATGGTTGTATTCCCAAGGGGCTACTCAGTTTGGAGATGTGACAGGAAAACTTGGAAGGGGAGAGGAGTGGCTGTGCTGGTGAAAGAACACCTGAAGGTAAGAGAGTTAATATTTGAAAATCCTCGAGACATTGACATAATAGCATTGCAGGTCTAGAATCAAGATCATTTTAAATGCTTACAGCCCACCAGCAAGAAACATATGGACAAAGGAAGAACTGGATGACAAACGAGAGGGTCTTATAATGGTCATGAGAGAGATTATGGTAAGAGCTGACAAAGATAAATCCCTATTGCTGATACTGGGGCCTTCAACTTTAAAGCAATAGACTACAAGGCCTACGAGGCAAGAGCAGAGGAGATTTGGACAGGCAAATTTGAAAACCTCATCTTGGAGAAATTCATGTATCAACACGTCAAGCAGGCCACAAAAATGAGGGAAAGGGATGTTCCATCAGTACTGGATCTAATATTCACCAGGAAAGAAAAGGTATTTGACATCCAGTATCTTCCTTCCTTGCGAAAGAGTGATCACGTCCTCTTGGACATTAAATACGCTATCCAATATAATTTAGTAGAGAATGGGGACATTGAAACAGTTGTTAAACTCGATTTCAAGATAGGACACTATTAAGAACTTAGACTTTTTATTTCATGGTCATAATTGGACAGACTTGTTGCTAGGCAAGGAAGTAAATGAGATGTATTCCATATTTTGGAAATATACGATGAAGGCACACAAACATTCATACCAAAACAGAGATGCAGACATAGGAAACAGGGTTGGTTCAACAGAAATTGCGAGAAGGCCAGAGATCAAAAGACACAAGCATGGAATCATTATAGGAAGAGGCCGGACCCCCAAACATACCAGCGATACAAACACGCGAGAAACAACTACACGTCAGTAAGGAGAGAGGCAGAGAGAAACTTTGAAAACGGTATAACAGACAAATGTAAATCAGATCCAGGCCTTTTCTATAAATTCATTAAAAGTATGTTGCATGCCCTTTAAGAAGACCTGGACAAAATAAGTATATAGAGCCCCACTTGGCAAATGGAATTTAATGTAAATAAATGCCATGTTATGGAATGTGGAATAGAACATAGACCCCACAAAATTTATAAATTATGTGAAAAATCTTTAAAGACTTCTGATAAAGAAAGAGATCTAGGGGTGGTTCTCGATAGAAAACTATCACCTGATGACCACATAAAGAACATTGTGCAAGGAGCCTATGCCACGCTTTCTAACTTGAGAATTGCTTTTAAATACATGGATGGTGAAATACTAAAGAAATTGTTCACAACATTTGTTAGGCCAAAGCTAGAATATGCAGCAGTTCTATGGTGCCCATATCTCAAGAAGCACATCAACAAACTGGAAAAGGTACAAAGACATGCCACTAAGTGGCTCCCAGAACTGAAGGACATGAGCTATGAGGAGAGGTTTGAGGCATTAAATATGCCAAAATTAGAAGACAGACGAAAAAGAGTAACAGGAATTGATAAAATTGATAGGGAAGATTTCCTGAGACCTGGAACTTTAAGAACAAGATGCCATAGATTTAAACTAGCTAAACACAGTTGCCGAAGAAATATAAGAAAATTCACTTTCGCAAACAGAGTGGTAGATGGTTGGAACAAGTTAGGGAGAAGGTGGTGGAGGCCAAGATCGTTAGTAGTTTCAAAGCATTATATGACAAAGAGTGCTGGGAAGACGGGACACCACGAGCGTAGCTCTCATCCTGTAACTACACTTAGGTAATTGCACTTAGGTAATTACGTGCAGCAGCTCAGCACTACAATCAAATTTAACAAACCTCATCCATTTTATTATTATTTTTTTTTAAACTGCAGCCTACCATTTTTAAAACCTAACTGACATGTAATCTAGCCCTTAAAATAAATTCAAAATGTTAAAGTCTGCCTTTTAATAAATCGAATTGTATGATTTAGAAATACAAATCCATTCCTGGTGTATAAAAAGAAACTATAACACCTATAACAAAATGATGCCTAATAATAAATACATTCTCTCATACATTTAAAAACCTTATCTTTCACAACATATAAAGTCTTTTATCTTTACAAAACTTGCAACAGCTGTGTGTAATGGATCACAAAAACTTATTGAAATATAGTATTGAAACTCACGAACAAATCCATTAAAACTCATTTATTATGCATACTATTTCTAAAATAAAAAGCACTAAAAATCCTCTAAATTAAAAATAATACTAATAAAAATAACAATAATAATAATATTAATAATAATAATAATACATGATAGAGTTTTAAAAGTTAAATATTATAAAAAGAAAAAATGGACACTCGATTCCTGACTATAAAAATGTTACATTCGAAAATGAAATGGGTACAAAGAGAATTCAAAAGTAAATACAATAACTAATTAATGTTATTTGGATTTTTTTTAAATAACACCACTAGTCAGTAAGGAAGGAAGCAGGCGGTTATACATTAAGCTAAGAACTCTTATTTAGCTCAACAAATTATTTGTGCACATATCCTATACACACACACACACATATATTACACAATAAATAGCTGAACTACTGAGGAGCTATCAAAATTAAGCTCCAAAACACTACTTACAAAAATTATATTAAACTCACAGTTTAAAAAAAATGAACAAGTATCTCTAGTAATAATAATAATAATGTGTATATATATATATATACATACATACATACATATTATATATATATATATATATATATATATATATATATATATATATATATATATATATATATATATATATATATATATATTATATATATATATATATTAATTATTGTGACATCACAGAAGAAGACACTCAAAGTAAGATTTTCAGAGCTTATAAATACATCAGAAGTGAGAATTTGTGAGTTTGGACCAGGAATTAAGAAAGATAGGGAGAGGGAGGTAAGATCCTTCCTCCCCTCCCTGCATCCTAGTTTTCCTTCGGCCCTTGAACAGACCAACAGAGTGCTGCTATGGGTTTCACAGCGTGCTCCCCACCTCCCGTACCCAGTGCTCCACTACACCTGTGTAACAGCTGACACACACTGGATACTTGAGATAACATGAGGCTCGCTACAGTCTTGAAGGCAGTCAGAGAGAGAGAGAGAGAGAAAAAAAGACATGCAAAAGGATACGATCATTCTCAGAGTTTAGTGGCTAACTTACCTCTAGCTAATTATTGGCAATCTGATTACAGTAATGTATGCACAGGCCATATAGGCAAGTGGCCTTCATTCATTATTTATGGTTTAGACCATAACAAATTACAAGAAAAGTAATAATGCAACAGTTCTCCCATTACATATAATGTATGTGCAGGTGTAGGTGGTGGTGGCAGTGAGTGGGTGTAATTACCTAAATGTAATTACCTAAGTGTTATTACCTAAGTGTAGTTACAGGATGAGAGCTAAGCTCGTGGTGTCCTTTCTTCCCAGTACACTGTCATATAATGCTTAGAAATTACTGACGGTTTTGGCCTCCACCACCTTCTCACCTAACTTGTTCTAACCCTTTACCACTCTGTTTGTGAAAGTGAGTTTTCTTATATTTTTTCAGCAGCTTTGTTTAGTTAGTCCTGGGTGGGTGGGGTGTAAATACCTAAGTGTAATTACAGGATGAGAGTTGCGCTCATGGTGTCCGGTCTTCCCAGCACTATGTGTGTGTATGTGTGTGTGTGTTTGTGTGTGTCAGTGTAATTACCTAAGTGTGATTATCTAAGTGTAATTACATGATGAGAGCTACGCTCGTGGTGTCCGGTCTTCCCAGCACTATGTGTGTGTATGTGTGTGTGTGTTTGTGTGTGTCAGTGTAATTACCTAAGTGTGATTATCTAAGTGTAATTACATGATGAGAGCTACGCTCGTGGTGTCCGGTCTTCCCAGCACTATGTGTGTGTGTGTGTGTGTGTGTGTGTGTGTGTGTCAGTGTAATTACCTAAGTGTGATTATCTAAGTGTAATTGCATGATGAGAGCTACGCTCGTGGTGTCCGGTCTTCCCAGCACTATGTCTTCACAGTCTTCACAGCACTATGTGTGTAATTACCTAAGTGTAATTACCTAAGTGTAGTTACAGGATGAGAGCTACACTCGTGGTGTCCCGTCTTCCCAGCACTCTTTGTCATATAACGCTTTGAAACTACTGACAGTCTTGGCCTCCACCACCTTCTCACTTAACTTGTTCCAACCGTCTACCACTCTATTTGCGAAGGTGAATTTTCTTATATTTCTTCGGCATCTGTGTTTAGCTAGTTTAAATCTATGACCTCTCGTTCTTGAAGTGCCAGGTCTCAGGAAATCTTCCCTGTCGATTTTATCAATTCCTGTTACTATTTTGTATGTAGTGATCATATCACCTCTTTTTCTTCTGTCTTCTAGTTTTGGCATATCTAATGCCTCTAACCTCTCCTCGTAGCTCTTGCCTTTCAGTTCTGGGAGCCACTTAGTAGCAGTCGTTTTTCTCCAAGTGTTCTACCAATTTAGTTTTAATTATTTTTTCCAATATTTTGACTATTACACTTGTCAATGATACAGGTCTACAATTGAAAGGGTCTTCCCTGCCACCCTACAGCCCTTTGGTAGATTGGAACTAGGTTAGCCTTTTTCCACACTCATCTGCTAGGACTCCTGTACACAGGGATGCCTGAAAAATCGGTTGAAGCAGAATGCTGATGGAATAGGCCAGGTTCTATTTTTCATTTGTCTGCTATTCCTTTCTCAAAATTTCTTTCTGCCTCTCTCCTCACTGCTGAGTAGTTGTTTCTCAGATTTTTGTATCTCTGGTTTGTTTGAGGGTTTGGCGTCTTCTTATATTGATTCCATTTTTGTGTCTTTTGATCTCTGGCCCTCTCGCAATTCATGGTGAATAAATTCTGTTCCTAGTTCTGCATCTCTGCTTTGGTATAAATTTTGTTGTGCCTTCATAATATATTTCACAATATTTGACATACATCTCATTTACTTTCTTGCCTAACAGCAAGTCTTTCCAGTCAAATTCCTTAAAGAAATTTCCGAGTTCCCCATAATGACCTCTCCGGAAATCAGGGTGTTCAGCTGCTTTAACCTCCACATTTTCTTCCAGCTTATAACATATTGCATACTTCATTCCAAAAGAGACATGGTCACTTTTACCCAAGGGAAGAAGGTACTGAATGTCAAATATATCGTCCTCTTTCCTGGTAGATATAAAATCCAGCATGGAGGGAACCTCCCTTTCCCTCATCCTCATAGCTTGTTTAACATGCTGATACATGAATGTTTTCAGGATGAGGTTTATGAATCTACAGTGTATGTGTGTGTGTTTCTTTACTGAATATGACAAAGGGTTAGATCAATGATTCTAGCAGGAATTTTCTATTTATTTCTTATATAATTTTTCACTTGAGAAAGTTGAAAAATTAATTATCCAATGTTCCTTTTTAATTTTACAACTTGATGCTAATAGATGTGTTTTCTCGAACCTGCCAACATTTTCAGAGGTGAAGTGTATACAAGTTAGCATGAGTAACCAAAAATATAACCAAGGAGAATGATGATAAGTAAGATGTCACATTTGCCAAAAGGCCCTCTACAGTTTCCTTACTTCCTATGTTCTTATGATGGCTGGTGTAATGTACTGGATATTCTGCCATGGCACCTGCCAGCTGGATGGACAGCGCTTCGAATTCGTAGTCCTGAGGTTCTGGGTTCGATCCCCGGTGGAGGCGGAGACAAATAGGCAAAATGTTTCTTTCACCCTGATGCCCTTGTTACCTAGCAGTTAATAGGTACCTGGGAGTTAGACAGCTGCTATGGGCTGCTTGCTGGGGGTGGAGGCCTGGTCGAGGACTGGACCGCGGGAACACTAAGCCCCGACATCATCTCAAGATAACCTCAAGATGGACCATGATACCTGATCAACCAGGCTGTGAGCAGCCACGCCCAACAGCCTGGTTGACCAGTCGAGCAACGAGGAGGCCTGATCAACGACCGGGCTGCGGGGTCGCTAAGCCCCAAAATCACCTCAAGGTAACCTCCAGGTATGGTTTTGAATATGATAGAATTTGGTTACTCAAGCAACGTGTATACACTTCAACTCTTTGAAAATGTTGATAGGCTTAACACAGCACATCTCTTAGCATCAATCCATAGAAAACAAAAAATGAAGATTGGATAGTTAATTTTTTACTTCCTTCTCAGGTGAAGAATACCATACAAAATAGAGAGAAAATTCATGCTAATATCACTGCTCTAACTCTTTTTGTCATATTTAATAACATATATGTTTACATATACATATACAGTATGCTAAAAATTTGATTAATACAAAATTAAATTTACAGTAAAGTTAGGTTGTATCAAAAGTCTTCAGGTGGAATTGACAGATGGAAGGAGAGATCTACACTCTCACTAACAGCTATTTCCAGTTCAGTATGTATTGTGATGAGATGTAACTGCACTGGTCTAATAAATCTATAAGTCTGATTTTTCTAATATATATGAAAATACCTCAATACCTTGAGTGGGTCTTAAGCCCACTGCCCAACATAATCTCGCCCAATGCAGGATCGCCTATACCATCAAAGTCTTGCCAGGCTCTAAAACAACACAATGGTCCTTGGGCTAGGGCATTTTGGCCTAGTCCAAATGCCTTCTGTTTGGTGTTCAGATTTTCTAGGTCAAAATGAATCCCGCCTTTATAAGAATCAGTACAGGGTACACATTTTCAAAACAAAATATTGTTTCAACACTATACTGCTTCAACACTATACTGCTTCAACACTATACAGTAACACCAAGTTACCAGAGAGATCATCATTGTCAGCCAATATAATACCAAGGTGCCCTTTGTCTAGCCTTCAAAACATTGTGGTCCAACTGGCCAGAATATTAAGTGGACAGGTTCTCAAAGCTGAATTATATTTCACAAATGTTCACAAAATGATCTGGGAAGCAAGATAAAAAAAAAAATTGAGCCCAAAGTTGCATATCTTCATGATTTAAATACTGGCTATGGTTGGATGGTCAAGATGATGTCTCGGGCGACAAAATCTTGTTGGACAGCTGCTTTTAGTCCCTCTTAAAAGTTTAGGTATTTTCAGATACAAAAGTCAGAAACAGTTCAGGAAAATATATATATAAATATATATATATATATATATATATATATATATATATATATATATATATATATATATATATTATATATATACTGTATATATGCAAGTAATGAAGAACAATATCTTAATTATTAATTAAGTAATAATACAGGTACTTTTCTTGTAATTTGTGTGTAGACGTCAGGTAACAGATGCCTCCTGGAGATCCATGACGTCACTGTTATAAACAAAAGGCCGCCACGCCTCCTCACTCCTACAACCAACTGTCTCCATTATGGTGATGGCGGGAAGCTCTAGAGAAATAGAAATGTGAAGCTCACACTACAATATCTACACACATGTCCACTGTTTCTGCCTAACGACCGAGTTCATGACAAGTCGCTGCAAGTCTACAGGAAGGTGTGAGTGTCTACAACTAAACAATATCCCCAGGAAAATATTAACTTTTGGAAGGCTTGCCTATCATTGAGAAAATAGCAGAATACTGTTTTTAATTTTGAAAAAAAAAAAAACTCTGGGAAGTGCGGGAGGCCGAGAGGTGTGTGGCGTGGCGGCCCCTTAAATTGTGACGTCACACTCCAAGTGACCACAACTTACTTGCGATTTGGCTTTGCGCTCTCGCTCCTGCAGCACCTGGAGGAGGCGCGAGTCATCTGTGGGTGGAGGCGTGACTAGGGAGGCGCGGGAACCCCAGCGAGAACCAGCCAGGCTACCTCCGATGAGGCCCCCCCCTAGGCCCGCCCCTCCCGACTCTCTGGCCATGGCCACCTCCCCCTCCAGGAGCGCCACCTCACGCTCCAGCGAAAGGATACGCGCGTCCTTGGTCTCCAACAGCGCCGTCAGTGTGGCCGAGGTACCGGCATCAGTAGCAGGGCCGTTGAGCCCCCACGACCCCACGAAGCTATGGTCGTGCTCGCGCCGCAGCCGCTCCGCCGCCTCCAGAGCCTCCTGCAGCCACACCCACACCCGGTCAACCGCAGGATATTGCCGTACAATTAAACAACCGCAGGCACCACTACTGCCGCACACTCCGCGGCCAACATACTACCCGCTCTCCACACCGCACAACAACTCTGATTGTCGCACAAACTCTACCACACGCCTATCTAACCTTTTAGTTAAGATAATCATCTCACAGGAACCAATTATATGTTTTTCATTATATCAAAGTACGTAATTATCAAAAGAAGGCACCAAGTTGGGGAGACTATGTAGCTCATTATATCTAAGGCAGTCCGAATTTGAATATTTTTTCTCAACTCCACGAGACAGCTCTCGGGCGACTTTGGAAATACCTTGGCTTCCTTTAATTATTATTAATACAGGTGCTCTACTTTTGAAGTACACAACAGTAGGGGAAAAAATTGTATTGTAGACAATCAGACTTTGCAGTGAGGTTGAGAGAACGTCTCGGATACTTGCGGTACAAAGATAGGAGGAGGGAAGGGATATGAGAGAAATAACGCATAGTACACCACAACATTAGTGACCCACCCACCCACCCGCCCACTCTTAGGTAATCCAGAGTAACCAAAACATTAATGGGGCTATTTGGAAATACCACACACATTTAACCAAGTCACATATTGTCTCCATACAGCTGATTGGATCACTCAGGTAAACATGGATAACTAACTGGATTACTCAAGGTGACTACACAGATGTAAGTGAAAAGGTCCCAGGTCACTATACAGATGACTGAAAATATGACCAAACCACACATCAGAAGATGAAGAAATGACAACATTTTGCTTCGTCCTGGACCATTATCAAGTCATATGTAAGAAAGAGGGAGAGTGATTGATGAACATTAAGCCACCCAAGAGGTGGCACGGGCATGAGTAGTCTGTAAAAAGGGAAAGGAAGGAGCGGGTAATAAATAAGGAAGGAATGAGGTGAGAAGCAAATAAGAGAAGGTAAGGTGTAAGGTGAAGACAGGTAAGAGATGACGGTAATTCTTAGAACAGGGTTAGAGTAAAGTGAAAGGTAAGAAAGGATGAAATGTATGAATGGATGAATGGGATGAAGGAAGGAAGGAATAAGGTAAGAATAAGAGGAGAATAATAAAAAAGAAAAGGGGGTAGGATTAAGTCAGGCCACATTTGCTAAGAAGGTTAGAGCATTTAAGTAATTACTGTGAAAGGGAAGTGTCAACAGCAACAGAGCCAGGACTAAGGTTCATCTTGGGTATGTTGTGTATCAGAGACAATTCGACAAGATGGCATCTGTGAAGAGTAGAGGCAGGAAAGATTATTGCATAAGCAGACCAATCAATAGGATGATTAAGAGTTCATAACATGACAGAAGAGAGCATCGTTTGTGTTTACAGACTTGCTTTCTTCTGCAAACAATGCTCTCTTCTATCATGTTAGGGGACTTTTACTCAACCTATTGATTGTTGTTGTTCTAAAATACTCTTTTCTGCCTCTACTCTTCACAGATAAGGTTTTGTCGAATCAGCTCTGATACTCCACATACCCAACGTGAACCTTAGTCCTGGCTTTGTACTGTTGACTCTTCCCTCTCCATAGTATATACTTAAATGCTCCAACCTTCTCAACAAATGTGGCCTTACTTAAGCCTACCACCTTTTCTTTTTCTTACCCTCCTCTTATTCTTATCTTATCCTATTCTTCCTTCATCCTATTATTACACTCATCCCATTCATAACTTTCATCCTTTCTTACCTTTTGCCTTACTCTTACCTACTAAGAATTACCTTCTCTTACCTGCTCACCTTACACCTTACCTTCTTCTAGGAATTAATTACCTGCTTCTCACCTCTATCTTTCCTTAGTTATTGCCTGTTCCTTCCTCTCTTTCCTTAAAGGGCTATTCATGCCTGTGCCACCTCTTGGGTGGCTTAATCTTTATCAATAAATCAATCAATCAATAAGCATCACACCAGAAATAAATATATATTTGACATCCCCAAAGCCAAACTAAATATGTGCAAAAACTTCATGCAAATAAAAGGACCCAGTCTATGGAACTCGCTCACTAATGAATTAAAAATTTGTCCAACCTATGCCTCATTCAAAAGTAAAACCAAAAAGTTCCTAATTTCATCCTCATAGTTTCCTACCTTGTGCTTCAAATTCACACTGAACCTTGTGCTACCCACTCCCCAATATTAGTACTTAAGACATACATCTTCACCAGTGCAATCACTTCTGTCAATTTGTATTGTACTTGTACTGATATCAAATTTTGCTACAATGTACCTTTTCATCTTACATGATCTTTTTAGTTTAAGGACCTGCCTGAAACATTATGAGTGTTAGTGGCTTTGCAACAATGTAAAAATACCAATTTTATGTAATCTCTCAAACCTATTGTACCGTGTTGTAAATAAATAAATAAATAAATGACAAATAAAATAAATAAATCTTTCTCTCCCTCACATACAACTTGATAATGGTCCAGGATGGACCAAAACGTCATCATTTCTCCATCTTCCGACGTGTGGTTTGATCATCATATCTTCAGCCACATTATTGTGACTTATCGTCTGCAGATGACTGAAATATTTCATAATTAATTAAGTGACCAAGTAACCCAAGGGCATCTTACAATTGGCCAGACCACCCAGGGGTATCACAGCAGTAACCAGTTTACCCAGGTATATTACAAAGCTAGATGGCACACTAGGCATGTGGCACAGCTGACCTGGTCACTGGGATAGCAACACAGCTTAACAATTCACTGAGATTCCGATTATCTAGCCAGGTCTCACAGGCTGCTACACTGCAGACTGTTCCACATGAAGATGCTACAGTCCTGACTGTTCCACATGGGGATGCTACAGTGCAGACTGTTCCACATGGAGATGCTACAATCCTGACTGTTCCACATGGGATGCTACAATGCCGACTGTTCCACATGGGGATGCTATAATGCCAACTGTTCCACATGAAGATGCTATAATGCCAACTGTTCCACATGAGGATGCTACAATCCCAACTGTTCCACATGGGGATGCTACACTGCAGACTGTTCCACATGAAGATGCTACAATGCCAACTGTTCCACATGGGGATGCTTAATTGAGGGATTGGTAGATAGCACACAGGACTCGTAATTCTGTGGCACAGGTTCGATTCCCGCACCAGGCAGAAACAAATGGGTAAAGTTTCTTTCACCCTGAATGCCCCCTGTTACCTAGCAGTAAATAGGTACCTGGGAGTTAGTCAGCTGTCACAGACTGCTTCCTGACAGTTGAGAGGCGGGCCGAAACAGCAAAGCTCAACCCCCGCAAACACAACTAGGTGAACACAGTGCAGACTGTTCCACATGGGGATGCTACAATGCCGACTGTTCCACATGGGGATGCTACAATGCAGACTGTTCCCATGGGGATGCTACAATGCCGACTGTTCCACGTGGGGATGCTACAATGCCGACTGTTCCACGTGGGGATGCTACAATGCCGACTGTTCCACGTGGGGATGCTACAATGCCGACTGTTCCACGTGGGGATGCTACAATGCCGACTGTTCCCCATGAGGATGCTACAATGCCGACTGTTCCACGTGGGGATGCTACAATGCCGACTGTTCCACGTGGGGATGCTACAATGCCGACTGTTCCACGTGGGGATGCTACAATGCCGACTGTTCCACGTGGGGATGCTACAATGCCGACTGTTCCACGTGGGGATGCTACAATGCCGACTGTTCCACGTGGGGATGCTACAATGCCGACTGTTCCACGTGGGGATGCTACAATGCCGACTGTTCCACGTGGGGATGCTACAATGCCGACTGTTCCACGTGGGGATGCTACAATGCCGACTGTTCCACGTGGGGATGCTACAATGCCGACTGTTCCACGTGGGGATGCTACAATGCCGACTGTTCCACGTGGGGATGCTACAATGCCGACTGTTCCACGTGGGGATGCTACAATGCCGACTGTTCCACGTGGGGATGCTACAATGCCGACTGTTCCACGTGGGGATGCTACAATGCCGACTGTTCCACGTGGGGATGCTACAATGCCGACTGTTCCACGTGGGGATGCTACAATGCCGACTGTTCCACATGGGGATGCTACAATGCCGACTGTTCCACATGGGGATGCTACAATGCCGACTGTTCCACATGGGGATGCTACAATGCCGACTGTTCCACATGGGGATGCTACAATGCCGACTGTTCCACATGGGGATGCTACAATGCCGACTGTTCCACATGGGGATGCTACAATGCCGACTGTTCCACATGGGGATGCTACAATGCCGACTGTTCCACATGGGGATGCTACAATGCCGACTGTTCCACATGGGGATGCTACAATGCCGACTGTTCCACATGGGGATGCTACAATGCCGACTGTTCCACATGGGGATGCTACAATGCCGACTGTTCCACATGGGGATGCTACAATGCCGACTGTTCCACATGGGGATGCTACAATGCCGACTGTTCCACATGGGGATGCTACAGTGCCGACTGTTCCACATGGGGATGCTACAGTGCCGACTGTTCCACATGAGGATGCTACAGTGCCGACTGTTCCACAAGGGGATGCTACAATGCCAACTGAAAATGTGAGATTGCTTCAACTGACACCTTATACACCTATATTAACAAGCCAAGTTTACTACATAAGAAATAATAAGGGTCAGTAGGTCTACGTTAAGCAGCAAAATCACACAGGCCATTTGGTTAGTCCACATCGCCACACATTTGCTTACATTAACCAGGGTCACCACACTGTCTGAACCAGTCACACGTCTGACTCAATCAAGGTTACCCTACACACCCGTTTGGGTCAGTCAGTCTGTACCTCATAGCTACATGAATTAACTAACCTGACATCCAAAAAAATGATAGCAATTATAGCTACTATGGAGGGAATATACGAAATACGGACTGTTGCAACCCCCAAAAGTTCATGTTTTTGTACTATAAATTTTGTAGAAGGCAACGAGCAAACTTAACTTTTCCTAGACCTAGTATAGTATGTATATATGCACTAACATAGGCTTAAGATTACTTATTTTGGCCTAGGACAGGTTAGGTTTATGGCTCTTCTATTCAAGTTTTTGCTATGCCCTTTAGTATTGCAATAGTACAAATAGAACTTCTCTTGTATAGAACAGTCTATAGTGTGTACATTCCACCCATAGTAGCCATATGAAACGTTTTATCATTTTTGGAGGATGGTTACCACTCCATTATTTAAGTTCCTTCTTGTGGGATCATCTCAACCACCACATTGCTCTTAAGGACAATAATTGTTATCATACATCTGTTGAGGCTAAGCAGCATCACCACATACGTAATTAAGTGAAAGTAACTACAAACTGCTTTCAAAGGATATGAGAAAATTTAAGCCTCAAGACCAAGAGGCAATGTTTGCATTAACTAATGTTATTACAAAAACTTTGTTCAACGAAGGTTACCATAAATGTCTGGATCATTTAAGATTATCATTCATCTACTTAGGCCAATCACAGACATTGCACAGCTGCTCATGTTCAGGATGCCTATTCAATTGCTTAGGACAACAGTTTCATAACATTGCTGTCCAAATCAGTCTATCACCATACATCCATCTAAGTTAGCTGGGGTCACCGCAACTCCCTTGGCAGACCGTGATGACCACACAGCTGTACGTGTTAAATAAATGACTGAGGCAATCCGAGTTACCACACAGTTTCCTGGGGGAGAGTGGAGGGGGGTCACCAAACAGCACCCGAGTCACAGGGAGTCACTAATCTACTGCTTTGATCAACCAGAGCAGCCAGGCAAACAACCAAGGTCACTGAATTTGAGTTGGGGGGGGTCACCATGGTATCTAAACACCTGCAGACACCACAACATGCACAACACCTGCATTTTATCTTCCAGGTGTTGTCATCTTCATGATACTGCACAGGTGCATACCACAGAGGACTAACAAATACACACATACACAAAATGACACTAAAAGAAGCTGAATATAACAAGATTTCGAAGACTGAAAGATTGAACAGATGCACAGCCCGTCCTCATAAACAAAGGCCAAAGTCCATTCCATGCACCCACCAAATCCACCGTTTGTGAATGAAAAACGGTTTACACATGACTCACAACTGATGACGTCCGAATGCTTCTCAAACAAGAACTTCGCTGGCGACTTTTATTCGAACCACAACGCTGTAAATGCTTCACCCACGTACTACAAGTACAAATAATCGCCAACAGAACCTAAACACCTAACCTAGCCTTACCAATGCCTAAATGTGTACAGCATGCCAATATATAACAATATTGCAGGCGATGAGTCACAATAATGTGGCTGAAGTATGTTGACCAGACCACACACTAGAAATTGAAGGGACGACGACGTTTCGGTCCGTCCTGGACCATTCTCAAGTCGATTGTGATGAGGACAGGTAGGGACAGGTATTAAATAGGCAAGAGAGAGCTGAGGAGGAAAGTCAGGTGTAGGGGATAGTAGTAATGAGAACTGCAGCAGGCCTATTGGCCCATATGAGGCAGCTCCTAATATAACCACCGAAGGAGATAGTAATAGGAATAAGAAGAGGATAGCAAGGGAGCGTAGAAGACAATGAACAGAAAAAGGGAGAAGAGAGAAAGAAAGGGAAAGAGAAAGAAAGAAATGGAAGGGGGAAAGCTTATGTTAAGTCACGTTTGTTAGAAAGATTAGAGCATTTGAGTATATACTGTGAAAGGGAAGAGTCCACAGCAACAAAGCCAGGACTCAAGTTGATGTTGGGTACATTGTTAATAAGAGCCGATTCTACAAGACGGCGTCTGTGTAGAGTAGAGGCAGGAAAGATTATTTTGGAAGAAGACCAATCAATGGGATGATTAGAATCCCTCACATGGCAGAAGAGAGCATTGTTAGTGTCTGCAGACATAACACTTCTCTTGTGTTCTTTAAGTCTGTCATTCAGTGTACGGCCAGTTTCGCCAAAGTATTGGAGAGGACAAGATGAACAGGAAATAGAGTAGACACCAGCAGCATTAGAAGCAGGAGGAGCAGTGTGAACTAGATTGCTACGAAGTGTGTTAGTTTGTCGAAAGGCGAGTTTAATGTCAAGAGGACGAAAGGTATTGGTAAAAGTTTTGAGTTCAGATATGAAGGGAAGGCATAGTACAGTGCTACTAGTGTTGGAAGCAGGTTTAGGATGAAAGAAATTTTGTTTAGCTTGAGAGTGGGCACAGTTGATGAAATGCAAAAAACGAAACGTCGTCGTCCCTTCAATTTCTAGTGTGTGGTCTGGTCAACATATAACAATATTTATTTATATTTAAGAAAATTCCTATTTTGAATGAACAGCATGTTAAAATTTATGAATGCATCTTTGGGGTCAACCACTGGATGGAATGGACTTGGTCTGAGGACGGGTTGAAGACGGAACATGCAGGCAAAATAGACAGAAAACAATAAGCATGAACCGTCTGTCTAACACTGAGTACCAAGAATAAAGAAATTATGTTCTTGAGTTGAGGAGCAGTCTCACTAGTCTGAACGACCCAGTTAATTGGCTCATTACTTAGTGCAGTACAGTTAGGTCAAGGTAGACTACAGCACAAGCTTCTACAGTAACATGGATGACGTCACGCACAGGGTTATATATCACGTCCTGAACAACGTTATGTCTAGGCTAAGTTATTCATTAGTGACAGGAGGGAGGCCTACCAAAATAAGGCATTTACACTAGGTTAAATATTGAGACAATCTGATAAAATGGCAGATTGTTTGCAATGCGGTTCTATACCTGAAATGCATTTAACAATGAGCAGGCACCTTAATTTAATAAAATAAATATATGCATTTTCATAAGGAAGCACAACCTTATTGATCACGGATATATAGATCTGAATATCAAGTAGAGCAAGTTAAGGAGGACAGATGTTTTCATCATACTAACACAACAACCCAGTCTCCTGTTTAGATAGTAGTTTTTGTAACTTATGTGCACCATAGTACAAAGATTGCCGTTCTAAGCAATGAGATAGTAGAACTTTGTACTATTCACGCTCTAGAGTTGGGGAAAATGAAACTAAAAACCAAACTTAAATATTAATAAGCCTAGTATAGCACACACATGTACTATATTAGGCATCAAATATCGTGTATTAGGCCTACGAAGGTTAGGTTAGGTTACTTTAGTTTGTCTTTGTAACATAAATAGAAAATAGTTTTCCAGTTTGTCCAACTCAAGAGTGCCGATTTCTACTTTCTAATTACATTCTACGTCGGTATATATACTATGGTCCTCATCGTTATTAAAGGTACTACCAAAACAGAAGGATGGGCTGAACACAATGATCAGCTGAAACACTTATTATAATAGTTTAAATTCATTAAGTTAATCTCAAGAGATAGTAAGGGAGGGAGAAAGACTAAGGAGCTAATATTAAAGTTATATCGGGCTTCGTGTAAGTAGTATTCTAAATTGAGAAAATGATTGGTAGGCTATTATTAAACATTATCGTCAATCCATAAGCAGGTTTTGATACGTGTATGTATGTATGAGGGGTGGGTGTGTGTAATTACCTAAGTGTAGTTACAGGATGAGAGCTACACTCGTGGTGTCCCGTCTTCCCAGCACTCTTTTGTCATTTAATGCTTTGAAACTACTGATGGTTTTGGCCTCCACCACCTTCGCACCTAACTTGTTCCAACCGTCTACCACTGTTTACATAAGTGAATTTTCTTATATTTCTCTGGCAGCTTTGTTTTGTTAGTTTATATCTATAACCTCTTATTCCTGAAGTTCCAGGTCTCAGGAATTCTTCCTTATCAATTTCATCGATTCCTGTTATTATTTTGTACGTAGTGATCATATCACCTCTTTTTATTCTATCTTCTAGTTTTTGAATATTTAGTGCCTCTAACCTCTCCTCATAGCTCTTATCTTTCATTTCTGGGAGCCACTTAGTTGCATGTCGTTGCACCTTTTCCAGTTTTTTTATGTGCATCTTAAGATATAAGCACCATACAACCACTGCATATTCCAGCCTTGGTCTAACGAAAGTCGTGAATAATTTCTTTAGTATTTCTCCATCCATGTATTGAAAAGCAATTCTGAAGTTAGAAAGTGTAGCATAGGCTCCTTGCACAATGTTCTTAATGTGGTCCTCTGGTGATAGCTTTTATCTAGAACCACCCCTAGATCTCTTTCTTTATCAAAATTCAATAAAGATTTCTCACACAATTTTAGGTTGTGTGGGGTCTATGTTCTCCTATTCCACATTCCATAACATGGAATTTATTCACATTAAATTCCATTTGCCAAGTGGTGCTCCACATACTTATTTTGTCCAGATCTTCTTGGAGGGCATTACTATCATCTAAGTTTCTTATCCTTCCTATTATCTTAGCATCATCAGCAAACATGTTCATATAATTCTGTATTCCATCTGGTAGATCATTTATATAGACAATGAACACTACCAGTGCAAGAACTGAACCCTGTCGTACTCCATTTGTAACATTTCTCCAGTCAGATACAATGCCTCTGATTACTGCCCTCATTTTTCTATCAGAAAATTTTTCATCCATGTTAGAAGCTTACCTGTCACCAGTGTTCCAGTTTCCAGGACAACCTCTTATGTGGAACTCTGTCGAAAGCCCTTTTTTAGGTCCAAATAGATGCAGTCAAACCAACCATCTCTTTCCTGTAAAATCTCTGCGGCTTGATCATAAAAACTGCGTAAATTCGTTACACAGGATCTTCCAGAGCGAAAACCATACTGTCTGTCTGATATTATATAGTTTTTCTCCAGGTGTTCTACCCATTTACTTTTAATTATTTGTTCAATATTTTAACTATTACACTTGTCAATGATACAGGTCTATAATTGAGGGGGTGTTCTCTGCTGCCACTTTTGTAGATTGGAACTATGTTACCTGATGTTTTCCAGATATCTGCTATGACTCCTGTACACAGGGATGCCTGTAAAATTAGTTGAAGTGGAATGCTGAGCTCAGGTGCACATTCTCTCAGAACCCATGGTGAAACTCCATCTGTACCAACTGCTTTGTTCTTACTTAGTTCCTTGAGCAGTTTTTCCACTTTGTCTCTAGACACCTCTATGTGCTCTATGTTGTTCTCTGGAATTCTTATTGTGTCTGGTTCCCTGAAGATTTCATTTTGCACAAACACACTTTGGAACTTTTCCTTTAATGTTACACACATTTCCTTTTCATTTTCCATGGATCTGTTTCCCATTTTCAACCTCTAAATATTATCCTTTATTGACCAGACCACACACTAAAAGGTGAAGGGACGATGACGTTTCGGTCCGTCCTGGACCATTCTCAAGTCGACTGTGTCTCACAATCGACTTGAGAATGGTCCAGGACGGACCGAAACGTCATTGTCCCTTCACCTTCTAGTGAAGGTCTGGTCAACATACTTCAGCCACGTTACTGTGACTCACCGCCTGCATTATCCTTTACCTACAATTTGTTGTTTATGAATTTATAGAATAGGCCTGGTTCTGTTTTACATTTGTCCGCAATCCCTTTTTCAAAATTTCTTTCTGCCTCTCTCCTCACTGCCGTGCAGTTGTTTCTCGAATCTTTGGATCGCTGATATGGTTGGTGGTTTGGCCTCTTCCTATATTGATTCCATTTTTGTGACTTTTGGTCACTGGCCCTCTCGCAATTTCTGTTGAACTAATCCTGTTTCCTGGTGCTGCATCTCTGCTTTGCTATAAATTTTTTTGTGCCTTTATCATATATTTCACAAAACTTGACATACATCTCATTTACTTCCTTGTCTAGCAACAAGTCTGTCCAATTATACCCACTAAAAAATTGTCTAAGGTCGCCATAATGTCCTCTCCTGAAGTCAGGTTTTTCAACTGCTTCAACCTCCTTATTTTCTTCCAGATTATAACGCATTGCATACTTTATTCCCAAAAAGACATGGTCACTTTTACCCAAGGGAGGAAGGTACTGAATGTCAAATATCTCTTCCTCTTTCCTGGTAAATTTCAAATCTAGCATCTAGCAAATCTAGCCGACTATCAACAGTCGTGATCTATCTTTATTCCCTCTTGCTATAATCTCTCTCATTATTGTTATAAGACCCTCTCATTTACTATCTAGGTCCTCCTTTGTCCATGTGTTGCTTGGAGGTGGACTATATGCATTTATGATCATTAGTTTATCATCCTCATGGCAGATCTCTATTGCTATTATGTCAACTTCTCGTGGACTGGCAATCATTATTTCGTTTACCTTTAGGTGTTCTTTCACCAGCACAGCAATGCCACTGCCTTTCCTAATTTTTCTGTCCCATCTCCAAACTGAGTAACCTCCTTGGGAATATGACATAATTTAAAATAACATTTTCAAGTTTTGTCTCCGTAAGTGCAACAATGTCTGGTGTCTGCAGCTGTATTATATCGCTTAACTCCAGTATCTTCGATCTCACTCCATCTACATTGGTGCATACAATTTTCAGGAACATGTTCCCCTTCTCCTTATTCTTCACTACTCTCTCTAGCAATTTTGTTGTTTGCCTTTTTGTACCATTTTACTGGCCTGCCTACCCCTATTACTTTGTAGAAAATTGATTGATTTTTTCTTCGTTTCTGCTCTCATTTAGACGTTTTGCCTTTACGAGGTTTAGTTTCAGCTTCTCTCTGACTTCTCTTGAAAGATCTCGTCTTAAAGATCTCACTTTCCCATCCTCATCACTTTGTAATTTTCTAGCATTCCTTAGTACTTCTTCCATCTTTTTGGCACCGTTTAGGATGATCCTCAGAGGTCAATCTTTCCCTTTTACGTACTTGCCTATTCTCCTGTAGTCGCACACATTCTCTATGGTAGTAAGACCTTCCACGAGGCCAACAGTTTTATCAACTACTTTCGCTTCTTCTACAGCTCTTTCTGACCTAGATGTTATCTCCATTTGTTTGTAACCAAAAATTATCTGGGACTTACTTTGATCATCTGTGTTTTGTACCAACTTTGGGTCAGATGCCAATTCCTTTCTCACTTCCAGCCTAATGTTTGTTTTATCCTGGTTGCTGCAGTGTTTGGCTTCCTTTATTGCTTCTTCAATTTTTTCCTTCTTCTTGGCCACTTGTGCATAGCTGAGTTGCATATCTTTCTTACACTGTTCTATTCCCTGTGTAACTTCCTCCATCTGTATTGACAAAAGCCGTTTCTTCTGTTGGATTTCCTACCTAACCTATTGTAGTCATTTATGTTTAAATTTGCTTTAAGTTCTTCCAAAGCTATTTTTAGAGTTTATTTTCCTCTTCCATGGCTTTGCAATTTGTTTCCAATTGATTCTTGTCCTTGCACAAGTCTTTCACTAAACCCTCAAGACATAAAACTTTGCTACTCAAATGGTCATTACTTTCTTTCAATTTACTGATTATTTCTACCATGAGAGTTCACTATAATATCTAATTTTGCCAACTTGTTTTGTACACTGCTTATATCAACGCTTTCTTCATTGAATCCCCAAAAATCAAGCTCTGTTTTGTTTTTCTTCTTGCCGGTGGCCATCTTGAATGTTGTTGTCTGTACTGTAAACACTAGGGCAACTTTTTTCTCATCCAATTTTTTCACTTCCCTTAGCACATTCATGTTATCTCATCTATTTTTCAAAAACACTATACATTTATGCCCCTTGGGACACCACTCACTATCATCAACCTGTACTACAATACTTAGGATTGTTGAAATATGCTGGAGCTCCTCTGATGCAGTTGTTGACACTAGGGGTGTCACCTTTTGAATTTTTGTGTGTGTGTTTGTGTTTGTGTGTGTGTACAGTATGTGTGTGTGTTTGTGTTTGTGTGTGTGTACAGTATGTGTGTGTGTAGACCAGAATCCTTCTAACATGGTGGTTTGTGGTGGATGGGTGTGGTGGCAGCACAGTCTACTTATACCCGAGTACAGCAACATCTAACTTCAGGAGGTTTGCCGGGCCAAGCTATATCCCTATCATTCCCTTCAGGATATCAGTAAATAACAATACCAAGTAACTCGATGAAAATTAATAGTTTACAAAAAATATCTTGATTTAGATTGACATTATGTCAACAGGTCAAGGGAATCGAGTCACCAGAGCCTCAGGAATTTTGTACAAAATGAGGACATCTAGTGGTGACTTGGGACAGTGTAGGAAGCAAAAACAAGGAATAGTATGATGTACCTTGGCCCTGGGCATGATCCCCCACAACAATAATCTACCACTACTGAGGAAGGTCTTCTCTATACACTAACAGTGTTTTGGGTCGCTGATCCACAAGCACCTGGGGTGGGCAGGTCCTCTCCACACCAAGTGATTGTTGACGCTTACCTTGCTCTAGCTCTAGCAACTCCTAAATCTATCTGGATTGTTCCTTGATCTAGCAAGGCATTATACTCGGGTACAGTCTACTTTACCCCGGGCAGGAGTCTACCTATACCCGGGCACTTGGCATCCCTCACCATGGACGTGGCATCGGTGCCTAGTCTGTCTGTCAGGCAGGTCACTTGGACTGAGTCAAATAACTGGTTCATTTGGAAGCAAAGCATTCATTAATGTAGAATACTTAAGTGGGTAAAAAATGTGTATATCTCGCAAAATACTTCATGATTGCACTAATCGTAGTGAAGGAACTTTTGAGTCGCAATGACTTATAGTTTAAAATGAGCAATGTTATTGTTATTATGTCGAATATGATTAGTCGTTTATGCATCATATTTCGCTCTGAGTCTTAATTCCCACGACCTGTAGGTTAAGTCGAGGGGCTAAGGTGGGTGTGAGGCGGGTTAAACGGGTGGTGGGCGTGGGTGGTGGCGCAGGTGGGGGGTGACCAGGCTGGCGGGGGCGGACTCGCTGCCCGGGCGGCTGCTGATGACGGCGGACTGGAGGTGGCAGGGTCGGGCGGCCTTCCTCCACGCTCACTCAGGCACACACCTGGCCCTCTCCTGCCACATGCAGGTGAGTCTTATCACCTCTCTCAACACCTTGCTCCTTACTCATATGGAAAAACAAGGCAGGGTTACACTTAACTTTTCTATACCAGATTTGAGTACTGTACTAACATTTTTTTTTTTTAATTTTGAAACCGTGCCACGGAGACTGGTGCGGCCCGACCCGCCACCTCGAAGGGTATTACAGAATGCTACTCACCTGGCGAAGTTTCTCACAATCGTCCTCTCGTTGACGTAGTATTTCCCTCACACGGTCCATCTCATTCTGGGTGTCGACTAGTCGCGCCCGCATTTGTTCCAACTCTACTGACCCTTCCTCATCTATATTTTTATCACCTATAACAACATGCAACAGCGCCATCAATGAAGTGACAGATGCCAGGCGCTACAGCCGACACATTGAACATGGCCATACGTTGTCACTAGACTACTGGTGGGGGAGACGCCAGGCCGGGAAACCTCACCCTCCTGACTCTTGGGGGGTGGGGATGTTCAAAGTGAGGAGAAGGTGAGGAGAGGTTGGTAGAGAAGTCTTCAAAGATTGCAAGAACATCTACTGATTTGAGGGTTGATACAAACCAATTACAAGTCCGTAAACATCAATATGTTACACAGAGTCCAATCCTACCCAAGGTCTGTCTGGGGCATAATGCCATGAGTTAACAGTAACCCCGCAAAAGTCATTCATTACTGGGGTCAAGGATGCTTCGTTCAGCCTGCTTTCCATGCCCGTCCTTAGACTACAGCCTGTGTCCCACAACTCTTCTCTACATTTCATCAACCTTGCTTATAATGATTACAATCAAGTTACTCATCACTTATTGAAATCTTTCTTGATTATTTGCAAATGAAACTTATTTTGAGCAAACTTTAGTCTTTCACTCTGATCAGTATGCATCCTCTTGGAGGGCTAAATATTACACATGCTTCTAAGAAGAGTGTGGGATGTGAACATCTGACAGGCTGATGAGAGGGACACAGCTGGGACCAGGAGGTGGCCGTGGCGGTGGATCAGAGGATGTGGAATTGTGAGAAAAGCTACAGAACTGTGATAATATAATTTTGTTGCTGGTGCTCAAGTGATTATGTGGAAGCATTTATTATTTACAATTGAACAAATACAGGTATGAACTCTTGACCATGTCTAAAGTTGAAAATATATAGCACTGAGACTAAAGTGAAGAGGATGAGATAAGAGCTGGGAGCTGGAGAGGCAACAGGTGGCCACCTACAGCCCTCAGCCAACAACAATGCACATTGTCAAGAATTTACCCTACGCTTCAAGTCCCGAACAGCAAGATCAATTTAAAGTTATGTGCAGTAAGTTGGACTGTTGCGAAGATATTTACTCTCTGCACCATCAGTTCTGTGCCAGCAGCGACTTGGGTTTTATATCTCCTTGAGGGTTCAACAACATCCCCCAACCACCGTGACGGCCATACTGTATCGGACATAATTATGATAATAATAAAAATAAACATATAATAAATACAAGACCAGAGAAGCTGCACCTGTTTCTGAAATACTGCCTGCATCTGTTGCATCATCGCCCGCTCCTCCTCCTTGCCTGAAACACAGTTCGAGATTGGTCACCCAGTCACAACATAAAATGATGTCACAGGAGGAGGTTGGCCTACCCGGGTTCTGCTAACAATGACGTCTAGGAGGGTTACATCTTATTAGGGTTCCGTTAACATTGACGTCATTAACCAATTGATAATCGATTCCAGAAAACGGTGAAGAGTATCAATATCTCCACTGGGTGACAGCAGGATGCTCAAATACTTTGGGAAGGACCAGAGATGGGAAAGGGAGAAGAACGAAGGGAAGGGAGGGTAAGAATTGGGGGACGGAGAAATGATGGAAGTAACTATCACCAATTAAACAGATGGTAAATAAAAATGGTAAAAATTAAAACACATCAATTCAAATCAAATTATATATGTTGCAACTAATTTATACAGCCAATAACTATAATTAATTTGGAGAAAGAGAGCAAGTTCGCCAATCGATGATAGTACTGTATGCTGAAAATATACGAGTGATTTGCATGTGAAAACGCATTAAATATTTGTAGCAAGAATACTAGTGAGAAATACTACAGAAGATACCACCTACCTGATGACCATTACTCCACCACACTGACAATGAAGATGCATAAACATGTGGTTCCTGTAGTTAAGTCAAATTTACCTGACAACCTATTAATTTAAAAGTATCAAATATGATACAAAATTATTAACCTAATCATTATGATACAAAATGATTCAAGGAATATAGCATATAAACCAAAAGAAATATACAATAGATTAGTATGAAAAAATATTGAGGCAATGTATTGAGATAGAGCTTGCGTTCCTAGGCCAGAACTCGTCAAGCATTTACCCAATAACTTATGAAACCTGAACATCTTTTCTCAATCATATCAGCTTTGTTTCTTTTGTTAAAAACTTTATGACTTGAACATTTCACATCTCAAGGTTATTTTCAACGACCTCATAGTGCTTTGCGGCTCATAAAATCTTTAATAAATGTAAACAATGCTGCCATTATCTACAAAAGATGCACGTGTTTCGTAAGTGGTTGCAGAAATGCTTGATGAATCCTGGCCCAGGTCCAGTCCTCCCCAACTACAGGCACTAAGTGAACCCGGGGAATCCAGGATTGAGAGTTCTATCCCACCAAATTGCTTCAATATTTTCTCATTGATAAGCAACGTTATTGTAATTTCATTGTCCAAGAGATGAACATGTTTTAGAATTATATAATTTACTCACTGTACATACAAGAACAAGATGGGATTTGGCACACTTCCCACAAGGAGTGAATACAAGATTTAATATTCACAAAAAAACAGTACTGAATGTAATTTAACACCATTTTCTGGGTGTGACCCGGAGGCTCCCAAGAGCTATACCGGGCTGATGTTTATATATTAGACCGTGGCAACAGTCAATCAAAGAAGTTCTAAGCCTACCGAGGACCAGAGCCAGAACCTGGCCCCCCTCAAGAGAAGCTTGAGGGGGCCAGGAGGAGCAATAGCCTAAAGACACCCCTGTGTAATTGGAAGCAGTCTTTGTCTGCCATCTACCAGGTCAGGCACCCAGAAAGGTGGGAATTTAAAAACAAACTACAGTACTGCTGGCCAAAAAATTGCAAACCGAAAGCCAAAAAAGCAAACAGAACTCCCAATCAAAAACCAGGAAACAAACATGACGTCACCACAACCGCCGCGCATCCATCTGTGCAACCTCTAACTGCAATCTGTGTCCCAGACCTCCATGCCAGCAAATCTCCCCAGTTCAGAGGGCCGAGTATCAAAAACGCGAAAAACCGCCGACCGTAAGGAGGGAGGGTTGCCGGGGAGCCTCCGGATCTCACCCAGAAAATAGTGTTTCATTACATTCATCGCTGGTTTTCTGTGGAGAGCCCCTTTGGCTCTCCGGAGCTACCTAACCAAAGATAAGGAAAACGGGACTCACCCGGGAGGTGGTCGTCACTCGCTCCTCAACTCAAAGTCGAGACAACTGGTCGCAACCTGCGACCCAAGACTATATACGCCCAAGAAGAACATTAACAAGGTAACATGCAGCCTGGACCCTGATCAACCTCCAAAAGCCCTGTTCCCGAAGATTGGCCAGGACCCTGATCAACCTCCAAAAACCCTGTGCCCGAAGATTGGCCAGGACATATTACCAAAACAGCAACTGAACACTGAACTTACGAAAGGCGTGGGCACGGGGATAGACCGCAGGCTGGCAGGACCGAATAATCCTGCAACAACCCGAGAGAAAGGAAACAGGGTCAACCCAAAGCGCGTCCTCTGCCACAGAGGCCGTGGTGCACAAATAACGTTGAAGAGCCACAGACAAAACATGATGCACCCTCGGCCGAACCAACCAAGCATCAACAACCCAAGGACCCCTTTGGAAAGCAGCAGACTCGTTCTTCGCCAGAAAAGAAGAAGGCTGCAAAAGAACGAAATTACCAAGACCGAAAGAGTAGAAACCCCTGCTCCGGAGGAGAGCATGAAGCTCCCAACCCAACCCCCAGAGGCCAATGCCAACAAGAAAAGAGCCTTAGAAAAACAGTCCTGAACCGAGTGTGG
Organism: Procambarus clarkii; assembly: GCF_040958095.1. NCBI lineage: Eukaryota > Metazoa > Arthropoda > Malacostraca > Decapoda > Cambaridae > Procambarus > Procambarus clarkii. Next base: position 15,332,548 of record NC_091212.1, on the reverse strand, counting down.
CCACCACAAACCAAGGAGAAGTGAGAAAAGAGAGCACCTGGTCTAAAGATCAGGATGGTTCAGGCGGCGCATGAGCAGGCCGTAGGTGAAATAATGCCTGAGAAAACTAGCGGAATGGAGCATAAGTGACATCCACCCCGAATGCAAGCTGCAGCGGCTCCGCCGACACTGCACGATATGAGGCGACAGTATTTGGCATAAGATCTTGAAGCAACCAAGAGAGAAAGGACAAACAATCCGATCAGAAATCAAAGACAACCTACGAAGAGACAAATATGCCGAAAGGACTGCCAGGAATTTCATACTGCTGTCTAGACAAAACTCACAGGTGGGATACCATCAACGAAGCCACCTGATCACCGTACAAGTGGTGATACACCCGCGTCAAAAACTACAGGACTACTCTCTCCTGGTAAGTCTCCAACTGAGCCAGGATCTGGAGCAACAACCGGACCGGAGGGAAGAGGTACAGGTAACTCCACCTCGACCAGGTGAGGTCCCATCGAATCGTGGGACCAGGTGAGAGCAAACAGCGCGAGCCTCCCCCCAATCGCCCTGTCAATGGGGCAACCCGTGAAAGGCCCGACAACCCCTACGAGAGCCCAACCGACGCTGAGAGTGATCACTGCGCCGACCAGATGCCGACAGCTCCAGAGGAGGTGCCAGCCCCGAATCTAGCACTACTGGCTTACGACGACCGAAGGAACCCCAAGATCTAGCACGACCCTTCCGGCAGGACCTCCATGGCCCCCCTGGAGAACCTACAAGTTTGACAAAGGCTGTCAACTAGGCGAAGCTGCCTGCAGAAAATGCACCACCACAGACTCTGCAAACAGCAACAGACAGATGGGGATGAAATCTAAGAACCAGGGCCCAAGACGATTCCAAAATTTGGACGAGCACCACCTGTTAGCACACGAGGCGAGAAGCGAAGAACAGACACCGCCTCCCTCAGAAACAGCGCATACAACTTCACCAAGGCAGCCAGCACCCGAGCTGCCGAAGCAAGCCCACCGGACCCTGGCCCGGAACCCAGCTCCTCCACACCCAGCACAAGCCAGTCCAAAGACAGCTCCAGCAGGGAAAAGATGTGCAAGACCGAAGCCAAATGCCCACGGGCGCACAAATCCTCGGCCACCAGGGATGCCGAAAGGGAAGGAACCTGCATGTGAAGCTGCACCTGGCTGACATCATAAGGAAGGACGGGTGGCAAACAAGCACGCCTTGAGGTGCTCCAACTCACCCCTCAAGAAAACCTGAACGACCGTAGGCAACTCTCACCATTCAAGTGCGCAGTCCGACAGGACAAATGCTAATCCACCTACTAAGAAAAAGCAGTCCGGCAGCCAAGAAGACTCCGACACCTTGTAATGCACCCAATAAGGAAAAGAGGAGCCAAACTCAAAAAGAAGAAGCATCAATATCACAGCGTAATCTGGGTCTCGCAGAAGGTAGCAGGGTTGGTTACAACCCTGCTGTCCCTGAAAAGCAGGGACAAAGGGGGCCTGCTGGCGTGGCCCAAAAGCTCCGGCAGGAGGACCAGGCTCGAATGCCTCTGCCACCAATCCGGAACAGGCAATCCCCAAAGTCGCCCGAGTCTCACTACCAGTATAATTCAGCGGGGCAGCTGCGGGGCATCCGGAAAGGCAACCAACCTCGCACGTAGCTGTAACTTAAACATGCATGCAATACTAAAGTTGCCTGTACCCAAATATTAGTCTCAGTGGACTGGGTGAGTTAGAGTACAAGCAAAGAACACCACTCGCAGGACTCCAGGTCGTATGTGTCACTGACCCCAACAGGCAGCAAGGCAGAGGCAGACAGTGAGTGTCACCCTGAGACAGGAGGACAGAGCAACCTTCAAACTCGCACAAGGCAAGGTGGAACTCAGAGGTCTCCTACATTGGATCACTGAGCCCCAATGGGGGTTTCCAGGGCCCTTAGGCTGACTGCTAAGAGAAGCCCAGGCAAGGTACTGCTAACCAGATATCCCAGAGTCATCAAGCAAACAATCTAAAAGCTGAACCCCTGTGACGTATGCAAGCACTGGGACCTAATGGAGGGCCACCAAAAATCTACTAGTGGTCCTACCGCCACACCTGGCAGACCCCGCCAGGCAAAAAAAAAAAAAGTCTCCAGATGAACAGAACCGGTCGCTATGCGTATATCAGACAGCTGCACAGTACCTCACACCCCAGCCAATGATGAAACTACTTCCTGCCCAAGGAATAACAGGAGTAAGAACCACCCCAGCTGAACCCCCAATGGCGGGCAATCATCGAGCAGAGACAGAACCACACAGAGGCAGCTGCTCCTGAACGGCTCAAGGAAGATAACCCTGAAGCCGCAAAGGCAGTACTTACGGGGCACCTAGGGAAGGTAGCCCTAGGTGCATGCAGCCCCAGTACTCTTGTGTTACTCCTGGCTCACACACCACCAATACAGAGTAACAACTCCGCACTGCAGCACTGCGCATAAAGTGGAGCCAGAGCGATCGATCGTTCACCATCACAACAGCCTTTGAACTAAGGAGAGTTGCCGATGTGGAGGCTTGAGACCCCCTCCATCCCATCCCCCTCCCAGGGAGGGGGGGGGGTTGCGCAGATGGATGCACAGCGGTTGTGGTGACGTCGTGTTTGTTTCATGAGTTTTTGATTGGGGAGTTCTGTTTGCTTTTTCGACTTTCGGTTTGCAATTTTTTGGCCAGCAGTAGTTTGTTTTGAAATTCCTAACTTTCTGGGTGCCTGACCTGGTAGGTGGCAGACAAAGACTGCTTCCAATTACATGGGGGGTGTCTTTAGGCCATTGCTCCTCATGCCTCTCTTGAGGGGGGCCAGGTTCTGGCTCTGGTCCCTGGTAGGCTTAGAACTCCTTCGATTGACTGTTGCCATGGTCTAATATATACACATTAATCCAGTATAGCTCTGGGGAGCCGAAGGGGCTCTCCACAGAAAATCATGTCTTAAAATGGGTAAAATTTCCACATAAATAGGTGGAATATGTCTTATGAGAATGTAAAAGTATGAATATTTAAAACATTCTCAAGGTGGGGTAATTTATTATACTGGTTAACATGAAAGTCCTTTACATCTCCAGTGACTGCTCCACCTGCATGCAGTTCTTCCACAGAGCTGTTTAAAAGGACATAATGAAGAGGTAAATAGTTCAGAGTTCTGTGAGTAGTAAGTGTACATGATGACCAGCCTGGAAATATGGCACTTGTGGTGTTTATGGCCTGAGGACCTAATGTCTGGTGGCTGTAGATTTTGGTGCGTGCTCAAGAACGTGAGATTTGTGGCATCTGTGGAACTGCTGTCTGTGACATCTTGTGACATCTGTGGAACTGCTGTCTGTGGCATCTGTGGAACTGCTGTCTGTGGCATCTTGTGGCATCTATGGAACTGCTGTCTGTGATGTCTGGTGCCGCCTTAGAGTGAGGTGTCTGTGACTTGAGAGTAACAAGGACATGACGTGTGGTGCATGGTGCCTCAGGACAATGTATCTGATAAATTAAAAAATGGTTTCTGTGGTATGTGCATTCTGTAGCTTAAGGTCACACTATGTCAGGCAAGGAACACTTAAAATGATACGTAAAACAGATCATCGTCTGTTCCAAACAAGTACAATATCTGGAGCTCGATTACAGTACACCTACTAATTTTAAAATACAGCAGTTATAGGTTATAACAGCGCAGTGGCTACACCTCACCTGCAAATATAGGCACTTGTTGGTTAGGAAACTAATAAGGGTTACATCCTTGGAAAGGCGAGTCGTTGTTCCAGTGGACCTCAGTAACCCTAACAAACTTCCTCTCTCCGACTATGGGAAACCTAATAATTGTCCTTATTAAGGATGTTAGCAAATACTTCAGTATGAAGTAACTTTTAAAATGTTCCATAAAGATATGCCTATTAATTGTTCCGGTAACAGACACTTTGCAGATGCTTAAGACAGTATGGAATCGTAGCTGTAACACTTTATTGTAATCGCTCTTTAATGTACATTGGACTACATATGAATTTGGTCCAGAGTGAGCTCAGTCTTAATTCTTTTACTTGATGTCTTTGTCCAGCCATACAACAGGACACAAATACATTCTGACAATCGGCGCTATAAATTGGAGTAATTTATAAGACAGCCAGGACAGTGCGGGCCAAATGACGGGCTGATTGACTGATTGACAAATGATTGACTGCAAGGCGATGTTGCTAAACAATGAGGTTAAAAAAAGACAAGTGTCTCCCAAAGATGAGAAGCCAATGACTCTTGGTGGGCATATGCCGCCATATATATTCGTGGCCATGATCAACGTGGTCTTCAGCAGTGTGCTGTTCCTCGATTTGTTGCCTGCGGGCTCATACTACCTGAGCGCCAGCCAGTTGGACTAAGCTCTCACATGTCAAGCCTGGCCCCAAGCAGGACATCGTGAGAACTTTCAGAACCCACCAGGTACAATCACTGGCCTCACTATGCCTCTGACTAGTCGTGGTGGAGACCGGCAATAGCCACTTTGTTGCTCCTAAGAGAGTATTAGTAGTATACAGAAAGACAACACAAACTCTTGTATAAAATTGTTTAAGTGGATCTCAAATGAGACTACTGCATTCCGTCCCAAATTTGTCGTGCACTGTGACCAGTAAAAGAAGAACTTCAAGTACCATGTGGGTGAAACTTGCTTGTGCCCCGTAATAAGGCAACATGTATTTCTCCTCCATTATTCCATTCAAGACTTGCAAGTTGCCACAAATATATTTGCATTTATTTTTTAAATGCATTTTCAATGCTTTATATTTAGTTTTTTATCATATATGATGCACATTTGTGCCCTTTACAATATGTATACAATAGAACGTTCATAATGTTCCAAGGAACTGTGATACATGTGTCACTAATGTGTCCACAACAAATGTTCACTGGTGCAATATTACCTGTTCAATATTCAATATATTTACAAAATGTACACTTTCACACACTATACAGTCATACACTGTATTACACACTCAGTACTTCGGAAGTAAGTGATAATCAAAGAAGCATTCTATGGTACACAGTGCAACTTAGCACTGGATGCACCAGGTACACACAGAATTTTGCTTCCTGTTTCTTTGTTCTGTGTGCTTGCAAACAACACACTCACGTACACCCTTGGCTTTAGTTCCTGTAGTTGGTATGTAGCCAAGCTTATGAAGTGTAAGGTAGTCTTGAAAATATTATAGGAAAAGATAAATTTGTAAGGTAGTTTTGAAAAGATTGCTTTGTAAGGTAGGATTGAAAAGATCCAGGTATTCTTGAAAATACCAGGTATTCTTAATCTGGGCAAAGCTCAGTAACAAAATTCAGTCCTGATATCTCATATCTGTTCTGGTATCGCCCATATCTTAACCTGTATATGGGAAAGTAGGTACAACGCCAACATCAGAATCATCAAATTGTTGTTTGTGTGTTACAAAATTATCACAGAAATTAGTCACAAAATTATCATGTGACAGACAGGACCTTCCTGCTCTATGTTCATATTGTCCTGGGTTGTGTAGTTCATTATTTTCCATAAGACTAGAAATTTGATTCCTAATCACTATTTCAAATACTTTTATTATGTGTGATGTTTTATTATGTGTGATGTTAGTGGTCTATAATTTTTTGGCAAAGCTTTACTACCCCCCCCCCCTCTTGTGCAGAAGAGCTATATCTACAGATTTAAATGCTGCTGGTATCTCCCCTGTATCCAGGCTCTTTCTCCACATTATGCTGAGTGCTCGCACTACTGACATTTTACATTTCTTTATGATTATTGAATTCCATGAGTCAGGACCAGGAGCTAAATGCATGGGCATGTTGTCAATTTCTCTTTCACTGTCTTTCATCTGTAAAATGTTTAAGTCTGTCTCTTGCTATATAATTACTCCATCATTAATCTAATAATTGGTGCTGCATTTTCTTAAGAGCGAAGTTATACTTAGTCTTTAAATTATTTTTACCGTTCGCCAATTCAAAAACAAAGTTTCCTACTTTTCAGTGCACATCTAGACAGTGCTAAGTGCTACTGTTAATTAAAACAGGGGATATGCTGCTAATGTTAGATTGTTTTTAAATATGATCTTGCTAGTGCAATGTTGTGCAAAAAAAAGTTGAAAAGTTAGATTATAATTTCCCCGGTGAAATTATTATTATGTTGTTATTTTCATGTTGTTCGTTATAGGAAGGAATGATTTAATGATTTTCATTAGCGCTTTGACACTTGTCTAAGCCAAGTAATTGTTAAATCTTGCCCGAAGAGAATTTATAGATGTTTAAATTGGCACACATTACTGAACTTTGCATAGTTCACTTAAACAATCACACAATACTAATTAGATCCGACTCCAATAACACTTAGCTCACTCAGTGCTGCATTTTTTTTGTAACTCTTCCTTGAATATGGGGTATTTAATTAGGATAATTCATATTAAATGAAGCCCAAAAGACAAATAATAAAAGTCATACAAATTTTAAAGATTATTTAGGGAGTAACTTTTGAATAGAACATTCATGAATCAGTGAGAAGTTGGATAACGCTGAGAATGAGAGAGAATTGGAACAAACTGCAAAGATGGTTTTTGAAAACTTACCTATTCCCTTTTGCTGCAACATTTCCAATAACTTTTTTATACTCTCATCTCTTGCTGCTAATGTTTGTTTCTGTGTCTCTATTCTCAGCTCCAGTTCCTGTAAATAGGAAAGTCATTAGTGAGACACTTAAATAATGAGAATAAGAGATAATACTGATGGGTAGATTGGTCCAAGATGGATTATGAGACACACACACACCGAACAGATGTGAGGAAAAAGGCTAACATAGATCCAATCTACAAAAGTGGCAGCAGGAGAGACCCAATTATAGACCGGTATCATTGACAAGTGTAATAGTCAAAATATTGGAAAAAATAATTAAAATTAAATTGGTAGAACACCTGGAGAAAAACGATAGAATATCAGACCGACAGTATGGTTTTTGATCTGGAAGATCCTGCGTAATGAATTTACTCAGTTTCTATGATCGAGGCACAGAGATTTTACAGGAAAGAGATGGTTGGGTTGAGTGCATCTATCTGGACCTAAAAAAGGCTTTCGACAGAGTTCCACATAAGAGATTGTTCTGGAAACTGGAACACATTGGAGGGGTGACAGGTAAGCTTCTAACAAGGATGAAAAATTTTCTGACTGATAGAAAAATGAGGGCAGTAGTAAAAGGAAGCGTATCGGACTGGAGAAATGTCACAAGCGGAGTACCACAGGGTTCAGTTCTTGCACCGGTAATGTTCATTGTCTACATAAACGATCTAACAGATGGAATACAGAATTATTTGAACATGTTTCTTGAGGTTATCTTGAGATGATTTCGGGGCTTTAGTGTCCCCGCGGCCCGGTCCTCGACCAGGCCTCCACCCCCAGGAAGCAGCCCGTGACAGCTGACTAACACCCAGGTACCTCTTTACTGCTAGGTAACAGGGGCATAGGGTGAAAGAAACTCTGCCCATTGTTTCTCGCCTGGGATCAAACCCAAGACCACAGGATCACAAGTCCAGAGTGCTGTCCACTCGGTCAACCAGCTCCCACGGTCGGCTAATGTTTGCTAATGATGCTAAGATAATAGGGAAGATAAGAAACTTAGATGATTGTCATGCCCTTCAAGAAGACCTGGACAAAATACTGTAAGTACATGGAGCACCATTTGGCAAATGGAATTTAATATAAATAAATGCCATGTTATGGAATGTGGAATAGGAGAAAATAGACCCCACACAACCTATAAATTATGTGAGAAATCTTTAAAAAAAAAGTGTGATAAAGAAGTGTGATAAAGATCTAGGGGTAGTTCTAGATAGAAAACTATCACCGGAGGATCACATTAAGAATATTGTGCAAAGGGCCTATGCTACACTTTCTAACCTCAGAATTGCTTTTAAATACATAGATGGCGAAATACTAAAGAAATTGTTCATGACTTTTTATAGACTAAAGCTGGAATATACAGCGGTTGTTTGGTGCCTATATCTTAAGAAGCACATCAACATACTGGAAAAGGTGCAAAGACATGCTACTAAGTGGCTCCCAGAACTGAAGGGCAAGAGCAACAAAGAGAGGTTAGAGGGATTAAATACTGTATGACAAAACTAGAAGACAGAAGAAAAAGGGGTGATATGATCACTACATATAAAATAGTAACAGGAGTTGATAAAATTGCTAGGGAAGATTTCCTGAGACCTGGAACTTCAAGAACAAGAGGTCATAGATTTAAACTAACTAAACACAGATGTTGAAGAAATATAAGAAAATTCACTTTCGCAAAAACAGTGGTAGACGGTTGGAACAAGTTAGGCGAGAAAATGGTGGAGGCCAAGACCGTTAGTAGTTTCAAAGCGTTATATGACAAAGAGTGCTGGGAAGACAGGACACCACAAGCATAGCTCTCATCCTGTAACTACACTGAGGTAATTACACATGCGCAGTTAGGCATTTGGGATCATTATCATAGTGTCTGCAAAAAGCACCAGAAATCTAGGGTTTGTGAGGTGCAGTTAGAGCCATCCATAGTGATTAATATTGCAAAGTGTACTGCAATGCGTAGAAATGTATACTACAGCGATTGACACTTAATTTGACAAAGACAGGAAAAAACCCAGTGTTGAATGTAATGAAACGCCATTTTCTGGGTGAGTCTCGGAGGCTCCCCGGAGCTTACCAGGCTGATATGGTAATGTCAAACTTTGGCATCAGTCATGTGTACGGAACTCTTATGGGCCTACCGGGGACCATGAGCCAGAACCTGGCGCCCTCAGAGAGGCAAGGGGAGCAATGGCCTATAGAAACCCCTGTGTGGTTGGAGGCATTCTATGTCTGCCATCGACCGGGTTAGGCACCCAGAAAGGTAGGCGTCCCAAAACAAACCCCTATTCTGGTGAAAATTGCAACCAAAAGCCGAACGAGTGGATAGAACTCGCCAAACAAAAACGAGCAAACTAGTATGACGTCATTCGTCGTCGCGCCGCTGTCTGCGCAGCCCCTCCCCCCTCCCCGGGAGGGGGAAGGGGGAGCCCCAGACCTACCGCGCCGGTGATCCACACCCCAGTTCTGAGGGTGGATGTCAAAAGCACGCTAAAAAAACTGCCGACCAGAGGGAGGGAGGGATGCTGGGGAGCCTCCGGGACTCACCCAAAAAATGGCATTTCATTACATTCAACGCTGGTTTTCTGGGGGGAGCCCCTATGGCTCCCCGGAACTAACTACCCACAGAGGAAAAGAATAGGGACCGACCCGGGAGGCGGTCGCCGCACACTACTCAACCCAAGGTCGAAACAACAGGCTGCATCTGCTGACCCAAAGCAACACAGGGCCGACAGGGCCCAGGAACGTGTACAAGGTAACGAACAGCCAAGGATCCTGTTCGACCTCCAAAGTCCCCGTGCCCGAATGTCCTCCCAGGACACAGTACCAAAGATGGCAGCAAGAGCCGCGAACTTGCAGATGTCATGGGCATGGAGATAGACCGCAGGCTGAAGAGCCTGAAGAACCCTGCAGATGACCTGGAAGACCTGCACCCACTAACAGGGAAGAAGGGAACCGAAGCAACCCAAATCGCGTCCATGGACCCAGAAGCCGTGGCGTGCCAACCATGGCGGAGAGCCGCAACTAGACAAAATCAAATGCACCCCCGGCCTAACCAAGCATCAACAACCCAGGGACCCCTCTGGAAAGAAACAGTCTCATCCATCGCCAGAAAAGAAGAAGGCAGCAGACGACCAAACCGAACATCTCAACCGAAGGAGCAGAAAACCCCTGGGCAGGAGGAGAGCAAGAAGCTCACCTACCCGACCCCCAGAGGCCAATGCCAACCGGGAAAGAGCCATCGAAAAACAAACCGGAACCGAAGGGGCCACAAGAAAATGAGAAGAAAGAAAAAAATACTCTGTCCAATGACCAGGACGGCTCAAGCGGTACAAGAACCGGCCGGAGGTGAAACAAGCACGAGACAGCTTACGAACAGCGCAAATGAAAATCTGGAAGCAAGCCGAAGCGGCTCCGCCAGCGCCATATAAAACGAGGCAACAGTATGCGGCAAGTCGGCGGCCCCCAACCCCCAGCAGAAAAGCCAAGCCGACGCCAATAAACGCAGCCACCGAAGAAAGTACAGAAGGAAAAGGAAGGACTGCCAAAACACCCCATACTGCCGCCAAGAAGCACACAGGTGGGACACCAACAACGAAGCCACCCGACCACCAACAGACGCGAGATCCCCGAGGCAGAACGTAATCAGCGCTGCCAAGGGTCATCCGAGCCTAGGAAGAGGCGAAGCCGCAGGAAGATCCCGGGTGTGACCACCAAGGAAGCAGAGCCGGAAGCCCAAGCCGGCAAAAAGGAGATGGAACGTCTGCCAAACAGGAAACTCCCCAACACGAGCAAGCTCGCCAGGGGATCGGAAACCACGGGTCCGAAGCGAGACACCAGAGAAGGGACATCGCAAGACCCTGAAAAAAACAACAGGCAGGGCAAGCCAGGAAAACAGGAAACAAACCTGGCAACAGGAAGGCCAAAAGGCATAAACAAAACACACAACAGTGTGATGGAGGAAATGATAATAAGCCTAGCAGAAACGCCCCAGCACCAGCGGCCAGGGACAAGAGTGAAGTAGGAAGACGAGAGGAATGCATGAGGAAGGGAAATGGCGGAAGCCAACCCCACACCCAGCGTCCAGTGCAGAGAAGAGCCCAGTAGGTTCCGGGACTGGAACAGAAAGCGAATGATAGGCGAGGGGCGAGACGAAGAGCCCAAGCTCATCCCCAGCCAGCACAACTAGGTGAGGACAACGAGGTTAGGACAGAGAATCCGAGGAACATGGAAAAAACCAGGCCTGGCACAGCAAGACTGGCAAGAAAGGAGGGCCCCAGAAAATCAAGGGAACAAAAAACCCAAACAAGGAAGGCGCCAGAAGGAGCATGGAAGGGCCGAACAAAACGCCACAACCATACCCCCACACGCAGCCGCAGTATCAAAACCGCAGCAAAACGTCACCACACTCTCGGTAAGAACAAAGCAGCTGGCCCAGATGGCGTTTCACCATGGGTTCTGAGAGAATGTGCATCTGAGCTCAGCATTCCACTTCACCTGATCTTTCAGGCATCCCTGTGTACAGGAATCGTAGCAGACGGGTGGAAACAGGCTAACATAGTTCCAATCTACAAAAGTGGCAGCAGGGAAGACCCCCTCAATTATAGACCTGTATCATTGACAAGTGTAATAGTGAAAGTATTGGAAAAACTAATCAAAACTAAATGGGTAGAACACCTAGAGAGAAATGATATAATATCAGACAGACAGTATGGTTTTCGATCTGGAAGATCCTGTGTATCGAATTTACTCAGTTTCTATGATCGAGCCACAGAGATATTACAGGAAAGAGATGGTTGGGTTGACTGCATCTATCTGGACCTAAAAAAGGCTTTCGACAGAGTTCCACATAAGAGGTTGTTCTGGAAACTGGAAAATATTGGAGGGGTGACAGGTAAGCTTCTATCATGGATGAAAAATTTTCTGACTGATAGAAAAATGAGGGCAGTAATCAGAGGCAATGTATCAGAATGGAGAAATGTCACAAGTGGAGTACCACAGGGTTCAGTTCTTGCACCAGTGATGTTTATTGTGTACATAAATGATCTACCAGTTGGTATACAGAATTATATGAACATGTTTGCTGATGATGCTAAGATAATAGGAAGGATAAGAAATTTAGATGACTGTCATGCCCTTCAAGAAGACCTGGACAAAATAAGTATATGGAGCACCACTTGGCAAATGGAATTTAATGTTAATAAATGTCATGTTATGGAATGTGGAATAGGAGAACATAGACCCCACACAACCTATATATTATGTGAGAAATCTTTAAAGAATTCTGATAAAGAAAGAGATCTAGGAGTGGTTCTAGATAGAAAACTATCACCTGAGGACCACATAAAGAATATTGTGCAAGGAGCATATGCTATGCTTTCTAACTTCAGAATTGCATTTAAATACATGGATGGCGATATACTAAAGAAATTGTTCATGACTTTTGTTAGGCCAAAGCTAGAATATGCAGCTGTTGTGTGGTGCCCATATCTTAAGAAGCACATCAAAAAACTGGAAAAGGTGCAAAGACATGCTACTAAGTGGCTCCCAGAACTGAAGGGCAAGAGCTACGAGGAGAGGTTAGAAGCATTAAATATGCCAAAACTAGAAGACAGAAGAAAAAGAGGTGATATGATCACTACATACAAAATAGTAACAGGAATTGATAAAATCGACAGGGAAGACTTCCTGAGACCTGGAATTTCAAGAACAAGAGGTCATAGATTTAAACTAGCTAAACACAGATGCTGAAGAAATATAAGAAAATTCACCTTCGCAAATAGAGTGGTAGACGGTTGGAACAAGTTAAGTGAGAAGGTGGTGGAGGCCAAGACCGTCAGTAGTTTCAAAGCGTTATATGACAAAGAGTGCTGGGAAGACGGGACACCACGAGCGTAGCTCTCATCCTGTAACTACACTTAGGTAATTACACTTAGGTAATTACAAAGTTTTGCACCAGTCTCCGTGGTGTAGTGATAAGACACTCGCCTGGCATTCCGCGAGCGCTTTGTCATGGGTTTGTATCCTGGCCGGGGAGGATTTACTGGGCGCAAATCCTTAACTGTAGCTTCTGTTTAACTCAACAGTAAAATGAGTACCTGGTTGTAAAAACGATTCTTTGCGGCGGGGATCGTATTCCAGGGACCAGCCCGAAACGCTACGTGTACTAGTGGCTGTACAAGAATGTAACAACTCTTGTATATATCTCAAAAAAAACAAAACATCAAAGGAGGAAGGCACAGAAAAACCCAATCGCACCCGAGACCAAAATTCATGCAGAGCCCCAAGAAGAGGGGGACATGACGGAGAAGTCCTGTCCCGGGAAAAAGGGGCGAAAAACGTAGAAAAGCACCCACCGACAGGACGGAAGCAATGGGCATAATGGACAAGGAACCGAGCCCGGGGAGGGACCAACGCCCAAATACTCGGGTGGAGAGGGGGGAAGGAAAAACCCCACTCCACAAAACCGCAAGCCTCGCCCAGAGGGGTAGAAAAACCCCGGCGGGGACCAACGGGGACTGAGGCCCCCCACGTCAGCCCCATCCCAGCCCCAGGAACCCACCCGGCAGGCCCCAGGGGTGAGCTGCCCCCCGCCCCCAAAGCCCCAGACACAAGAAAACCGGGGCAGCCGTGAAAAGCACTAAGGAAGGGAGCCCACTGGCAGACTCTTACAACACGGCTGGAGGAAACGGGCTCGAACGCCCTTGTCGCTACCCCAGAAGGGGAAGTCCTCGAGACCAACCGAGTCTCAAAACTATGGAAGCCCCGCCCCGACCCCACAGACGGCAACGACCCAGATGTAGGGAGGAAGGGGGGGGGGGGGGACCCGACAAGACCACCAACGAAAATGGGGCAGCCTCGGGGCTTTCGGGGAGCAAACAACTAGCACGTTGCCATTGAAACCCAAAGTGCAACGCCCGTGGACTCTCACGGGCGTTGAAAACAGACAAACAAAAAAGAAAAAGAAAACCCAGCAAGAGTACAGCGTACCCAGGCGGAACAGAGCCGGCCGCAATGATTGGTGAAAACTAGCTGCGCAGTACCCTGTGCCCTGCCAGTGCAAACTGCCCCTTACCCTAAGGCGAACAAGGGAGACAGAACCCCCTATCACACAAAGGGTGGCCAAAAACTGAGCAGCAAACGGCCTAGCAGAAGCAGGACCCAAGGAACTTGTGAAAGGTAACCCCAAGCCCCAAGGGCAGTACTTACTGGGCACCTAGGGAAGGGAACCCTAGGCGCATGCAGCCCGAGTACTGGAGACTCACTCCCGGCTCACGTACCACCTAGAAGACAGACACCACACTCTAGGTACAGTGCTGAAATAACCACTGGAGCCGGAGCACACAACCGGTGCCACTAGCATCAGCCGAAGAACTGGGGGTATGGATCGCTGGCATGGTAGGTCTGGGGCTCCCCCTTTCCCCTATGGGAGCCAATTGGCCGAGTGGACAGCACACTGGACTTGTGATCCTGTGGTCCGGGGTTCGATCCCGGGCGCCGGCGAGAAACAATGGGCAGAGTTTCTTTCACCCTATGCCCCTATTACCTAGCAGTAAAATAGGTACCTGGGTGTTAGTCAGCTGTCACGGGCTGCTTCCTGGGGGTGGAGGCCTGGGCGAAGACCAGGCCGCGGGGACACTAAAAAGCTCTGAAATCATCTCAAGATAACCTCAAGATTCCCCCTCCCGGGAAGGGGGGGGGGCTGTGCAGACAGTGGCGCGACGACGAATGACGTCATACTAGTTTGCTCGTTTTCGTTTGGGGACTTCTATCCACTCGTTCGGCTTTTGGTTGCAATTTTCACCAGAATAGGGGTTTGTTTTGGGATGCCTACCTTTCTGGGTGCCTAACCCGGTCGATGGCAGACATAGAATGCTTCCAACCACACGGAGTTTTCTATAGGCCGTTGCTCACCTTGCCTCTCTGAGGGCGCCAGGTTTTGGCTCGTGGACCCCAGTAAGCCCATAAGAACTCCATACACATGACTGATGCCAAAGTCTGACATTAGCATATCAGCCTGGTAAGCTCCGGGGAGCCGTAGGGGCTTCCCCCAGAAATAACATATAACTGGAACATGTGGGAAACACCGGCAGTGCCTACAATTACCAGGACAGAAAAAATTGATCAACCCCGCCACACAGGACAACACATAAATCACCTAGTTTGTGCTAAGTGGGAAAGCTGGCTGGTAGGTGCCTAGCTCTCTCTAGGTCATCTCATATAGCATAGGGAGTGATTTAAAATATATCATAGATACTTCTTTGAAAGAACCCAGACATATAGAGGTTCACTAAAATTTATGTCTCATGTTGTTCAGTTCATGGTAGGCAGTTGGTAACACCTATGTGTGATACAGCGACCATTTTGTGACCACCCACTGTTCCAATCTCACCCCCCCCCCACCCTCCATGCCTTTTTACTATCATTCAATACTCACCTCCCACTATGCACAAACCTGCCCACCACAGTGTAACACCCACACCTTCACACCCCTGTCTTGGTGTCCTATTTGCTCATTTTTACATGGGAATCGTCGAACAGAAAGTCCTTATTGACATGGGCCAAAAGCAGACTGTATACTGTAGATATGTAGACAAATATGCAGCATTACTAATATATTATTCCTGCAGGTACCTGATATTGAGCATTTACTGTGGCTTAAGGATGCATTCGAATGAGGTTCAGTGCTAAGGTTCACTTACGAGATAAAGAGTGGAGGAAAACTACCTTTTCTTGATGTAATAGTTTTGGAAAGAAATGGTGGCCTTAACATTGCAGTCTACACTAAGGGAACTAACATATAAGTGTGCCTTAATGCTATGAGTGAGTGCCCTGATAGATACAAGTGGAATGTTGTCAACGCCTATGTCAACCACACCCTCACATACAGCTCCAGTTATAAGCAAGTCAATGAGGAACTCCGGTAGAGTAAGGCAGGTCCTGATCAATAATGGATACTCTAATGGATATGTCGAGGAAACATCAAAAGGAAGGTTAGCCACCATGTAACTTCAGATACAACAGACAAGAGTACATCATCGGTCCCTACTATTAAAATATTCTACAGGAACCTCTTCACAACAGTTCACAAAATGGAAGAGGGGGTCCTGATAAACATTAATGATAGAAATGTGACCCCTACTGACACCAAATAGAAGATTGAATTAATAATATATATTATAAGAGCAAGACTGTCAACTTGCTCATGAAGAACTCTCCTGAAACCAAATAAACCCCCTTGAAAGAGACGAATGTTGTCCCATACCTTAACATGTCCTCTTGGCACCAGGCCTAGTAGACCTCCTCCTCCTCCTCTCTGTTTCTCCCCCATCAGTGGGGTTTATCCTGTATATAAGAGTCGGGCTTAGCATTTAGTTGGAGAGTGTGAGCTCAGGAGGGCCACAAGGGGTGTGGTTGATCAGCACAGGCTGGCCAGCCACTAACATTGGCTGACAGTTGGAGTTTTAAGGTAAATGTCTGTTGAGCTTTTGCACTTGAAGTAGGTCATTTCACCTTGCCTTTTAGGTATAGAATGTTTTAGAGTAGGGTATTAAATTGTTGCTTATAAATAAATTGTCAGACTTTAACTTTGCATTTTAGTTCAATTCCTTAGTCCTGATATTGAGCTTGTGTTTTCTTGTGCTGGTTTGTGTTAAGTATCTCTAATGATTCTCTAAGTGAATTAACAACCACCTGTAATTATCAACAAGTCTAACTTCATTTTCATTAACATACAGTATTATAAAAAGTACTGCTATATTTCCTGACTGGCTCCTCAGAGTTCGGAGAATATTTGCATAATTAATTAATTGAAGAGTGGTGGTACTGTAGCAGTAATTATAATTAGTGGCCTTATAATTATCATTGGCTTGAGTACATTGCAAGAGAAATCTTGAACACCTGGTTCCTCTCACATTCCTTGACTAGGCTGTCAGGCTGTCGACTGCAAGAACGGGGTCTTCAGTCCATTTCATGTTGTATAAATTCATGTTAAGGATAAATATTTTGAATATTTATCCTATTTATAATAGGACCAGAATTGAGGTAACAAAGTTGAAAACAGAATACCCATTTTATTGGCGCTCACTGGGCTTATGCTCCGTCACTTTCTCCGTTTGCTGTGGGTGCTACGCCAGGTTTCTGGACTTTATATTTGCATACTCCTGTAGGGAATTCTATTACGAAGACAATGATACCAAAATGAAAGACTTAAAACGAGAATTGAGATGTCCAAAGTGAAGAGTGTACACATTTTATTGCTCTGGCTCGGTCCCGAGTAACACGCTCTCACTTTCTCACTGGGCTTTTGGGCTTTATATGCATTTAGTCCTGTAGAGAATTCTATTGTGAACACATTGATACCAAATTGAAAAACTTAGAACGAGAATTGAGATGACAAAGTTGAAAAGATTATTCACTTTTCATAGTGAGAAGCGCCTTGGGGTGGCGCAGCACTCTCTTGTAACCACGGCCTGTTTTCTTCATGTCGGCGGGTGGAGATCGCTGCTGTTTTACATATTATATGGATATAGGCCTGTTGGGGATTCTATTGCGAACACATTGATACCAAAATGAAAGACCTAGGACGAGAATTGAGTTGACAAAACTGAAAAGAGTAAACATTTTATCATTCTTGTGTGCTCCCGGGTAACTTTCTCTCACTTTCTCTGTTAGTTGCGGAGGGTAAGCCGGGCTTTTGGAGTTTATATGCAGTTAGTCCTGTAGAGAATTCTATTGCGAACATATTGATACCAAATTGAATATCTTAGGACGAGAAATGAGCTGACAATGACGAAAAGATTATACACTTTTCAGAATTTACCGCGCTGTCCCTCGCGCTCCCGCAAAACGCTCATGCCCACCTGGGGTAGTGGGGAGGTCCCGTGCCCGGTGCGCGAAAGTGTTAAATTAACAAACAACACAGAAATCATCGATAGACAGAGCGATAGCAGGCGGCTCGACATCTGCAAGGCACTACACATCAAAAAGTCAACACATAGACCCCATACAACCTATATATTATGTGAGAAATCTTTAAAGAATTCTGATAAAGAAAGAGATCTAGGGGTGGTTCTAGATAGAAAACTATCACCTGAGGACCACATAAAGAATATTGTGCAAGGAGCCTATGCGATGCTTTCTAACTTCAGAATTGCATTTAAATACATGGATGGCGATATACTAAAGAAATTGTTCATGACTTTTGTTAGGCCAAAGCTAGAATATGCAGTTGTTGTGTGGTGCCCATATCTTAAGAAGCACATCAACAAACTGGAAAAGGTGCAAAGACATGCTACGAAGTGGCTCCCAGAACTGAAGGGCAAGAGCTACGAGGAGAGGTTGGAAGCATTAAACATGCCAAAACTAGAAGACAGAAGAAAAAGAGGTGATATGATCACTACATACAAAATAGTAACAGGAATTGATAAAATCGACAGGGAAGATTTCCTGAGACCTGGCACTTCAAGAACAAGAGGTCATAGATTTAAACTAGCTAAACACAGATGCCGAAGAAATATAAGAAAATTCACCTTCGCAAATAGAGTGGTAGACGGTTGGAACAAGTTAAGTGAGAAGGTGGTGGAGGCCAAGACCGTCAGTAGTTTCAAAGCGTTATATGACAAAGAGTGCTGGGAAGACGGGACACCACGAGCGTAGCTCTCATCCTGTGACTACACTTAGGTAATTACCAGCAATCAACAGCCAATTAATGCACAACTATATTCTACCCACTTCAAGACTCCGTACCAATACCTGTATAGAAGCATCTAGAGGAAGTATGGGCCAATAGGCCCTTTGCAGTTACTTCCATTCCTATGCTCTCATATCCAATTAATACCCATTGTTCCGTGTTCTGTCTTGTGTTTGTCACAAGTTTGTTCACCTCATCCAAAACTGTTGTACCATATCACCTCACCCAAATGTGAGTACCTGTATAAATATGGTAGCAAATGGCGTGTTTACAGGTTACAGTTGTGAGTGTGAACTAAAGTCTTTGAAAATGTAATAGATAATTACGAAACGTGTTCAGGCGTCGCGTCAGACTAGAAATAAAAATGAATTTTGGAGAATTGATTTTTCAATTACCATCGACAGTAAAAAGAACCATAAGAAATATTGAGAAAATTTGTGTTAGAATTATTAATCTTACTTTTTCGGTCATATTTAACAACATATATATATAATATATAATATAAATTATTATTATATATATATATATATATATATATATATATATTACCGTGACCACCGCACCAATGATCGTCTATAAGGATTGGTCAGTCTTGGCGCTTATTAACTAAGCTTCCTGACAGACAAACCCCCGACGACACTCATGGATCCCTCATGGATATATATACAGAGCACCACTTGGTTTCCGAACTTTAGTTATCCGAAACTTCCAGTTTCCCGATTGGGGTTGGGGAGTCATGCTACCCGAACAAAGTTCGGGTAGGAAGGGGTCCGCCAAGCGTCACGCCGGCTTGTTGTGGTGGGTGGGAGATGGTCTAGTTTGCCTGCTGTGACTTCACAGATTCACGGCCTATTATTCCTATTATTTTGAATTGCCATAAGGCTGGAATGTTCATTCTGTGCTTTTGTTTTACATATCTGCACAATCAAGAAACATCTGTGCACCATGTTGGCTCCAAATGCACGCATTGCGTCAGTGATGGCTGACTGGTGGGTGGATGGACGATGGAGCTGAGGTGGGAGGCAGTATGAATGAGGGGGGGGGGAGAATCAGTGAGAGAGGGGGGGAGAGAGATGCTAGGAGGGAGGGGGAGGTATGGAGAGATGTTAGGAGGTAGGGAGAGATGCTAAGAGGGAGGGGGAGGTAGGGAGAGATGCTAGGAGGTAGGCAGGAAGGGATGGAAGTAGTGAGAATTAGGGAGGGAAAGGCAGGCTGGCAGGCACAGGCAGGCAGGCAGGCACAGGCAGGCAGGCAGGCAGGAGGCAGGCAGGCTAGATTGCAGGCAGGGAGTGAGTGGTAGTCACGCGGTTGAACCGCGTGACCTTGAGAGATGGGATGTAGGGGGGGCGGGTGGTTTGTTGGTGGTGGGGGTGAGACCGGCTCATTCCCGAAGATAAGCCTAACACACACTACCCGTTAGCATGATGGCAGGGGGGGAGGCAGGCTGGCTGGAAAGGAAGCAAGCTGGCAGGCAGGCAGGCTGGCAGGCTGGGAAGGAGGCAGGCTGGCAGGCTGGGAAGGAGGCAGGCTGGCAGGCTGGGAAGGAGGCAGGCTGGGAAGGAAGCAGGCTGGCAGGCTGGGAAGGAGGCAGGCAGGCAGGCTGGGAAGGAAGCAGGCTGGCAGGCTGGGAAGGAAGCAGGCTGGCAGGCTGGGAAGGAGGCAGGCTGGCAGGCTGGGAAGGAGGCAGGCTGGCAGGCTGGGAAGGAGGCAGGCTGGGAAGGAGGCAGGCTGGCAGGCTGGGAGGGAGGCAGGCTGGCAGGCTGGCAGGCTGGCAGGCTGGGAAGGAGGCAGGCTGGGAAGGAGGCAGGCTGGGAAGGAGGCAGGCTGGGAAGGAAGCAGGCTGGGAAGGAAGCAGGCTGGCAGGCTGGGAAGGAGGCAGGCTGGCAGGCTGGGAAGGAGGCAGGCTGGGAAGGAGGCAGACAGGCAGGCTGGGAAGGAGGCAGACAGGCAGGCTGGGAAGGAGGCAGGCTGGGAAGGAAGCAGGCTGGCAGGCTGGGAAGGAGGCAGGCAGGCAGGAAGCGATATATGGGTGTTGAAGTGAACTGTGAACCACGTGACCTTTGAGAGTGTGTGTGTGTGTGTGTATGGGTTTGGGGTGGGGGGTGGGGTGTCGGTGGTGGGGGGAGAGGGGGAGGTGTGTCGGTGGTGGGGGGAGAGGGGGAGGTGTGTCGGTGGTGGGGGGAGAGGGGGAGGTGTGTCGGTGGTGGGGGGAGAGGGGGAGGTGTGTCGGTGGTGGGGGGAGAGGGGGAGGTGTGTCGGTGGTGGGGGGAGATGGGGAGGTGTGTTGGTGGTGGGGGAGGGACCGGCTGACTCCGTAAGCCTAACCACACTCCACAGACCTGTGACCCAGATTTGTTTCTTAAATGTACAGTACATCATCGTATATTTTAGGCAGGATGTGCCTGCAGGCTGGCAGGAAACATCCAGAGGATGTTTGCCAGACGTCTTAATAATCAGTTAGGAACAATTAAGGACTTTTATAAAGCGGATCAGGACTTCACTTATTGATGAGTACAAACAAAACACGGTCGCATTTACGCCATGAACCTGACGATTTTTTCCCCTAGAGTTTTTTCATAAATTTTTCGGAAAAATTTCTTTTTACATTTCTAGTTTATTTTTTCCCCTCTATTTCTCGTATACGAACTTACATGTTAACCGACGGGTCTCGTCCCCAAGGGGTTCGGAAACCAAGTGGTGCTCTGTATATATATATATATATATATATATATATATATATATATATATATATATATATATATATACACTCATGGATATATACTGTATATATATATATATATATATATATATATAACTGAAAACTCACACCCCAGAAGTGACTCGAACCCATACTCCCAGGAGCAACGCAACTGGTACTGTATGTACAAGACGCCTTAATTCACTTGACCATCACGACCGGATAAAATGAGGTGATAGCCGAAGCTATTTGAACCACCCCACCGCCGGCACTCGGATAGTAATCTTGGGCATAGCATTTTACCAAATCGCCTCATTCTTTGGGGCACACGTGAGGAACACAAATGCGAAACAAACAAATGAGGAACACAAAACAAGCCTGGGGACCATTCAGGCTTGTTCGCATATTATATATATATATATATATATATATATATATATATATATATATATATATATATATATATATATATTATTAAATATGACCGAAAAAGTAAGATTAATAATTCTAACACGAATTCAGGAAAGACTGCTACCAAAATATACTAATATATAAATATATATATATATATATATATATATATATATATATATATATATATATATATATATATATATTATATATATATATACTAATATATAAATATATATATATATATATATATATATATATATATATATATATATATATATATATATATATATTAGTATATTTTGGTAGCAGTCTTTCCTGAATTCGTGTTAGAATTATTAATCTTACTTTTTCGGTCATATTTAATAATATATATATATATATATATATATATATATATATATATATATATATATATATATATATATATATATATATATATATATATATATATATATATATATATATTTAATAATATATATATATATATTAGTATATTTTGGTAGCAGTCTTTCCTGTAGACATATATTATTAAATATAACCGAAAAAGTAAGATTAATAATTCTAACACGAATTTTCTCTATCTTTCTTATGTTTCTTTTCACTGTTAATGGTAAATATGGACCAATAGGCTTTCTACAATTACTTCCATTCAATACCCATTGTTTCGTGTTCTGTCTTGTGTTAGAATTTAATACCCATTTAATACCCATTGTTGAAAGTTCGTTTTCACCTCATCCACCTCATCCAAATGTAGATATAAACTCGAAGATGTGCAAAGCTCTATTCAGTTTCAGTTGTGTGTTTGTAAACTAAAGTCTTTGAAAATGTAATAAGTTTTACGAAACGCGCTCAAGTGTCGCGTCAGACTAGAAATAAAAAATGAATTTTGGAGAATTGATCTTTGAATTACCATCAACAGTGAAAAGAAACATAAGAAAGATAGAGAAAATTCGTGTTAGAATTATTAATCTTACTTTTTCGGTTATATTTAATATATATATATATATATATATATATATATATATATATATATATATATATATATATATATATATATATAATATATATATATATATATATATATATATATATAACTCAGAACTATATGTTATAAATGGAAATATCTGAGGTTGGAGGTTAGACGGGAAAGAATAGGGAGACATGGGGGGAAGGAGGGGAAGGGAATATGGAGTGATGAGGAGAGAGGGAGCATAAAGAGAAGGGGAAGATGAAAATAAGAGGGTGATAAAATGGGAAGGGGGTAGAGTAATGGAGCTGAAGAGAGAGAAAGGGTGGGAGAGGGAAGACGGGAGGCTTGGGGGACGGGAAGGGAAGAAGAGGGGAATTTCAGGGTGGGGGAGTAGAGTCAGACAATTCCAGGTACAGTTGGGTACCTCCAAAAGTATATATATAATTATAGCATAAAAGTACACACACACACACACACATTCACACACTACTGGAAAGTCGGAAGGAGTTAATTCATCAAGATCAATAGTTATGAGGGAGGACAGAGAAGCTCACGCTCTCGCCCCCAGTAAACACAATTAGGTAAGAAAAATTAGGTAAGCACAACTAGAAAAGAACTGATCTAAGTGTTTACAAACACATATGCTAGCTAGCATCTCAAGCAGAAAAACATAAACAAGCCCATACATTCATACAAGCATATGGTGCAATTATAAGTAGAAATAACAGAACATAATATATATATATATATATATATATATATATATATATATATATATATACACACATATATATACACGGTATATATATATATATATATATTTATTTTGGTAGCAGTTTTTCTTGTAAACATATGTTGTTGAATATGACCGAAAAGGTAAGATTAATAATTCTAACCCGAATTTTCTCAATATTTTGCTTATGTTTTTCTTCACTGTCGGTGGTAATAAAAATAACAATTCACCAAAATTCATTTTTTAATTGTCTGACGCCTGAACGCATTTCATAATTCGTATTATATTTTCAAAGACTTAATTTACACACAAATTCTTCGTACTTATACTCTATTGGATGAGGTGATATGGTACAAAAGTTTTGGGAGAGGTGACAAACACAAGACAGAGCACGAAACAATGGATATAAATTGGATAAGTGAACATATGAATGGAAGTAACTGCAGAAGGCCTATTGGCCTATACTTCCTCTTGATGCGTCTATATTGGTACGGAGTCTTGAAGTGGGTAGAATGTAGTTGTGCATTAATTGGCTGTTGATTGCTGGTGTTGACTTTTTGATGTGTAGTCCCTTGCTGATTTCAAGCCGCCTGCTATCGCTGTACCTATCGATGATTTCTGTGTTGTTCGTTAAGATTTCTCTGGTGATGGTCTGGTTCTGAGAAGAGCCCTGTTGGTTATGCATTGTTAATCGCCTGCAAAGAGATGTTGTTGTCTAGCCTATATACTGAGTTCTTTGGGGCTTACAGTCCCCAAGTGGGCATTTAAAGGCATAGACGACGTTGGGCTCCTTTACGGCGTTCTGCTTGGTATCTGGAGAGTTTTTCATGAGTAGATTTCCCATTTTTTGGTTTTATAATAAATTGTCAATTGTATTTTCTGATTTTTGTCTGTAGGGATAACGTTCCTATCAACAATATCTTTCAGGACCCTTTCTTCTGTTTTATGGGCTGTCGAAAAGAAGTTCCTGTAAAATAGTCTAATAGGGGGTACAAGTGTTGTGTTGGTTGACTCTTCAGAGGTTGCATGGCGTTTCACCTTTCTATTTATGATGTCTTCAACGAAACCATTAGA
This sequence comes from Procambarus clarkii, assembly GCF_040958095.1. Lineage (NCBI taxonomy): Eukaryota > Metazoa > Arthropoda > Malacostraca > Decapoda > Cambaridae > Procambarus > Procambarus clarkii. The sequence continues at coordinate 15,308,321 of NC_091212.1, read as the reverse complement.
GAAGCCGTTGTTAAGTAGGACCTGCCTTACCCTACAGAGTTCTTCATCGACTTGCTTCCAATCTGAGCTGTGGCTGAGAGCATGGTCAACATAAGCGTTGACAACACTCCTCCTGAACCTGTCTGGGCAGACGTCACTCTTGGCATTGAGGCACATTCCTATGTAGGTTTCCTTAGTGCAGACTGCAGTGTGGAAGCCTCCGCTCTTTTCTGTGACTGCTACATCCAAAAAGGGCAGCTTCCCATTATTCTCCATCTCGTAAGTGAAGCTCAACACAGAATTCCGCTCAAATGCCTCCTTCAGCTGCTGTAGACATCTGGCATCAGGTACCTGCGTAAAAATGTTGTAAACATACCTGCAGTATATGGCGGGTTTCAAGCCCATGTCAGCTAAGACCTTCTGCTCGATGGTGCCCATGTAGAAGTTCGCAAACAGGACACCTAGGAGTGAACCCATGGCGACCCCATCTACTTGCTTATACATGTGCCCATCTGGGCTCAAGAAGGGTGCCTCTTTAGTGCAGGCTTGGAGTAGTTTCCTCAGTGTGTTTTCTGGCATGCCAAGAGGAGTGCAAGCTGGGTCACGATACACTCTGTCTGCTATCATCCCGATTGTTTCGTCCACCGGCACGTTGGTAAATAGTGACAATGTTTCTCCATTGGTTTGTAGCGTGAAGTAGTTGCGTTTTGTCTTTGATTTTATTTTCTGCCTTGTGTATCTGATTTCGAATCAGATCTTTGCGATATTTTATCATGAAGGCTTGATTTCTTGCTGCTGGGTCGTGTGTTTTAATATTAGTATATTTTGATGGCAATCTTTCTTGTAAACATAAACAACAGCCACATCGACGAAAACCTCCGTACTCGTATCGAGCAACACCTCGACATCCTCACAGATCGACATCACCACAGCACCGAAACCAGGATAATCAAGAAACTAACAACATTATATAGAGGACCTATAGCGATTCCGCGACCAAGAGATGGCTTCCTGAACCTTGCTGGAATCAACCTCACTGAGGACCAAGTCACTCTCCTAAATCTGGGTATAAACTGTAACGTTATGTCCAGACCAAGTGAGATGGCCCGGAAAGTGGAGTTGGAGATCCTGTTGGACGACATATTCGACCTCGAGACACAAAAAGTCACCACCAAAGACACCTTGTAAGCAGAACTTATTGCAGAAGGAGGAAAGATTCGAGGCAACTACAGAAGCACCATACTGTTCCCCGAGCTCAAAGCGGCAGCTAAGAGCCTTCGCGAGAACAAGGAGATAGTCGTCAAGAGAGGTGACAAGTCGCCAATATATGTCATTCTTAAAAAAGACGAATACCTGACAAAAATGAACCTCATACTCTCTGACCAAACTAAATTCCAAAGGGTAACGAAGGACACTACAGCCGAATTGAAGACAAAATTAAACAGATTGATCGAAACTGTGAACGCCAAGAAATCCGACTCCACCTGCCAAAAATTATTGGGAATACAAACCTGGGTATGCATATGGAAATGTCAAGACACACAAGCCTTGAAACCCACTTCGACTAATCATCAGCCAGATACCCACACCTACGTACAGACTGGCGAAGCGACTCAATGGCTAGCTGACTCCTTATGTACCTTGTGCTTTCAGCCTGAAGTCTCCAAAGGAATTTGTTGACTTACTGCGGGAAACACAGGCCACAGGAATAAGAGCCTCGTTGGACATAGAATCACTGTTTACCAACGTACCTATGGATGAAACAATCGGGATGATAGCGGACAGAGTGTATCGTGATCCGGCCTGTACTCCTCTTGACATACCAGAAAACATACTAAGGAAACTACTCCAAGCTTGTCCTAAAGAGGCACCCTTCTTGAGCCCTGATGGGCACATGTATAAGCAAGTAGATGGGGTCACCATGGGTTCTCCCCAAGGCATCCTGTTTGCAAACTTCTACATGGGTACAATCAAACAGAAGGTCTTAGTTGACATGAACTTGAAACCTGCCATATACTGCAGGTATGTTGACGACATTTTTACACAGGTATCTGATGTCAGACGTCTGCAGGAGTTGAAGGAGGCATTTGAGTGGAATTCTGTGTTGAGTTTCACTTATGAGATGGAGAAGGATGGAAAGCTGCTCTTTCTAGATGTAACAGTCATGGAAAGGAGCGGAGGTTTCCACACTGCAGTCTACACTAAGGAAACAAACATAGGAATGTACCTCAAAGCCAACAGTGACTGCCCAGACAGGTACAAGAGGAGTGTTGTCAACGCTTACGTCGACCATGCTCTCAGCCACAGCTCAGGATGGAAGCAAGTCCATGAAGAACTATGTAAGGTAAGGCAGGTCCTAGTCAACAATGGCTTTTCTAATGGTTTCGTTGAAGATATCATAAAAAGGAAGGTGAAATGCCATGTAACCTCTAAAGAGTCAACTAACACAACACCTGTACCCCCTATTAGACTATTTTACAGGAACTTCTTTTCCACAGCTCATAAAACGGAGGAAAGGGTCCTGAGAGATATTGTTAATAGGAACGTTATCCCTACAGACAAAAATCAGACGATACAATTGACGATTTACTATAAAACCAAAAAACCGGCCAACCTACTCATGAAAAACTCTCCAGACACAAAGCAGAACGCCTTAAAAGAGACTAACGTCGTCTATGCCTTCAAATGCCCACTTGGGGACAGTTAGCCCCAAAGAACTCTGTATATAGGCAAGACAACAACATCTCTTTCCAGGCGATTAACAATGCATAAGCAACAGGGCTCCATCAAGAAACATATAATCTCTTCCTACAGCCAGACCATCAGCAGAGAAGTCTTAACAAACAACACAGAAATCATCGATAGATACAGCAATAGCAGGCGACTTGACATCTGCGAGGCACTACATATCAAAAAGTCATCACCAGCAATCAACAGCCAATTAATGCACAACTATATTCTACCCACTTCAAGACTCTGTACCAATATAGACGCATCAAGAGGAAGTATGGGCCAATAGGCCCTTTGCAGTTACTTCCATTCTTCCCTCTCATTTATCCAATTTATACCCATTGCACAGTGTTTTAACTTGTGTTGGTCAAAAGTTTGTTCACATCATCCAAAACTTTTGCAATATATCACCTCACCCAAATGCAAGTATATAAGACAAGCTGTTCAATGTTAGCATTAAGTAAAACTCTTTTCAGGTTACAGTTGTGTGTGTGTAAACTAAAGTCTTTGAAATTGTAATAAGTTATTACGAAACGCGTTCACGCGTCGCGTCAGTCTAGAAATATAAATGAATTTTGGAGAATTGATTTTTCAATTACCATCGACAGTAAAAAGAAACAGAAGAAATATTGAGAAAATTCATGATAGAATTATTAATCTTACTTTTTGTCATATTTGACACATACATTATATATAATATATATATAATGTATGTATATATATATATATATATATATAGTGCTTTATTATGCATATATATATTATGCATATATATATATATATATATATATATATATATATATATATATATATATATATATATATATATATATATATATATATTTCCATTTGGCAGTCCCTATATCTGCGACAGGCACACCTCCTCTTGATTCGCAGCAGCTCCGTAATGCAGTCACTTTCCTCCTTGCTGTCCCTATCCACACTGTTCATAGGTGCACTTGTGGCAAGGCAGATGCGGACAAATATGGAATGCATGGCCTGCACTGTGGAAAATCAGGCGCTTGGCACTTACGACACGACAAAGTCAATGACATCATTAAGAGGAGCCTTGCCTCTGCCCAGTGTCCAGCAGAGAGAGAGAGCCTTGCAATCTTTTGAACCATAACTGTTAGTTTTGTTGGCCGACCAGATGGAATCACACTGCGCCCTTGGAAAAAATGGCAGACAATTGGCATGGGACTAAACTTGCGTATCCACCCTGGCAGCCACATACATACATCACCCTCTCTGTCGACCAAGCGGGAGCTGCGGCGACACACAGAGAACTATACAAGTCAACCAAGTACAGGGAAATAGATCAATGGCACAACTTCATTCCAATAGGATCCGAGACCCCTTGGTCCATGGGAAGAAAGTGCAAGGAGGTCTCTTAACCCTTAAACTGTGCATGGCATTATATTATATTATATTATATATATATATATATATATATATATATATATATATATATATATATATATATATATATATATATATATATATATATATATTTATTTTAAAGGAGTGACATGTCCCACCATGCGCTTGGCATACATATATGATCTGCATATTTAAAATAGTCCTGCACATACACTATATATATACAGTAGCACCTCGATTAACGAGCAGCTCTATCTACAAGCATTTCGAGTAACGAGCGAGCCACTCGCAGCAAATTTGTCTCTATTGAAGAGCTTCACCTCTATTAATGAGCAAAACCACATGCATGGTGCTTCCTAGCGTCTTGCTGGTTCTCGCAAATTCTCGGACGCATCCGACGCCATTATTGTTGTTGTATCACACACGACAAGCATCCCTCTGCATTTATTTGTGTTTTTTTTTTGTGGTTTTGTGACTACAATTTGTGAAGCACGATGTCGCCAAAGTAGCTGCTTGCTAAAGATAGTGTTTTCAAGAGGAAGAAAGAGACAATTACTGTGGATTTGAAGAAGAAAATTATAGCAAAGCATGAGCGTGGTGTCCGTGTGACTGATCTCACAAGGGAGTATGGCAGGTCCTCATCAACAATTTGTCCCATTAGTAAAGGGATGAGGAGGTAAGGGAGGATGCTGCCTCTTCTAGTGAGATCAGGGAAGTGTTGGGAATGTTTGAAAAGGTGACTGCATTATTGGAAAAGCATCACCCTGATAAAGCAGTGACAACCTGGTGTGTGAACATGTTTAACCCTTAAATGGCGCATGGCTATATACCATTTGACACCCACAGGTGCATACAAAAAAAAAAAAAAAATCTTTTCTTCCTAACCTGTTAATTTGTGTTCACTGATCATGAGAAAAATAATAAAAAAATCGTAAGTGGCATATTTTGCCCGCTATAGAGCGGGGAAGTCTGGCAAAAAACAGGCGCTGACTCAGCGTGCGTCCCAGGCGGTCTGTTGCTCGCCAACTGTCAGGCCGGAGTTGCCACAAAGAGATAATTACCTAATTATTTCAATGTCTCTGATTGATTTTTCATAGTTTTTTTGCTGTAATATTATTCAATAGTGTGTAGTGTGATATATTTATATAATAAGATGAGTGAATCATCGCTGTACTCAAAAATATGGTGTGCATATTGTTAATTCAATTATGTTCATCAGTGAACAAATACTTTGTCGGTTATTACACTATATACACAGGTTATATATAAGTATCCATGTTTTGTTCACCATAATGAACCACTAAGTTGCTAATATGAGTCAAAAAGTAACGAGGAGTGACCGCCACAACCCAGCCAGCCACTCACTCCCTCCTTCCTTCAACACCTCACTCGCCCACATTCTCCTCCCACCATACTGTTTTTGCTTTTATATACAGACATTATATATAAGTATTTAAATGTTTTGTTCACCATAACTGTACATCTAAGCTTGTATGGTGAGTAAAGGTACAAAGACGTAGCTACTCACACAGTCAGCTGGCTGCCGCCCTCAAGGCCAGACGCACTGATATTTCTCCTCCAACAATACTGTTTGTGGTGTTATTATGCTATATACACACATTATATATAAATATCTACCTGTTTTATTCACCATACTTGTACAAGTAAACTGGTATGGTGCCCAAAGACCATCGTGGTCACCAGTAAACAACATAAGTCGTGCAGACGACGCCATCGCCCTCACCAAAATGGCGGCTCCCAACCTACTCCTCTTGCTGTTTATACCCTCTATACACACGTTATATATAAGTATCTACATTTGTGTTCACCATAGCGAACCACTAAGCTGGTATGGTGAGTGAAGTCAATAAAAGGTGGCCACACACAGTGAAAAGACAACACCACTACCCTCCCCTCCCACAGCATTACTCCTCCCTCCATGGAGCACAGCGCTAAATATCACCACAATCCTGCTATTATCAGAACTCTGGTCAGTTGTATCACAGTCAGGGGTCTTATGTAATAATATCATCACTACATAATAGCATGAACAAGTATATTATGGCATTTTTAGGTGATGCTGTGGTCACAAGCTGAACAGCAGTGCTGTGAGCTCATGCTGCGTGCGTCAGGCTTGGTAGCTCACTCAATACTGAGGCTCCTAACACCCGGAAATTTGGCTCATAATTTAAAAAAAAAATGGCATCTATTTACAAGAGCCCTGATGAAGGTGTGGTGAACCCTGTGTATCCGCGGGCTGTTTAAATCTTGCGTAGTACTCCAAAGCATCATATGATGCAATGCGCAATTTAAGGGTTAATGACAATTTGCTGTCTCGTTTTAGGGACATCCTAAAACATAGACAAAAGCAATTGTCAATAGACTCGTTCTTTGCAAAGTAAAGACCAGCCAGTGATAGTGAACCACAACCCGGTCCCAGTGGGGTGAAATTCCCAAGAAGAAAGAGGCCGTCTGACTCAGAGGTGGATTCTCCTTCGACACCATAACCCCTCTTCTCCTTCCCACCTCCCCATCGTCTCCCTCAAGCCAGCAACGACTCTTCATAAGGTAAAGTAAACATGAAAACAGTAAAACAAAACATTTATAATTACATGTGCAGTATTATCTTGAGGTTATCTTGAGATGATTTCGGGGCTTTAGTGTCCCGCGGCCCGGTCCTCGACCAAGCCTCCACCCCTAGGAAGCAGCCCGTGACAGCTGACTAACACCCAGGTACCTATTTAACTGCTAGGTAACAGGGGCATCAAGGTGAAAGAAACTCTGCCCATTGTTTCTCGCCGGCGCCTGGGATCGAACCCGGGACCACAGGATCACAAGTCCAACATGCTGTCCGCTCAGACGACCGGCTCCTTATTATATTTACATTATAAAATGTCATACAAGTACTGTAACCACTCGATTATCTGGGATTCGAACATCCGGAAAACGCCCTTATACGGCCAAAATTGTGACCAGATAAAGTTATCTCCATATCTGGCCAAAATGGCCATGGGAGCCGGATAAAAGCTGGTTTAGCAGGATAAAAAATCGGAGCCGGTTAACTTTCTGACGATGTTACAAGACAGAACACGAAACAATGGGTATAAATTGGATAAGTGAACATATGAATGGAAGTAACTGCAGAAGGTCTATTGGCTCTTGCTGCTTCCATATTGGTTCGGGGTCTTGAAGTAGGTAGAATATAGTTGTACATTAATTGGCTGTTGATTGCTGGTGTTGACTTTTTGATGTGTAGTGCCTCGCTGATGTCAAGCTGCCTGCTATCGCCGTACCTATCGATGATTTCTGTGTTGTTTGTTAAGATTTCTCTGGTGATGGTCTGGTTGTGGGAAGAGATTATGTCTTCCTTGATGGCTCCCTGTTGCTTGTGCATTATTAGTCGCCTAGAAAGAGTTGTTGTCTTGCCTATATACCGAGTTCTTTGGGGCTTACAGTCCCCAAGTGGGTATTTAAAGGCATAGACGATGTTGGTCTCCTTCAAAGCGTTCTGCTTGGTGTCTGCAGAACGCTGTTTCGTGTTCTGTCTTGTGATTGTCACCTCACCCAAAACTTTTGTACCATATCATCTCATCCAATAAAGTACAAAGAATTTGTGTGTAAATTAAGTCTTTGAAAATGTAATACGAATTACGAAACGCGTTTAGGCGTCAGGCAATTAAAAAATGAATTTTGGAGAATTGTTATTTTTATTACCATCGACAGTGAAGAAAAACATAAGAAATATTGAGAAGATTCGTGTTAGAATGATTAATCTTACCTTTTCGGTCATATTCAACATATATATGTGTATATATATATATATATATATATATATATATATATATATATGTATATATATATATGTGTATATATATATATATATATATATATATATATATATATATATATATATATATATATATATATATATATATATATATATATATATATATATATATATATTATATATATGTCGTACCTAGTAGCCAGAACGCACTTCTCGGCCTACTATTCAAGGCCCGATTTGCCTAATAAGCCAAGTTTTCCTGTATTAATATATTTTCTCTAATTTTTTTCTTATGAAATGATAAAGCTACCCATTTCATTATGTGTGAGGTCAATTTTTTTTTATTGGAGTTAAAATTAACGTAGATATATGACCGAACCTAACCAACCCTACCTAACCTAACCTAACCTATCTTTATAGGTTAGGTTAGGTTAGGTAGCAGAAAAAGTTAGGTTAGGTTAGGTTAGGTAGGTTAGGTTGCCGAAAAACAATTAATTCATGAAAACTTGGCTTATTAGGCAAATCAGGCCTTGCATAGTAGGCTGAGAAGTGCGTTCTGGCTACTAGGTACGACATATATATATATATATATATATATATATATATATATATATATATATATATATATATATATATATATATATATATATATATATATATATATATATATTATATTATATATATATTATATATACAGTATATTTATATATTTATAGGTGCATATGAGTACATGTGGCATAATAAGTCATGGTGGGAGGGTGTTCAGTTTACACATACACAACAACCAGTCTGCTCACCATGCCAGTTATCATTGATAGCTCACATAACCTGACACTACTTCACACCTATCGCACATGTCTTACCAGTGACAAGCGATTTCTCATTGTCCATAACTCCTGCAACATAAGCAGAAGTGAAACATGAAATTAGTAAGCTTTCACAGTTTTCACTGGGAGATGGATATCACTGAAACTTTACTCAAAGATGACTCAAATCCAAAGTTTGTAATTGATGTCAAGTTAACAGTGAGACTCTTACATGAAGGTGTCTTCGGAAACAGAGGTTTCTAACATTACTTAAGTTTAGATTGGTAAATTTAAACTTCTTATTATATATAAAAAATTACAGGTCATTGACACTGTATTTGTAAAAAAGTTCTTTGAAAAATTAGACAAGAGCAATTACTACACTTCTTGCTGACATATCCTTTAAACTTATCTCCAAAATGACACAAAGATCCAGCCATATATAATTGTTTTAAAATATGAAATAACAGACTATATAAGCACATGAGGACAAGTTGTGCACTGCCAAAATATTCATTGATATTTGGCAAAAATCCATGTTTCATTAATTTATATGAACACATTACTATAATAGAGGTGGCAGACCTCTAAAGTGATGATACTGATGACTGACAAATACCTGCTTTAATGAGCAGTAGTTCTATTCAGTCCTTAGCTCAGTTATATTCAGCATCAGATATCAAAGACTGTCACTAAAACTGCAAGAATTTGGTAAGGTAGTCGTACAAGACGGCAACCCTCATTAGGAAAATGCCACATCTGTCTGGTAATACACAACTGTCCATTAACATATTTATGAGCCCTAGGCAATAACAGGATAGTTAACATAGCCAATACTAAATTCATGTTCCTGCAGAGAACTGCAGGTGAGTATCCTGACACATGTTTAAGAACCGAGTAGAGTAGCAGAGGAGTCAGAGGTGTAAAGTTCACAGTGTGTGTGGATTGGCTCAGGCAAGAGGCCAACCCGTCTTCAGACCAAGTCCATTCCATCAAGCAGTCAACCCCAAAGATGCTTTTGTCAATTTTAACATGTTATTCATTCAAAATAGGAATTTTCTCAAATATGAATTAATATTGTTGTATATTAGCATACTGTGCATATTTATGTATTGGTTGGGATAGGTGTTTAGGTTCTGTTGGCAATTATTTGTATTTGTAGTATATGGGTGAAGCATTTACAGCATTGTGGTTTGAACAAGAGTCATCAGCAAAGCACTTGTTCGAGAAGTGTTCGAATGTAATTGGTTTTGAGTCATGCGTAAACCGCTTTTCATTCATAAACAGAGTTTGGCGGGGTGCATGGAATGAACTTCGGCCTTTGTTTATGAGGAAGGACTGAAGAGGCCCAACAAATTCCATCCAAGACACTTTAACATATTAAAAAACAAAGACTGTAAAAGCTACCTAACATACCTTCATAACTTCATTTGTGAAATTTAGGAGCTTTGTGCATACAAGTTCCTCCTTAATATACGGACCTAGTACTTTATTACACCCGATTACTCTATTTCATATATATTATTTAAATTTTGGTAGCCAGGCTTCCATATCCATAGAATTTCTAATTTGAGTTTCTGTGAATAGTGTATTCGGAGGCCATTTAAGATTGGAACTTTATTCGTCTTAGTTGACTTTAGTCCTTGTATGTTGGCAAATATAAAGGCATTTCAATTTTGGGAGTCATATCTGGGAGGTTTTGATAAGTCAACTCCATCTCCATTATGATCCAGGGTGTGCAATGATATTGTAATTGATTCATCCAATATTGGTAGCTGCACTGTTGTTGGTGGTTGTGGTAGTTTCTGTATGTAGTTCTGAATGTGGTAGTGCATAGACAGTATGACTGTTCACTCTGCACTAGGCCCTAATTCTTGGAACTTAACATTCATCAAGAATTGTAAAAAAACACTATCGCAGGCCCCTCACATTCTTTGAAGACAGAGCCTAGGTACTGGCGTTATCCCTGACATACTAAAAACAGCAGAGATAGCACCACTCCAAAAAAGAGGAAATTAAGCAGAGGCAAAAAATTATGGACCGATAGCACTAACATCACACATCATAAAAAAATCTTTGAAAAGAAGTAAGATCACAAAATACATGGAATCACAGCATCTCCATAACCCCTGATAACGTTTCAGAACAGGGCACTCTTGCCTATCATAGTTGCTGGACGGACCACTATGACATGGCCTTAGATGCCACGGAAGACAACCAAAATGCTGATATAAGTTACACAGATTTCACAAAAGCCTTTGACAAATGTTACCATAGTGTTATTGCACACAAAATGTGTTCAAAAGGAATTACCGGAAAAATATGCAGATGGATCTACAATTTCCTGACTAACAGTACCCAATGTGTAATAGTCTACAAAATAAAACACCTCAGGGTACTGTGCTTGCTCCAGTACTTTTTCTCATCCTCATATCGGACATAGACAAAACACAATCTATAGTACTGTATCATCCTTCATAGATGACACTGAGATTTTTATGGGAGTAGACAACATAGAAGACACAGCAAACCTCCAATCAGATGTGAATCAGGTCTTTTGATGGGCTACAGAAAATAATATGATATTTAATGAAGATAAGTTCCACCAGCTCCTGTGCTACATAAAAAATTAAAATACCTATATAAACGGAAACCAAGTACTGTACAAAATGCAGTCAAATCATTAAACATAGAAAAAAAAATGTAAAGGATTTGGGTGTACCCATGTTGGAACACCTAACCTTTAAAAACCACAATAAAGTAGCCATCACATCTGCAAGAAAAATGACAGGTTGGATAACAAGAACTTTTCAAACTAGAGATGCTATACTGATGATGATACTTTTCAAGATGCAACTGCTCTCTAGAGTGGAATACTGTTGCTTGCACAATGACAGCCCCTTTCAAAGCTGGATAAATTGCTAACCTGGAGAGCATGCAGAGATCATTTACTGATAGAATCCACTTGGTAAAACATCTAAACTCTTGGGACCAACTAAAATGCCTAAATCTATATTCTTTTGAGCACAGGCGGGAGAGATACAAAATAATTTACAAGTGGAAAATATTAGAGGACTGGTCTCAGACCTGCACACAGAAATAATACCACATGAGACCAGAAAGCATGGCTGGATAGGCAGAATACTCCCGTTGAAAAGCAGAGGTGCAATAGGTACTCTGAAAGAGAACTCTAATCTACATCAGAGGCCCGAGACTGTTCAACACGCTTCCACTACACATAAGGGGGCATAACTGGCCGACCCCTCACAGTGTTCAAGAGAAAACTCGATAAGCACCTCCAAAGGCTACCTGATCAACTAGGCTGTGATTCATACATCAGGCTGCGAGCAGCCGCGTCCAACAGCCTGGTTAACCAGTCCATCAATGAGGAGACCTGATCGAGGACTGGGCCGCAAGGACATTGAGCCCCGAAATCATCGCAAGGTAACTGGCTTCGAATACCACTTTGTGCACTATTTTTCTTCACCAATCCTTCCCATACTGTAGACATATTGCTGTCTAAGGGCTCCCATCTCTTATCTCTTCTAATATGCATATGTCAGCATATAAACAAAGTTCAGAAGTTTCAGATTGGCGGTCTTCCCATCTCTAATGCTCTGCATCTCTCACATGGAACTCTGGCCAAGTGAGCTCAAAACATTTATTGTCAACTGACAGCTTGCACAAGTTAGAGGTAAAATCTCCAATTTGTTTAAATGCATTATGTTCCCTTTGTTAGCATACTACATTCTTTTTTTTTTTGGGGGGGGGGGTGTATTTTGTTTAATACTGTATCTGTATATTCCCTTCGCATAGTATTTAATTTTTTTGCAATTGAAATGATTTTGTTACTATACATTTCGAAGCTGGTATTTGCAACTTGATCTGCATTTTCCTCTGTAAACTTTATATATTTCTGTCCATTACCCACTGTGATTCTTTCTTAATATTATCCTTTAATCTCTCAGGATTAACGTTATTTTGTCTGACGATGTTTTGTTTCTAGGTTTGGATTCTAATCTCTACCATTGTTGCTTAGAGAAATTCTGGTTCCTGCCGTTTGATGTGTTAGAATATATTTGATCCCAGTAGCTTCCATTGCTCTGCAAAAGCCAGTTTACATACATCAGGTATGTTTCTTCTATGTTTCATTAGGTTCCATTGCTCTGCAAAAGCCAGTTAACATACATCAGGTAAGTCTCTTCTATGTTTCATTAGGTTCCATTGCTTTGCAAAAGCCAATTTACATACATCAGATATGTCTCTTCTATGTTTCATTAGGTTCCTGCACTTAGGTTATCAGTGACGCTAGTCCTATGGCTGAACAGGTCAAATAAACTCTCTTATTACAAACACAACATTCTATCCTTACACTTTTCTTACTAAATGACATGAGACACCTAACAGTCCAACATGTTCCCGCAAGTCGTATTCTGTAAACATTGTTTAATTGTTGATGATTTCAAGAATACTTTTAATCCCGCGTGCGTTCCCTCATGGTTGCCTGCTCTGTGAGGCTTCGTGTCTTCGTAGCTCGGTTGCCAGATCCAAATTGCTAAAAGTAGCGAGCTGACAGTCTAAAAGTAGCGAAATTGCAATAAGAGTAGCCCAATTTTTTATTTAGTCAAATCAAATAAAATTAAATGTTTATTCAGGTATAAGTACATACACACATACAAGATGAGGTATTAACTGTAAGGGATCTTTCCCATCATTTATCAATCTGTAAATTTCTAGATACAGTAACTTTCTCTTCATAATGAAGATCTGTGGAACCAGCTGTAGCTTTCTCTTATTATGTAGTCGATGTTGGAAGGCAATTCGTCACATGCATGAGAACTGGCCAAGTGCAAAGGAATGACATGTGCACTTGATAAGAAACATATTAGCAATATCCTTCTTCATTAAGGTGTAAAGTGAATGATGAGCTCCACACAGATTTGATGCCCAGTCCATGCTATAGTAATTGCAAAACATTGCTTTAAATCAACTCCAATATTGCCAAAATAATTTTTGAGGTGTTAATACAAGGCTTCAGAGGTTGTACTTGTGACTGAAATTAGTCCCACAAACTGAGATGAAATCCTATTTTGTCTAGCATTATAATATCGAACACAGATACATACATGTTTTTCACACGCAATATCAGTCGACTCATCTATAAAGAGAGAGAATGATGTCTTCATCAGATCATTAATTAGTTCATTAAACAGGACTGGTGAGATAACTTTCTTGATGAGAGCACTACACTTTGTTCTATGCAACAGCAAATTAAAGGAGCTCGCCCCAGACGTTGACGGCATATCTGCTTTCAAAAGTTTACTCAAGTAATCAATGGACTTAAAAGAAGAATGACATGCAATATATACAGATAGACGACATTCAAATTTAGTAAATTTATCTTCCTTCTTTGATAGAACAGACTTGATGCTCTTCTGCTGATGACTTACCGCCGATATATTTTGTCTGTGCTTTAATGTTTCACTGTGTTTCTTTAAATCACTTCTATGAGCTCTTATCTCAGTTCTACAAACTTTACAATATGCCTTATTTCCATCTTCTTTCACTTCAGCCAACCACTTTCCAAACACGGGATCCATAAGCCAGGACATCTGAAAGGCTTTCTGGTATTTAGATCACTTCCCCATTTTACACTACTTTATCTTAACACTTAAGCAAATTGTAAAAGTAACAGCAGTGACTTCTTTTATAATTGCGGTAACTTGCATCGAACTATCCTTCTGGAGGTCAGAGCCACACTAACAGTGAAAGCACAGATAAAGCTACCGAGTTCACTGTATGCTAATCCGCTCTAACGACAGTCATTTGATTCTTGGAAAAACTTTATGAGAAACCTAATACTTACAGTAGGCAACCGTGGGAAGTCATGTAACATAGACAGTACTCGGGATGAAGTATTAATGGCAATTAAGGTTGGGAAATCTATGGCCCCTGGGAAGGGTCACCATGCCTTGCGGATGGTTTTTCTTTGGGAAGTTCCTAGGATCAACATTCCCAGGGGTTGGTCTCTGATCTTGCCTCCTGCGATAAGTGGTCTATTCAATCAGGCTGTTGGACGCAGCTGTGATTTGTACACATGACATTATAAAAGCATAAAAAATCATCATTGAGTTTCTTAACATTAATAGCCCAAATTAGCCCAACTTGTTTTTAAAGTAGCCCAAAAAGTCGCAAGTAGCAAAATTACAAATTTGTGAATGTGGGGCTCTAAAAAGTAGCCCAATTTGCTACTTGTAGCCCAGTCTCGCAACCCTGCGTTGCAGCCTGAAGAGGCCAAAGGCTGACATAGCTGACACGGCAACACCATTAGAAAATTGTCCACTTCCCTCTTGAAAGCTCATACTGCTGTCTCAACAATATTTCTTATGTGTGTGGAGAGACAGAGAGAGAGAGACAGAGAGAGAGAGACAGAGAGAGAGAGACAGAGAGAGAGAGACAGAGAGAGAGAGAGAGACAGAGAGAGAGAGAGACAGAGAGAGAGACAGAGAGAGAGACAGAGAGAGAGACAGAGAGAGAGACAGAGAGAGAGACAGAGAGAGAGACAGAGAGAGAGACAGAGAGAGAGACAGAGAGAGAGACAGAGAGAAATGGAGAGAGAAATGGCTAAACATAGATGCCGAAGAAATATAAGAAAATTCCCTTTCGCAAACTGAGTGGTAGACGGTTGGAACAAGTTAGGTGAGAAGGTGGTGGAGGCCAAAACCATCAGTAGCTTCAAACTGTTATATAGCAAAGAGTGCTGGGAAGACGGGACACCATGAGTGTAGCTCTCATCCTGTAACTACACTTAGGTAATTACACTAATTTGTGTTCACACACACACACACACACACACACACACACACACACACACACACACACACACACACACACACACTTTTTTCTTTCTATTCTTTTTTCTATTCTTTATTTCTTTTTCACACACTATTCTTTTTTCTACAAAGTGATAGGGGTAAGCAAACCAGTAAAGTGGTACATAAAGGCAAACCAACAAAATCAATAGAGAGAGGGGGAGTGAAGAATAAGGAGAGGGGGAACAAGTTCCTGAAGATTGCATACACCAACATAGATGGAGTGAGATCGAAGATACTGGAGTTAAGTGATGTAATACAGCTGCAGACACCAGACATTGTTGCACTCACGGAGACAAAACTTGAAGATGTAATTTTAAATGAGGTCATATTCCCAAGGGGCTACTCAATTTGGAGACGGGACAGAAAAATTAGGAAAGGCGGTGGCGTTGCTGTGCTGGTAAAAGAACACCTAAAGGTGAAGGAAATAATGACTGCCAATCCACAAGAAGTTGACATAATAGCACTAGAGATCTGCCATGAGGATGATAAACTAATGATAATAAATGCATATAGTCCACTGCCAAGCAGCACATGGTCAAAGGAGGAGCTAGATAGTAAACGTGTAGGTCTTATAACAATAATGAGAGATTATAGCGAGAGCGGATAACGATAGATCACGACTGTTGATAGTCGGTGACTTCAACTTGAAATCCATAGACTGGGAAGCATATGAAGCTAAAACAGAAGATTTTTGGACCTGTAAATTTGTAGACCTCATCCTGGAAACATTCTTGTATCAACATGTTAAACAAGCTACGAGGATGAGGGAAGGGGACGTTCCCTCCATGCTAGATTTGATATTTACCAGGAAGGAGGAAGAGATATTTGACATTCAGTACCTTCCTCCCTTGGGTAAAAGTGACCATGTCTTTTTGGAAATCAAGTATGCAATGCGTTATAAGCTGGAAGAAAATAAGGAGGTTGAAGCAGTTGAAAAACCAGACTTCAGGAGAGGACATTATGGTGACCTTAGAAATATTTTTAGTGAGTATAATTAGACAGACTTGATGCTAGGCAAGGAAGTGAATGAGATGTATGTCAAGTTTTGTGAAATATATGATAAAGGCACAAAAAAATTTATACCAAAACAGAGATGCAGGGCCAGAAAACAGGATTGGTTCGACAGAAATTGTGAGAGGGCAAGATACCAAAAGACACAAAAATGGAATCGGTATTGGAAGAGGCCAAACCCCCAAACATACCAGCGATACAAAGATGCGAGAAACAACTATACAGCAGTAAGGAGAGAGGCAGAAAGAAATTTTGAAAAAGGGATAGCCGATAAATGTAAAACAGAACCGGCCATATTCTACAAATTCATAAACAACAAATTGCAGGTAAAGGATAATATCCAGAGGTTGAAAATGGGAAACAGATTCACGGAAAATGAAAAGGAAATGTGTGAAACATTAAATGAAAAGTTCCAAAGTGTGTTTGTACAAAATGAAATCTTCAGAGAACCAGACACAATAAGAATTCCAGAGAACAACATAGAGCGGATAGAGGTGTCTAGAGATGAAGTGGAAAATATGCTAAAGGAGCTCGGTAAGAACAAAGGAGCTGGCCCAGATGGAGTTTCACCATGGGTTCTGAGAGAATGTGCATCTGAGCTCAGCATTCCACTTCACCTGATCTTTCAGGCATCCCTGTGTACAGGAATCGTAGCAGACGGGTGGAAACAGGCTAACATAGTTCCAATCTACAAAAGTGGCAGCAGGGAAGACCCCCTCGATTATAGACCTGTATCATTGACAAGTGTAATAGTGAAAGTATTGGAAAAGCTAATCAAAACTAAATGGGTAGAACACCTGGAGAAAAATGATATAATATCAGACAGACAGTATGGTTTTCGATCTGGAAGATCCTGTGTATCGAATTTACTCAGTTTCTATGATCGAGCCACAGAGATATTACAGGAAAGAGATGGTTGGGTTGACTGCATCTATCTGGACCAAAAAAAAGGCTTTCGACAGAGTTCCACATAAGAGGTTGTTCTGGAAAATATTGGAGGGGTGACAGGTAAGCTTCTATCATGGATGAAAAATTTTCTGACTGATAGAAAAATGAGGGCAGTAATCAGAGGCAATGTATCGGAATGGAGAAATGTCACAAGTAGAGTACCACAGGGTTCAGTTCTTGCACCAGTGATGTTTATTGTGTACATAAATGATCTACCAGTTGGTATGCAGAATTATATGAACATGTTTGTTGATGATGCTAAGATAATAGGAAGGATAAGAAATTTAGATGATTGTCATGCCCTTCAAGAAGACCTGGACAAAATAAGTATATGGAGCACCAATTGGCAAATGGAATTTAATGTTAATAAATGTCATGTTATGGAATGTGGAATAGGAGAACATAGACCCCACACAACCTATATATTATGTGAAAAATCTTTAAAGAATTCTGATAAAGAAAGAGATCTAGGGGTGGTTCTAGATAGAAAACTATCACCTGAGGACCACATAAAGAATATTGTGCAAGGAGCCTATGCTATGCTTTCTAACTTCAGAATTGCATTTAATTACATGGATGGCGATATACTAAAGAAATTGTTCATGACTTTTGTTAGGCCAAAGCTAGAATATGCAGCTGTTGTGTGGTGCCCATATCTTAAGAAGCACATCAACAAACTGGAAAAGGTGCAAAGACATGCTACTAAGTGGCTCCCAGAACTGAAGGGTAAGAGCTACGAGGAGAGGTTAGAAGCATTAAACATGCCAAAACTAGAAGACAGAAGAAAAAGAGGTGATATGATCACTACATACAAAATAGTAACAGGAATTGATAAAATCGACAGGGAAGATTTCCTGAGACCTGGCACTTCAAGAACAAGAGGTCATAGATTTAAACTAGCTAAACACAGATGCCGAAGAAATAAAAGAAAATTCACCTTCGCAAATAGAGTGGTAGACGGTTGGAACAAGTTAAGTGAGAAGGTGGTGGAGGCCAAGACCGTCAGTAGTTTCAAAGCCTTATATGACAAAGAGTGCTGGGAAGACGGGACACCACGAGCTTAGCTCTCATCCTGTAACTACACTTAGGTAATTACACTTAGGTAATTACACACACACACACACACACACACAGAAAATGTCAGTGAAACTAGGAGGATAGGAAGATGAGAAATTCAAGAACCACCCCTTAAGGGTTAATTAAGGGTGACATTTAATGGACTGAAACATATGGCGGAAGTGTTTAGAAATGCTAGGAAATTGCAGTGTGATAAGGTAGGCAAACTTTGGTCAATAAGACAAGACCTTTCAAATGAAGACAGAGAAAAGCTGAAAATAAACCTTAATGAAGCAAAAAGTCCAAATGGAAATAAAAATAAAGAAAGAAATTATTTATTCTATATAGTGTTAGGGATTGGTTAGCTAGTGAAATAGTACATAAAAAATATTTTAAATGAGGTCGTATTCCCAAGGGGCTACTCAGTTTGAAGACGTGACAGGAAAATTAGGAAGGGGAGGAATGGCTCTGCTGGTGAAAGAACGCCTGAAGGTAAGAGTTAATAATTGATAACCCTTGAGAAGTTTATATAATGCTATTGCAGGTCTGGAATCAGAATGATAAACTGATAATTGTAATTGCCTACAACCCACCAGCAAGCAACACATGGACAAAGGAGGAACTGGATGACAAACAAGAGGGCCTTATAATGGTCATGAGAGAGATTATAGTAAAAGCAGATAAAGATGAATCACAATTGTTAGTACTGGGGAACTTTAAAGCAATAGACTGGGAGGCCTATGAAGCAAGAACGGAGAACATTTGGACAGGCAGATTCGTAAACCTCATTCTGGAGACATTCATGTATCAACACAACAAAGATGCCGAAGAAATGTTGGAAAATTCACTTTCGCAAACAGAGTGGTAGATGGTTGGAACAAGTTAGGTGAGAAGGTGGTGGAGGCCAACACCGTCAGTAGTTTCAAAGTGTTATATGATAAAGAGTGCTGGGTAGACGGGACACCACGAGCGTAGCTCTCATCTTGTAACTACACTTGGGTAATTACACCATACATTACTCTCTACAGCAACACAAGAGATAGACAGGCTTCCTGATCCTCCCATGGAACATAGGTGACCCCTCTCCACTGCACTACTGAGCTCTGCAATACACTCAAGAGCCCCCAGTCAACAGAACTTACTAGCCACGCAATATTTACAAAGAAGGAATCACCTACAGTATTTGGGTTGGTTGTTGGCAGCTAAAATGTCAGATGACCAGAGGGCCAAAACTATAGGGGAAGAACTACTGTTTAGTGTACTCTAATATCATCACTGTCATCACTGCTAACGTCCCGCTGGTGTGGCATACTTTGGTGGCCTCCTGTAGGATGCACTGTCAAGGTTTAAACGATCATTCTCCATGAGGAGGGAGTCTTGCATACCCTGCTCTTCCTGCACCTCTTGAGAGAACCCCACCTCTCCATTTTCTACGAATAACCCACCCTTTGAAAACTCGAGGCTAAGGTGGATGGGTCGACTGCAAACTACTCGGCGAGGCCAACTACTCCACTGGTCTTTCACAAGCATACTGACATTCAAGTATTATTTTTTGCATAATTAAAATTTAAACAGCCCCTTAGCCATAGTGTTTTTCTGGTATAGACAGACGCATCAATGAGTTGACTGGCAATTCCACATTAATATTACTGATAGTTACAAATTAATATTTATTTTGCAGTGGAAGTGTGATTAGTGTGCTATGTACAGCCCTGTAGCAGCCTCTCAACCGTTTGGGCGTGTCGGGACATTTCATGACAGGCATTTCCTATCAATGAATGATTTCATGTTTAAACTTAAACTGTTTCTAAACGGTCAATTATTCTATCTTATTGCTAATTATAAAACTTAACAATAGCTGAACATATTAAATATAAACAAAGCATTTTTTTTGTTAAAAATAAAAAAAATCGCAAGCTGGTTGACTGGCGATACAATGGCACTTACCTCCATGTCCCCAACACACTATTCGTACAGTTCAAGAAACCTGAAGAGCTTACCAAAGTTACCAGGCCAATTGGATGTGTATCTCAGGTGTAAGGAGTGACAGCCTTCCTTTAATAACAACTAAGACAGGTGCCTTATTTTATATTCACAGGAAGAAAATACATAGTTTCAGCCACAGAGAACTGTAGATCACACTTGTTGATCCCACCAGTCATATCTGAATGATGACAGGCCCCAGCCTTGCCTTCAAAACAGCACCATTACTGACACAGCAAAAACACTTCTTACGGAACACTAAGCTCTGTATTAAGATCACTTATTACTACACAACACTAAGCTATCATTAACACTGAATAGTAACCAGCAATCATCACTACCATTATTTCCAGCACTTGCAACTAACCGCCATCATCAGTGTTGCAACACATTACCACCAACAGAACACCAGCAACAAAGATAACATCAACACACCAGCAACAACAATACCATCACCAACACACCAGCAACAACAATACCATCAGCATCTGCAACACAACTACCATCATCAACCATACCATACAAACAGCACCTACCATGCTACCACCAACCCTACGATCTCTATTAGTTATACTACTACCAAGCCTATCACCACCATCAACCCTACCATTTTCACTCTCACTCTCGGAAACCTGCGAGACGAGACTACAGTCTCATCAATCATCTCTCAAAATAGATGTCAATTGAGTATGACCAGTAGTTGTCCTGCATGAATAAGCGATATACAAAATAATTATAACATTAACAATCCTCTGAGACCAGTCACAGGTGTCCAGCATGTCATAGCTGCCACTTTCCTTATTTAGTGCCCAAACTAGAAATCCATAGGACTGACAGCCTTCAATGTCACCAGCATTTCGGATTTGCCGCAATTTTTTTATTTAGTCAAGCACATAATGAACCTTGTCACAAGATAGCAATTGGTTGTATTTTCAAGACAACAGATATTGCTGACGGAGTCTTGATAGGAGTCCCTAAGATTCAATACACCCTAACAAAAGAGTCTTGAAGCAAGTCCCTACAATTCAATTCACCAAACATGAGAGTCTTCAGGAGAATCCTAAGATTTAACACACCCAAAAACAACTGAGAACCTGTTGTGTTGAGATGGTCCAGTGTAGCCAAGTCGTAATAGGTACCTCTTATTAAAGTTAGCAGTGTTGGTAAAAGTGGAAAAAGAATTAGGACATGTAAATATTTGTAATACAGTAAAATACAGGTTGTTGTCAACATTAAAAGTGAATTAAGAAGGTGTAAGTGATGCAGGGGCTCGAGACACATGACCATTATCATAGCCAAAATTGCTTGCAAGTGATTTAATAGGGTAGTCTGAACATGCATGGAAGGTAATATAATTGGTGAACAATTATCTAACATGAATAAGGACAGTAAAAGTGAAAAATATTGTTAAATGAGTATAACTGCGACAGAAAACTGAAATATAATAGTGTTAGAAATTTGTTGAGGTTATAGTGTAATATTCATAAATTAAGGCATTTAAAGAGAGAGTGGATGGTTGATCAGCTGTTAATCACTGATATTAATGATTGAATGTAAACCATTCATGATTATGATGAAATAACAAATGAGAGATAATAGTTGTTGGTGCACTATTTACCATGGTAAGATTAACGAGAGTGGGTAATGAGTGCTTACCTTGATGGTCTCCCTGAGGATGGCCACTTCGCGGTTGAGATGGTCGTTCTCAGTGGAGAGGTTTTCCAGTTGGCTCTGGACCTCGACGCTGAGACCCCGCGTCTTCTGGTGCCGCAGTTCCTCCTCCAGCTGGCGCACCAACATCGCTTGTTTCTGGAATGAGAACGCAGCCTTGTAGTCCTGCTGCTCTGCCCGGAATACTACACATTCTGCATCCGCTACAGTATCTAACCCACCAGGCGCTGAAACTACACTTGGTAATTACACAATTATCCAGCTAGTAACTACCAAAAATATCAGCTTAGTAGCTATCTAGCCTAGAAGCCAGCTTAGTAAATACCCTAAAATCAGTTTGATAACAAGCCAGCTTAGTAAATAACCTAATATAAGTTTGATAACAAGCCAACTTAGTACTTACCCCAAAAATCAGCTTAGTAACAATCCATCAAGCCAATTTAGTAACTATCCTAAAATCAGCTTCATAACAACATAAACCATATTGATATCTACCAATGTAAGGATAAAGTTACCAAGCAAACTAGCTTGGTTGTTATCCAAAAATGTTTCGTATCTACTCTAAGCAACTTTAATAGCTAACCCACAAGCCAGCTCAGCAAGTAGCCAATAATACAGCTGAGTTTTTGTCCCCAATAACTGCCTGAAAAGGTGGGTTTAAAATTAATATACAACTTTCTTGATAACTACTTTACAGGCTATTTTGGTTGATACCATACAAGCAACCATGATAACTCTCCAGTTTGGAAACTTCCCCAACAGGCTTCTTGATAACTATTAAAAGTCTGAACTACCTCACAAACCCCCTTGGCAACTATACAAACCGGTTGGATAACTACAATACAAGCCAAGTATGCAATTGCTTCAAAAGGTATCTTGGAAAAAAACTACCTCTCCACTCGGCTTGAAATTCTCGTGAAGCCAATATGGTAACTTTTGAAGTGAACGTAGTACCTAAGAAATGCCCCCAAAAGGAAACTGGCCCACAACCCAGCTTGGCAGCTACCTCCCAAACCAACATGAACTACCACCACCACGATAAAAATTACACACACTATTGTTCTACTGTTTATAAGCTGTTATTTTACATAAGTTATATCTTGAGGTTATCTTGAGATGATTTCAGGGCTTTTAGTGTCCCCGAGGCCCAGTCCTCGACCAGGCCTCCACCCCCAGGAAACAGCCCGTGACAGCTGACTAACACCCAGGTACCTATTTTACTGCTAGGTAACAGGGGCATAGGGTGAAAGAAACTGCCCATTGTTTCTCGCCGGTGCCTGGGATCGAACCCAGGACCCAAGATCACAAGTCCAGCGTGCTGTTCGCTCGGCCGACCAGCTCCCCTTTACCAGCGGGAAGAACCTGCAACAGAGTGGACAACAGCAGAGAACATGGACAAGTGTCGTATCCACCTTGCCACGCCATTGTACTAATTCTATCCATTGTACTATTAATTGTACCATTGTACTCACCATAGCCCGTGTTACTTGGAACTGTTTGTTCCAAGTAGCGAATCTTTAACAACAACAACAACCCAATACATTGCATTTCATTACGGAATTGATCAATCCTTTAACCCTTAAACTGCGCATGGCGTTTATATATGCCATAGGGTGCCAGGCACGATTCAAATGGCCCACAGCTACATGGGGTTCACATCAGCTTCCTCAGGGCTCTTGTAAACAGACGCCGTGTTTAAAAAAAATCGTGGGCAATATTCTCCGGTGTGAGAGCCACAGTACTGTTGGAGCAACCAAGGCTGGTGCATGCAGCATGAGCTAACAGCATTGCTGTTCAGCTTATGACCACAGCATCCTAAACTATTACAACCTATGCTGGACTCACGGAAATATTCCCTCACAATGGCAGACCAGTATTATTCTTCCGTTCCTTAAACCAGGAAAAGACCCATCCCAACCTGCGTCATACAGACCTATCTCCCTACTATCATGCCTCAGTAAAGACATGGAAAGACTAGTACAAACTCGCCTCCAATGGTACCTAGAGTATAATAATAATATACCGTCACTCCAAGCTGGATTTCGACCACAATGCTCCACACTTGATCAAATACTCTGCCTTGAACATGAAATCCGCACCTCCCTCAGAAGCAGCAAATTTTGTATTGTTCTCTACTTAGACCTCAAAGGAGCTTTGATAGCAACCTTTCCTCACACGGGCTACAAATAACCTCAATATAGACCTCTCTCTACTCCAAAACCCAACTTACTCTACTCCAACCCAACCCCCTATTCCACCTTGGCTTTATACAACTCCTAATACAGCAATACAACTCGAAGACAACATTCCAAAGTCTGCACCAAACTCAGTCATAGCCTCAGTCTTTCTCTCAACAATGAAAAATTGCTACCCAAATACCACAGCGATTTATACAGATGGATCTCGCATCATCATGAACAACGTACCTCCTCGGTCACTAGTGCTGTATGGATACCGGAATACCATCTCAAGCAGGGATGGCGGTTACCAAACCAACTATCTGTTTTCACAACTGAATTATATGCCTTATATCAAGCTCTCCAAATAATCACATTACCAATCGGCGGGACATATACAATCTGCAGTGACTCCAAGAGTGCGATTCAAGCCATTACATACTCTTCAACAACGTGCAAGGAGTTTGTTTACCCATGTCTTCAACTTCATGAACATCGATTGAACGGTTATGATACCTCTGTCCAATGAGTCCCAGCGCATTGTGGTATTCTCCATAATGAACTAGTAGATCAACTAGCCGAAGCAATGTACAACACACCTCACATTCCCCGTCATCCAATTCCCCATGTTGCACGTAAAGGAGCCTTCAAAAATACCATCACCCAAGATTTTGCGACGAAATGGAAAACGTGATGCTCACCTTTGTACTATGGGTCCATTAAAAAGAAATGGGAAACTTGGAAACATGTCAGATATAAAAGCATAGAAATTGATATAGCGATGACCAGATTAAGGCTGGGACACACCAAACTGGCAGCACACAGCTCTAAGTACAGAACAGACATCAACGAACTCTGCATCCACTGTCAGGTGCCTGAAACAATCGAACACTATCTCCTATATAATATATAATAAACAGAAGCTCCCCTATGACTCTGTAATATCCCCATTGGCCAAACTATTATGTATTAACAACAAGACCTACCATTAATGTATGATGACTTACTGTAAATATGTAGCTCTTGTAATAGCACTTTCTCTGTAACTAGCTGACATTGTATCTATAAGGTGTGAAGGATTGAAGAAATTGTTTATGTAATAATCTAAGATGAGGTCTGATAAAGACCTTTTGTGCCCTCTGTAATGCTTTTGCGCTACCGCTCACAGGATGAGTATGGGGTGCACAATAAACTAGCCGCCTTCGGCGGCAACAAAAAATCCTTCACTGCTTCCGACATTATAGTGCCAGAGTAAATCTCAAACAAATTCCCTTTACCATCGAGCATATATTAGGAGGCGGTGACCACTCGTTACAAGAAAAATACCAAATAGTCAAACCACTGACCAAATATCTCCTGTCGACCAACAAATTGGGTCACATGATTGATTGATTGATAAAGATTAAGCCACCCAAAAGGTGGCACGGGCATGAATAGCCCGTAAGTGGTGGCCCTTTTGAGCCATTACCAGTATCAATAGATGATACTGGAGATCTGTGGAGGTGCGGTTGCACCCTGCGTGACGGGAGATGTCTCCCGTGGGGTCACATGTGACCCGCGCCACATTTATACCTGGCGCCACCAACAGCTAAACACAGACAACAACTGCCTCGTGGCAGTACCAAGGATCAGCTGGCGCCATGAACACAACACACCGCCCTACGGTGCGGCAAGTCTCCCTACAACATACACCTCTGTTGTAGTCGCCGCTCCTCCACCTACACCACAACCCAACAAGCACTTCTGAAACTGTTATCATCCTCAACATAAACGCCTCTCCCAACATGTGTACTGGTGTAGTCATCGGGAGGATAAACCCTTCATGCAAACTGCACTTACTATCAAGAAAAAGACCACAGCATCGCCTAAAAATATCAAAATAAATATGTAACTCCTATTATTTAGTAATGATAATATTACAGATGACTCCTGACTGTGATAAAAATGACCAGGATTGTGATAATAGCAGGATTCTTGTGATAATTAGCGCTGTGTGGGAGTAGTCATGCTGTGGGAGGGAGGGAGATAGCGTCGTTTACTGACTGTGTGGTCACCTGTTATTGTCTGCATTCACCATACCAGCTCAGTGGTTCTCTATGGTGAACACAAATGTAGATACTGATATATAATGTGTGTATTAGTGTAATAACAGCAAAAGGATTATGATGGGAAGAGCCATTTGGGTGACGGAGGTGGCGTCGTCTGCATGACTTGTCTAGCTGTGTGCAGAGTGGCACTGTGCACCCTACAAACTTAGGTGGACAGCTACAGTGCATACAACATGTAAATACTTATATATAATGTGTGTATATAGTGTAATAACACCCCAAACAGTATTGTTGGGGAGAAATTTAGTGCGCCTGACCTTGAATGAGTGAGAGAGGCAGCCGCCAGCTGACTGTGAGTGTAATTACCTAAGTGTAGTTACAGGATGAGAGCTACGCTCGTGGTGTCCCGTCTTCCCAGCACTCTTTGTCATATAACGCTTTGAAACTAGTGTAGCGATGTCTCTTAGTTCCTGAACTAATTATATCAGCTTAGTTGTACAGTTGTGGTGAACAAAACATGTAAATACTTAAACATAATGTGTGTGTATATAGTGTAATAACTGCAAAACTATTTGTTTATTGTTTTATGAACGCAATAATTGAATCACTAATATGAACACAATACTTTTGAGTATAGTGATGATTCACACATATTATATAAATCTATCACACTAGAATAATATTACTGCAAAAAAATAAGAAAAAATCAATCTGAGACATTGAAATAATTAGGTAATAATATCTTTGTGGCAACTCCCACCTGTCAGCTCGGGTGACACTGACCGCCCCTAACGACCACTCTGTCAACGACCACTTTGTGGCGGACTTCCTCGGCCTACGATTTTTTCCCCCATGCTCAGGAAACACTAATTAACATTTTTAGAAGATGAAACAATTTTTTAGATTTTTTTCTTGCGTGCAGGTGTGTAAATCTCCTTAGGACCCCTTAGCAGCTTAAGGGGTTAAAAAATGCGACGTATTTGTAAACCTTAAATCACAACTATATTCACGCTTTCTGTACATTGGCCACAATAAGCTAGGTGGGTTTTTGATGTCTGTGCGCTTCTAATCAGGCAAAACAGTTATTTTTTACGGCGTGGCAAATCGGGAGAATGGGCGGCGGCATTTACATTATTTAAAGAATAGTTATGTTGTTAGGAGAACTGGCGCAGTGCGCTGTGCGGCAGCCGTTGCCTGGCAACACCTAGGAGAGGCAGCTGTTGTGTAAAGGGGAAGGAGCTATAATAATCTTTACTATTATACTTTCTAAAATTTGATACTATGTTCCAAACTCTGCTCTCTTCTCATTATACTACGTGCTAATCTATCCCAATCTTACATACAGTATTTGTACATGGGGTTCAACCACTGCAAACTACCTCAAGCCCATCATCACTCAGCAAAAATTTGGTATCAAAACAATAACAAACTCTGTTTTCAGACAACACACAGACCCCCCCCCCCCCTGTTTAAATCCCTAAACATGCTAAACATAAACTCACTCCACACATTCTCTTGTGTCATTTACATGTACAAAACCTTGTTCCTAGATGCAAATCCTGATCTGAAACTTTCCTTGACAGATGTAATAGAACCCTAAATCACCACACTAGAAATAAATATATCTTTAATATCCCTAGAAATTGAAATTGAAATAAATTTATTGAGGTAAAATACACACAAAGGGATGAGGTAGCTCAAGCTAAGTCAAACTAAATCTGTGTAAACACTATGCAAATAAAGGGACCTAGTCTATAGAACTAGCTCCCTAACGAATTAAAAAGCTGTCTAACCTACTCCTTAATCTAAAGTAGAACCAAAAAGTACCTTATTTCATCCTAATAGTTTCCAACCCTAGTGCATCAAACTCGCACTGCTACCCACTCCTCCAAAATATGTGCCTAAGCCATACAACTTCACCGTTGTATGCCATCACCTTATACAGTATCATGGTTGTTATGTTGAATGCAAATATTTACTACTATGCACTGTACCTAGAAATAATCCTCAAATTATGCTACAATGTACCGGTTGATAATCCTCAAATGTCACTGTAATGTACCTACTAATTATCTTTTTTTTTTACAATGTACTTGCTAACATCTTTAAATTTTCCTACAAATTACCTACTTATATTTATCTGTTAGATTAAGGACCTGCCCTAAACGCTATGCGTGCTAGTGGCTTTATAATAATGTAAAATCATCAATGCTATGTACTCTCATAAATGTACCTTCTGTATATATTGGTATATATATAACAACAGGTTTTCTTTTATACATGTCTCATTGAATATGACAGCATATTCTGTATTGACTATTTTCTGGTTTAGGGTTTTTATCCTACTAACTAGTGCTCTTGCATCAGGGTTTAGTTGGAAGAGGAGTTCTCCAAAAGTCATGTTCACTTTCGAGGTGAAGAAAAAGAAGTAAATAACTATAGAAGGTATTATACTTATTATAAAATTACACAACGTTTCGAACCTACATGGTTCATTCTCAAGTGATAAGAAAATGATTGATTGATTGATGAAGATTAAGCCACCCAAGAGGTGGCACGGGCATGAATAGCCCGTAAGTGGTGCCCCTTTTGAGCCATTACCAGTATCAAAAGATGATACTGCAGATCTGTGGAGGTGCGGCTGCACCCTGCGTGACGGGAGATGTCTCCCGGCCCAAATGGTGACCAAATGGTGTGTAAGAAAATACAAAGTGCACTAGATTTATACCAGTACGGGGTCAGGTGAAGACAAGTAGAATAAAGGAAAAGGTAAGGCAAAAATAGAGGACGAAGCACATACAATGATTAATCATGTGTAGTAGGCCTATTATGTTGAGCAGTGTCTTCTATGTTGGCATCGTTATGTTCCGGTCTTGTTCTTACTCTCATGGTGGGTAGAGTAAATAGTTCTGTAATTTGGGTATTCATAGGAAGTTGTTCTATTTTTATATTAATTACAGAACTATTTACTCTACCCACCATGAGAGTAAGAACAAGACCGGAACATAACGATGCCAACATAGAAGACACTGCTCAACATAATAGGCCTACTACACATGATTAATCATTGTATGTGCTTCGTCCTCTATTTTTGCCTTACCTTTTCCTTTATTCTACTTGTCTTCACCTGACCCCGTACTGGTATAAATCTAGTGCACTTTGTATTTTCTTATCACTTGAGAATGAACCATGTAGGTTCGAAACGTTGTGTAATTTTATAATAAGTATAATACATTCTATAGTTATTTACTTCTTTTTCTTCACCTCGAAAGTGAACATGACTTTTGGAGAACTCCTCTTCCAACTAAACCCTGATGCAAGAGCACTAGTTAGTGGGATAAAAACCCTAAACCAGAAAATAGTCAATACAGAATATGATGTCATATTCAATGAGACATGTATAAAAGAAAACCTGCTGCCAGTATACACCAATATAAACCCACATGACCCAGCAGTTCACAATGCAGAGTTTACCTATAGGTATAGGCAAGATCTCACACGGCATCAACTTAACACGAAAAAGGGAAGCCCTCCAAACCTTTACAGAGCAAGCTGAACATCAGTTAAATAAATGGACCCAGTACGACATCCCCCAACCAACTCAAGCAAACCATCAACAGTGAACTATTTAACCTGAAACAACACCACAAAACTCGTATAGAAACGAAGACACTCCATAAGTTGACAGCCCTAAATGGTGGACAGTTAAAGATCCCTCGTCCAAAAGATGGCTGCATAAACCTCACTTCTCATGATCTTCTGTATATGTATATATATATATATATATATATATATATATATATATATATATATATATAATATAATATAATATAATATAATATATATATATATATATATATATAATATAATATATATATATATATATATATATATATATATAAATATTATTTTTTTTTTTAAGTTATATTTATAAAAATAAATCAATAAATAAATAAATATTTAAAATATATATTTATATATATATTATATATATATAAATATATATATATATAAATATATATATATATATATATATGTCGTACCTAGTAGCCCGAACGCACTTCTCGGCCTACTATGCAAGGCCCGATTTGCCTAATGAGCCAAGTTTTCCTGAATATATTTTTTTTTATTTTTTCTTATGAAATGATAAAGCTACCCATTTCATTATGTATGAGGTCAATTTTTTTTATTGGAATTAAAATTAACGTAGATATATGACCAAACCTAACCAACCCTACCTAACCTAACCTAACCTATCTTTATAGGTTAGGTTAGGTAGCCGAAAAAGTTTGGTTAGGTTAGGTTAGGTAGGTTAGGTAGTCGAAAAAACATTAATTCATGAAAACTTGGCTTATTAGGCAAATCGGGCCTTGCATAGTAGGCCGAGAAGTGCGTTCTGGCTACTAGGTACGACATATATATATATATATGTACCTTCTGTATATTTATAAATAAATAAGTAAATAATAAAAGGATTACAGTGGATTGGAGGTGTCTGACCGAGGCAGGATGGGGCACAGGTGATCTGAAATTTTTAGTCACGTCTTCCGAGAATGACGGAGTCTTTATACTAATTCATTACTTTAAAGTAGAGCGAGACATTAGTGAGAGACACACAGGACACCAGGAGACACGAAGGCGGAAGTGGGGAGAGGCAGTGAGGCAAGCACAGAAGAGGTAAGGGGGAGAGGCAGCGATACAAGCACAGAAGAGGTAAGGGGGAGAGGCAGCGAGGCAAGCACAGAAGAGGGGAGTGGGGAGAGGCAGCGAGCCGAACACAGAAGAGGCAGCGAGCCGAACACAGAAGAGGCTGAACATAAGGAGCTGGACACAGAATAAGGAAAAGGAAAACGCAGAAAGAGCAACATTAACGTGCGGAAGAAAATGTATAACAGTGAAGAGTGAATGTAAGAATTGAGTGCAAGAGTGAATGAAAGGGATGAGTGTAAAAGTGAATAAAAGGGGGTGAATGAAAGATGAATGAACCTTAGTTATAACAAAAAGGAGGCCTGATCGAGGACCGGGCCGTGGGGACGCTAAGCCCTGAAATCATCTCTAGATAACCTCAAAGTAACCATGAACGGCCAGTGGAAACAAGGGAAAAATACATAACAGATAAACCATTGTATTATAATGTGACTTGAAAATTGATTTAAAAAAAATCACTTATTAAATAGAATCAATCAGTTTATAAGTATAATAAATTCCTATACTTGTACTAAAACATACATTATAATCTACCATAAAGAAAATTTACATAACCTATTATTCCTAACCATTATTAGCCATCCCTAAAGTAGATCAAATTAGTCCTATATCAGCAGGTTTAGAAAGCCGTCAAAATAAATTACGTAAATTAGTTATGTGAAGAATGTTTTTTTGCAATTTGCAACAAAATTAGAACTGCTAATTTGGCAAAACAGTCCTTGTCAACTAGGCAAAGAGAGGAGTGCTGAGTATAACCTGCTTGATGGGGTTCTGGGAGTTCTTCTACTCCTCAAGTAGGCCCGAGGCCAGGCTTGACTTGTGAGAGTTTGGTCCACCAGGCTGTTGCTTGGAGCGGCCCGCAGGCCCACATATCCACCACAGCCTGGTTGGTCCGGCACTTCTTGAAGAATATTGAATATTACCTAGTTTTCTATTTAAGATGTCCACGGTTGTTCCGGCAATATTTCTTAAACTCGCTGGGAGGGTGTTGAACAACCGTGGACCTCTGATGTTTATACAGTGTTCTCTGATTGTGCCTATGGCACCTCTGCTCTTCACTGGTTCTATTTTGCATTTTCTTCCATATCGTTCACTTCAGTAAGTTGTTATTTTACTGTGTAGATTTGGTACTTGGCCCTCCAGTATCTTCCAGGTGTATATTATTTGATCTCTCTCGTCTCCTTCCTAGTGAGTACATTTGGAGAGCTTTGAGATGATCCCAATAATTTAGGTGCTGAATCGCGTCTATTTATGCCGTATGTGTTCTATGTATTCCCTCTATTTTATCAATCTCTCCTGCTCAGGAGGAGGAAGTGAGTACTGAGCAGTACTCAAGACGGGACCGCATAAGTGATTTGAATAGAATAACCATTGTGATGGGATCCATGAATTTGAATGTTCTCGTAATCCATCTTATCATTTTTCTGGCTGACTCAATATATGCTCCATAAACGTTAGGTCGTCAGACATCATAATTCACAAATCCTTTACATGTTGCTTTCCTACTATGAGCAGATTTGAATGTGTTTTGTACCCTGAATCATGTTTAAGGTTCTCATTTTTACCGTACCTGAGTACCTGGAATTTATCACTGTTGAACATCATGTTATTTTCTGCTGCCCAGTCAAAATTTTATTAATATCTGCTTGCAATTTTTCAATGTCTTCAGAAGAGGTAATTTTCATGCTGATTTTTGTGTCATCTGCAAAGGATGACTCGAAGCTGTGACTTGTAATTTTGTCTATATCTGATATGAGAATAAGGAAAAACAGTGGAACAAGGACTGTACCCTGAGGTACAGAACTTTTAACTGCGCTCGGACTCGATTTTATATGGTTGACTGTTACTCTATGTGTTCTGTTCGACAGAAAATGGAGTATCCACCGTCCTACTTAACCGGTTATTCCCTTTGACCTCATTTTGTGTGCTATCACTCCATGGTCACATTTATCGAGTGTCTTTGCTTAGTCCGTGTATACCACATCTGCATTCTGTTTTTCTTCCAATTCCTCGGTGATTTTGTCGTGGTGGTCAAGTAGCTGTGAGAGACATGATCTTCCTGCTCTAAATCCATGTTGGCCTGGGTTGTGGAGGTCATTGGTCTCCATGAAACTTGTGACCCGACTCCTGATCACCCTCTCAAATACTTTTATTATGTGGGACGTTAGTGCAATTGGTCTATAATTCTTTGCCAATGCTTTGCTCCCTCCCTTGTGTAGAGGGGCTATGTCTGCTGATTTAAGCGCATCTGGTATCTCCTTGGTACAGCAGGCTGTTGCATGGAGCAGCCCGCAGGCCCACATATCCACTACAGCCTGGTTGGTCTGGCACTTCTTGCAAGAGTTTGTCTAAGTGTCTCTTGAATACATCCACCTTTGTTCCGGCATTATTTCTAATGCTTGCTAGGAGGGTGTTGAACAGCAGTGGACCCTTGATGTATAGACAGTGCTCTCTGATTGTGCCTATGGCACCTCTACTCTCTACTGCATTTTCTTCGGTATCTTTTGCTCCTGTATGTTGTTATTATACTGTTCAAATTTGGGACCTGGCCTTCCAGTATTTTCCATGTATATATTATTTGATACCTTTCTCGTCTCCTTTCTAGAGAGTACATTTTGAGAGCTTTGAGACGGTCCCAATAATTTAGATGTTTTATCGTTTCTGTGTGTGCCGTATATGTTCTCTGTATTCCCTCTAATTCAGAGATCTCTCCTGCTCTGAAAGGGAATCTAAAAATTTAAGCAGGGAACCTTCCATTAAACTATAGACCTGTAGCACTGACAATAATGATAGTATAAGCTCTAGACAAAATAATGAAACTGAAATGGACAGAATACCTGGAAAGTAAAGAAATAATAACGGACGGGCAGTTTGGTTTCCGAACGAGAAGGTCTTGGGTAACAAATCTACGTTTCTCAGTTTCTCTTAGTTTCTTAAAAAATCTTTTAGTGTCAACAATAGAGCCACATAAAAATTGCAAAATATGGAAGGTTGGGCTCAGTGCATATACCCAGACTTAAAATTAAAGCCTTTGACAAGTTTCCACAAGAGACTCTTCTGGAAGTTGGATTACATTGGCAGGGTGACAGACTGATTTCTAAATTGAATGAGAATCTTTTTGACAGGATGAGAACTTTTATTTTAACAGACAAATGTAAGCAGTGATGAGAGGCAACGTATCTGGAGAAGTGTCACTAGCGGAGTATTTAAAGGTTCAGTTCCTGTACCCGTAATGCTTATTATCTATGTACTCCCTCTGGTAGATTATTTATAGAGTTACAAGAGCATGTTTGCAGAGGATGCTAAGTTGCTAGGGAGAGTCAAGGACATAAATTACTTTACTATCCTGAAAAATTACCTAGACAAAATACATATGGCAGAAGGAATTCAACATAAGTAAATGTAACATAATGGAATGAAGAATTCCATTATGTGGAATTCCGAAGAACAGACTACACATAACCTACAAATTACGTAGACAAATATGAAAAACTTGTGATAAAGAAAGTGGTCTAAAAGTGACTGGATAGATAGCTGTCACCAAGGAGCCATTTAAAGAACAATGTGAGAGGACAGGCATTATATATATATATATATATATATATATATATATATATATATATATATATATATATGTCGTACCTAGTAGCCAGAACGCACTTCTCAGCCTACTATGCAAGGCTCGATTTGCCTAGTAAGCCAAGTTTTCACGAAATAATTGTTTTTCGACTACCTAACCTACCTAACCTAACCTAAACTAACTTTTTTGGGTAACTAACCGAACCTAACCTATAGAGATAGGTTAGATTAGGTTAGGTAGGGTTGGTTAGGTTCGGTCATATATCTACGTTAATTTTAACTCCAATAAAAAAAATTAACCTCATGCATAATGAAATGGGTAGCTTTATCATTTCATAAGAAAAAATTTAGAGAAAATATATTAATTCAGGAAAACTTGGCTTATTAGGCAAATCAGGCCTTGCATAGTAGGCCGAGAAGTGCGTTCTGGCTACTAGGTACGACATTATATATATATATATATATATATATATATATATATATATATATATATATATATATATATATATATATATATATATATATATATAATGTTGTTGCATAATGTTCCTGGGGACTTTTAATAATTGTATTAGAAAACTAAACATATATTGGATACAAATTCTTATTTAAATCCTTTATTATATGCTGTTGTGATAACTGAGTGGCATAGAAATGATTTCAGTTGACACTTGCATGTGTTAAGTGTATTATTTGAAAATGGTGAAAATTCGTTGAAAAACAAAAGAACAAAAATTTCCCACAGACAAGAGCACTAGATGACATCACCATAAATGAAAGCACCATAGATGACATCGCCACAGATTAAAGCACCATAGAGGACATCACCAGAGACGAGAGCATCACAGAGGACATCACCAGAGACGACAGCATCACAGAGGACATCACCACAGACGAGAGCATCACAGAGAACATCACCACAGAGAACATCACCACAGACGACAGCATCACAGAGAACATCACCACAGACGACAGCATCACAGAGGACATCACCAGAGACGACAGCATCACAGAGGACATCACCAGAGACGAGAGCATCACAGAGGACATCACCACAGAGAACATCACCACAGACGACAGCATCACAGAAGACATCACCAGAGAGAACATCACAACAGAGGACATCACCACAGACGACAGCATCACAGAGGACATCACCACAGAGAACATCACCACAGACGACATCACCACAGAGGACATCACCACAGACGACATCACCACAGAGGACATCACCACAGAGAACATCACCACAGAGGACATCACCACAGACGACATCACAGACGACATCATCACAGAGAACATCTCCACAGAGGACATCACCACAGAGAACATCACCACAGAACATCACCACAGAGAACATCACAGAAAACATCACCACAGAGGACATCACCACAGACGACATCACCACAGACGACATCATCACAGAGGACATCACCACAGAGGACATCACCACAGACGACATCACCACAGACGACATCACCACAGACGACATCATCACAGAGAACATCACCACAGAGAATATCACCACAGACGACATCACCACAGAGGACATCACCACAGAGAACATCACCACAGAGAACATCACCACAGACGACATCATCACAGAGAACATCACCACAGAGGACATCACCACAGACGACATCATCACAGAGAACATCACCACAGAGGACATCACCACAGAGAACATCACCACAGAGAACATCACCACAGAGAACATCACCACAGAGAACATCACCACAGAGAACATCACCACAGAGGACATCACCACAGACGACATCACCACAGACGACATCACCACAGACGACATCACCACAGACGACATCACCACAGACAGACGACATCACCACAGACAGACGACATCACCACAGACGACATCACCACAGACGACATCATCACAGAGAACATCACCACAGACGACAGCATCACAGAGAACATCACCACAGACGACAGCATCACAGAGAACATCACCACAGAGAACATCACCACAGAGGACATCACCACAGAGAACATCACCACAGACGACAGCATCACAGAGAACATCACCACAGAGAACATCACCACAGAGAACATCACCACAGACGACAGCATCACAGAGAACATCACCACAGTGAACATCACCACAGAGGACATCACCACAGACGACATCACCACAGACGACATCATCACAGAGAACATCACCACAGAGAACATCAACACAGAGGTCATCACCACAGACGACAGCATCACAGAGAACATCACCACAGAGAACATCACCACAGAGAACATCACCACAGAGAACATCACCACAGACGACAGCATCACAGAGAACATCACCACAGAGAATATCACCACAGAGAATATCACCACAGAGAACATCACCACAGACGACATCATCACAGAGAACATCACCACAGAGAACATCACCACAGAGAACATCACCACAGAGAACATCACAGAGAACATCACCACAGACGACATCACCACAGAGAACATCACCACAGAGGACATCACCACAGAGGACATCACCACAGAGAACATCACCACAGAGAACATCACCACAGAGAACATCACCACAGACGACATCACCACAGAGAACATCACCACAGAGGACATCACCACAGAGGACATCACCACAGAGGACATCACCACAGAGGACATCACCACAGAGAACATCACCACAGAGAACATCACCACAGAGAACATCACCACAGAGAACATCACAGAGAACATCACCACAGAGAACATCACCACAGAGAACATCACCACAGACGACAGCATCACAGAGAACATCACCACAGAGAACATCACCACAGAGAACATCACCACAGAAAACAGCATCACAGAGAACATCACAGAGAACATCACCACAGAGGACATCACCACAGAGGACATCACCACAGAGGACAGCATCACAGAGAACATCACCACAGAGAACATCACCACAGAGAACATCACCACAGAGAACATCACCACAGAGAACATCACCACAGAGAACATCACCACAGAGAACATCACCACAGACGACATCATCACAGAGAACATCACCACAGAGAACATCACCACAGAGAACATCACCACAGAGAACATCACCACAGAGAACATCACCACAGAGAACATCACCACAGAGAACATCACCACAGAGAACATCACTACAGAGAACATCACCACAGAGAACATCACCACAGAGAACATCACCACAGAGAACATCACCACAGAGAACATCACCACAGAGAACATCACCACAGACGACAGCATCACAGAGAACATCACCACAGATGTGGTGGCCCTCGGGCCGTGTTTGGGGAGTAGAACTCCCATAACCCCATCAAGCAGGCACCACAGAGCAGAACACCACAGTGAACATCACCATAGTCTGGAGCACCACAGAGCAGAACACCTCAGAGAACATCACCATAGTCTGGAGCACCACAGAGAACACCTCAGAGAACATCACCATAGTCTGGAGCACCACAGAGGAGAACACCACAGTGAACATCACCATAGTCTGGAGCACCACAGAGCAGAACACCTCAGAGAACATCACCATAGTCTGGAGCACCACAGAGGAGAACACCACAGTGAACATCACCATAGTCTGGAGCACCACAGAGCAGAACACCTCAGAGAACATCACCATAGTCTGGAGCACCACAAAGGAGAACACCACAGAGAACAGCCTAAGACAAACAAGTAACACTTACTAGGCCAGCCAGAGGCTTGGGGCCCGCGCAGGTATGACAAACAATTCCACGTTAGAAAGAACACATTTGACGAGAGATTCTATATGAAAATATAAATTAATAACAAACTTTGATACAGACTACAAGTATATCTCTATAACAAATTAAGCACAGACTATGAAACAAACAATAATGACAGAAGCATAACAAGCAAACAGGGTGAATTAATTAAAACTAGCAGATGAAAGATGGAGATAGAGAAGGCTACTGATAAACGGGAAAAAAGAGGCAATACAAAGGAACAGGCAACACGATATAAACACATAAAAGAGGTCACAATAACTTGAATGATTCTGAGGGTGAAAGATAAAGAAAGAGGAAGGGAGAGAGAGAAGGCTGGCGATAAAGCAGTGGTGTAGAGCGAGGCAGGAGTGTTGGGAGGGAGAGAGAGAAGGCTGGCGATAAAGCAACGGTGTAGAGCGAGGCAGGAGTGTTGGGAGGGAGAGAGAAGGCTAGCGATAAAGCAACGGTGTAGAGCGAGGCAGGAGTGTTGGGAGGGAGAGAGGAGGTGGCGGGTAGGCGTAAATCACTGCACCTCCAGGCTGGGGCCGAGGTTCTTGTGGTGACGCAGCTCCTCCTCCAGCTGCCACACCAGCATCGCTTGTTTCTGTGGAAGACGGAGAAGGAGGCGTTAGTGGCACGCTGCTATGACACAAACACGGCTCCAGCGATGGCTAACTCACTGTGGCACAGCAGACAGTGTGACAGGAGAGCCACTCTGTGTAAACAGCCTAGCCCACTTTATAATAGTGCAGCCCACTCCAACTAAACACAGAGTGGCCCACTGGAAGAGAAGGCAGGGGACGTCCATGTCAAAGCTCACAGGGAAGATGGTAATATTAATAAGATAAGAAATAGCAGTGGTGTGCTGAGCGTGGAACTGTGATAGCAGTGACCACTTGTGAGAGAGAGGCAGTGCAGCGGGTTGTAAGTGTACACATCATCCTGGACTTACAACCATACTTCACAGGCTCCCACAACAGCTCATATGTGTGGTGTACTCTATGAAAATAGAAGAACAGTGTACAGATGTCCATAATGTATCACTGGTCAGATGTCTACATGCATGCTCCTCCCCCAAGCAAAGCATTTATCAGCTGGGTTTGTACTGTAATAAAAATTGGGATGCAAGCATACAAATTGCTCTTAATTGATTCGGAGGCTACAGAGCAGTACCTGTATTGAAGACAAAATAACAGGTGCAATGCTCTAATTTTAATTCATAAAAATCACTGACAAATAAAGCTTCTAAATCTGTACATTATACCGTACATAATTAAAACGATTAATTAAGTGTTAAACTATCATCTTTCTCCTGAGGTAACTAAGAGTACTCGCCGTTGCTGGGGTTCCACAGGCCACATCTGCACTACACAAGAACATAAGAATAAAGGAAACTGTAGAAGGCTTATTGGCCCATACGAGGCAGCTTCTCTTTATAACCAACCAATCTCATTCACATATGTCTTACCTAGGCTTGAAACAATCAAGGGAACCTAATTCTATTACGTTACGTGGCAATTGGTTACAGAAATCAACAACCCTGTTACCGATGAAATCCTCAGATTAGGCAAAATTGTAATTAATTTTGTCAATAAAGATGTTAATAATAATACTAATATCCACATTGTTATGGCCATTCATCCACTTGTACACATCTATCATGTCACCCCCTAATTCTTCGCCTTTCTAGAGAATGTAAGTATATATGTATATATATGAATATAAAATATATATATATATATATATATATATATATATATATATATATATATATATATATATATATATATATATATATATATATATATGTAATATAATATAATATATTTAATATTTATTTCACTAGAACGTGCCCAGTGTAGGATGACAAAGTTAATCCTCCCACATTAGAAACCTGTCATATGAAGAAAGATTGACAAGGCCATACTCTACATTTTACAGTAGTAAAATGTAGAGAATGGCCTTGTCAATCTTTCTTCATATGACAGGTTTCTAATGTGGGAGGATTAACTTTGTCATCCTACACTGGGCACGTTCTAGTGAAATATTAAATATATTATATTATATTATATTATATTATATTATATATATATATATATATATATATATATATATATATATATATATATATATATATATATATTCTATAGTACGGCGACCAAAAGTGAACTGCATAATCTAAATGGGGCCTAACCAGAACAAGATATAGCTGAAGAACACCACCAGGTGTCTTATTACTAACGCTTCGATTAATAAATCCCAGTGCCCTATTTGCCTTATTACGAACATTGATGCATTTATTTTTTTAGTTTTAAATTCTTACAGCAATCAACAGCCAATCAACACATAATTACATTCTACCCACTTCAAGACCCCGAGCCAACACAGAAGCAAGAAAATAAAGCATGTAATGTACCCATTGTTTCGTGTTCTGTCTTGTCCCATTAATTTGTGTCCTGTCACCTCACCCAAAACATTTGTGTCCTGTCACCTCACCCAAAACATTTGTGTCCTGTCACCTCACCCAAAACATTTGTGTCCTGTCACCTCACCCAAAACATTTGTGTCCTGTCACCTCACCCAAAACATTTGTGTCCTATCACCTCACCCAAAACATTTGTGTCCTGTTACCTCACCCAAAACATTTGTGTCCTGTTACCTCACCCAAAACATTTGTGTCCTGTCACCTCACCCAAAACATTTGTGTCCTGTCACCTCACCCAAAACATTTGTGTCCTATCACCTCACCCAAAACATTTGTGTCCTATCACCTCACCCAAAACATTTGTGTCCTGTTACCTCACCCAAAACATTTGTGTCCTATCACCTCACCCAAAACATTTGTGTCCTGTTACCTCACCCAAAACATTTGTGTCCTGTTACCTCACCCAAAACATTTGTGTCCTATCACCTCACCCAAAACATTTGTGTCCTATCACCTCACCCAAAAACGAATATAAGCACGATCTGAGTATGTAAAACAAAATTGTCTTTGAAAATGTAAGAAGTGTTCTTGCGAAATGTTTCTAGGCGTCAGACCATAAATAAAGAGTGAAAATGAACTTTGGAGAGTTCACTTTTCAACTACCCCCGACAGCGAAGAAATATTGAGAAGATTCGTGTTAGAATCATTAATCTTATCCTTTCGGTCATATTCAACGTTGTGTAGTTGTCCTGTGCGTGGGAGGGTATGGGTCGCACACTCCGTGAATAAACTTCAATATATTTGGTCATATTAGGATTACAGTGATAGAACACGGACCACAGTTATCACAAAGTTTAAAACCACATTTAGGAAAGAAAAAATACAGTGATGCCATTAGAACTTTGTGATTAATAGCGAAAACCCACCTACACCAGCCCACGTGGGAACGAGTGCCTACACGAGGCTCTACACGAGGCTCAAGTCTACATATACTTACCTCGGTATACTTAGACAATAGTGAACAATGATACGGTGAATAGTGAACAGTAACAAAACAGGCATAAAGGCTTGAAAGTGTAGGAAAATTGCCACGTGGAAAATTCGGAACGTATAATTCAGTGAATAGTGAGGCATCACACACACCAGACTCGGTCTACAGGGGCCACGAGGTTTGATCTGTGTACACACTCGCTAGGCTGTGAAGGGTCGCCCTCCCCCCCCCCCCCCCCCCCACCCCCTTTACCACTGGTCAACAACCAACGGTCCACTGCCTTACCACCTCCGCCACTGACCAGAAGCATTATGGTCAGAATGCTTTTAGTCAAGATGTGCACAAAATGCAACAAGAAGGTAGATTACCACCAGAGCTTCGAGTGCCAACTATGTTCAGGAGCCACACACAGTAAATGTTCCAACATGTCAAATAATGCCAGGAAAATTGGTCCCAGAGACCACTCGGTGTACTGGTTCTGTAAAAAGGATAATGTTACTGTCTTGAAGATGATCGCATTTCTTGATAAAACCCCAGCAGAGCACAGAGAATCACTTCTAACTGCCTGCACGGAAATCTCCAATGCTTTCAAACAAATTCTCAAGGACACCCAGGCAGAAGCAGAATTGAAGCTACGTCACAGCGCGTCGGGGCCGGATGCAACGTTAACGTCGGGGCCAGATGTGACGTTGGCGTCAGGGCCAGACGCATTGTTGTTTTTGGGCCAGATGCTATGACACCGGACGCAACGTTGGGGTCGGGCGCATGAACCGGGTACGATATTGGTGCCAGGGGTTTTGAAATAAACAAAACAAGGACTCAAAATCTGCCGATATTATTAATGGGGTATCTGTAAGCATTGGATATCAGGGAGAACAAATGGACAATGTAAATATGATCATCCCAGAAAGTGCAGGACCCTTCTTAGTACAGGTAAATGTATGCAGGCGATGAGTCACAATAACGTGGCTAAAGTATGTTGACCAGACCACACACTAGAAGGTGAAGGGACGACGACGTTTCGGTCCGTCCTGGACCATTCTCAAGTCGATTGTACAGGTAAATATACCAAAAGCTGTGATCTCTTTCACCCAGAACTGTGCAAGAACTCTTTAAATAAGAATAAATGTTTGAACACAGAATGTTCAGCTTTTCATATAAAAGTGCAAACGACCATCAATACTCAGAATAGACCTAAAACGTTGATGAAGCGAGAGGGGCTATTCAGTAAATTCAATTTTAATTATAAAAGGATAGACTGGGAGATAATAAACAGGGAACTTACAAACATTCCATGGGAAAGTGTTTTAAGTAATACAAGTCCTACAGAAGGAATAGAAAAACTGACTTCGGAAGCGTATGAAGTCTGTCTGAAACATGTTCCTTTGAGGAAAACCAGAAAGGGATCCAACGTAGAAAGAGAACGCAGACGACACTATAAACGAAGGAAATAAAATAACGGAGATGCTTATGCAGACACGAATTTCCCGTCAAAGAAGGAATAATTTAAATAGGGAGATTGAAGAAATCGAGCGGAAATTGAAACACTCATATCAAACTGAAGAAAGGCAGTTAGAACAGAAAGCAAATCAGGAAATAAAGAAAAATAAAAAATACTTCTTCACATATGCGAAATCAAAAGCAAAAACCACTGCCAGTATTGGACCTATTCGTACGAGTGAAGGTTCATACACGGAGGATGACAAAGAAATTAGTGAAATCCTAAGAAAGCAGTACAAGGACATGTTTAGCACTCCGATAAACAACATGAAAGTGGAAGATCCAGACAATTTCTTTATGCGGGATATTCAAACCCCTGTAAATATAACTGATATCAACACGAGCGCACTAGACTTCGAAAGAGAAATTGAAAACATGCCCATGCACTCGGCCCCAGGTCCAGATTCATGGAATTCAATATTTATAAAGAAATGTAAAGTGCCGGTAGCACAGGCACTCAGTATGGTGTGGAGGAAGACCTTGGACACGGGGGAGATACCAGATGCACTTAAAGTAGCAGACATAGCCCCTCTACACAAGGGAGGGAGCAAAG
Organism: Procambarus clarkii; assembly: GCF_040958095.1. Classification (NCBI taxonomy): domain Eukaryota; kingdom Metazoa; phylum Arthropoda; class Malacostraca; order Decapoda; family Cambaridae; genus Procambarus; species Procambarus clarkii. Next base: position 15,264,393 of record NC_091212.1, on the reverse strand, counting down.
CATTGACAAAGAATTATAGACCAGTTGCACTAACGTCCCACATAATAAAAGTATTTGAGAGAGTGATTAGGAATCAGGTCACCAATTTCATGGAGACCAATGACCTTCACAACCCAGGCCAACATGGATTTCGAGCGGGAAGATCGTGTCTCTCACAGCTACTTGAGCACTACGACAATGTCACTGAGGCATTAGAAGAAAAACAGAATGCTGATGTGATATAAACGGACTTTGCAAAGGCTTTCGATAAATGTGACCATGGCGTGATAGCACACAAAATGAAGTCAATGGGAATAACCGGTAAAGTAGGACGCTGGATACTCAGTTTTCTGTCAAACAGGACTCAGCGAGTAACGGTCAACCATATAAAATCGAGTCTGAGCGCAGTTAAAAGCTCTGTACCTCAGGGTACAGTCCTTGCACCGCTGCTTTTCCTTATTCTCATATCAGATATAGACAAAAATACAAGTCACAGCTTCGTGTCATACTTTGCAGATGACACAAAATTCAATATGAAAATTACCTCGGCTGAAGACATTGAAAAATTTCAAGCTGATATTAATAAAGTTTTCGACTGGGCATCAGAAAATAACATGATGTTTAACAGTGATAAATTCCAGGTACTCAGGTACGGTAAAAATGAGGACCTTAAACATAATACAGGGTACAAAACACAATCAAATGTGCCCATAGTAGGAAAACAGCATGTAAAGGATTTGGGAATAATGATGTCTGACGACCTAACGTTTAGGGAGCATAACCAAGCAAATATTGCGTCAGCCAGAAAAATGATAGGATGGATTACGAGAACTTTCAAATCCAGGGATCCCATCACAATGGTTGTACTCTTCAAGTCACTTGTGTTGTCCCGTCTTGAGTACTGCTCAGCACTCACTTCCCCCTTCAGAGCAGGAGAGATGCTGAAATTGAGGGAATACAGAGAACATATACGGCACGCATAGACGCGATAAAGCACCTAAATTATTGGGATCGTCTCAAAGCCCTCCAAATGTACTCACTAGAAAGAAGACGAGAGAGAGATATCAAATAATATACACCTGGAAGATACTGGAGGGCCAAGTACCAAATCAACATAGTAAAATAACAACGTACTGGAGTGAACGATATGGAAGAAAATGCAGAATAGAACCAGTGAAGAGCAGGAGTGCCATGGGCACAATCAGAGAACACTGTATAAACATCAGAGGTCCGCGGTTGTTCAACGTCCTCCCAGCGACTATAAGAAATATTGCCGGAACAACCGTGGACATCTTCAAGATGAAACTAGATTTATTCCTCCAAGGAGTGCCGGACCAACCGGGCTGTGGTGGGTATGTGGGCCTGCGGGCCGCTCCAAGCAACAGCCTGGTGGACCAAACTCTCACAAGTCAAGCCTGGCCTCGGGCCGGGCTTGGGGAGTAGAAGAACTCCCAGAACCCCATCAACCAGGTAAAAGGTACCAAGTGAATAAGACCGACAAACCACATCGATGATAGCAGCCACAACACTATTTACCAGGATGATTTTTTAGCAAGAGGAGGAGAAGAATGGTTAAAAAATGTCCAGACTCTACCACCAACCGGTCAAATGCTAGAGAGGATGCAAACACAGTGGCCTCCTTACCAAAGCCTCAGATATTAACACCAAGTAAAGCATCCAGCACTTCCACAGACATAACATCATTTTTATTTGCCAACATTCAGGGTGTAAAAACACGCAAATTCAACAGAGTACACTTCATAAATGGCCTCTTACATGAGGCAAATGCAGTGTTTGCAGCCCTAACAGAAACTCACTCCAAGGACTACCAAGGAACAACTAATACCGCAATACCCGTTGACCAGACCACACACTAGAAGGTGAAGGGACGACCACGTTTCTGTCCAGTCCTGGACCATTCTCAATCGACTTGAGAATGGTCCAGGACGGACCGAAACGTGGTCGTCCCTTCACCTTCTAGTGTGTGGTCTGGTCAACATACTTTAGCCACGTTATTGTGACTCATCGCCCGCAATACCCGCACACCCAATAAAATTGTTCTACAGAAACTTCTTCTCTTGGGAGCCGGTCGGCCGAGCGGACAGCACGCTGGACTTGTGATCCTGTGGTCCTGGGTTCGATCCCGGGCGCCGGCGAGAAACAATGGGCAGAGTTTCTTTCACCCTATGCCCCTGTTACCTAGCAGTAAAATAGGTACCTGGGTGTTAGTCAGCTGTCACGGGCTGCTTCCTGGGGGTGGAGGCCTGGTCGAGGACCGGGCAGCGGGGACACTAAAGCCCCGAAATCATCTCAAGATAACCTCAAGATAACCTCAAGATAACCTTCCCGGCCTACAAAGTGCAGGAAAGTGCCCAAAAGAGATCATCGAGAGGAACGTTACCCCAACTGATGTCAACCAAAAGATAAAACAAACAATATATTATAAGACTAAGAAAACTGCCAACCTGCTAATGAAGAATTCTCCCGACACCAAGAAAAACGTCTTGAACGATTATCTTGAGATTATCTTGAGATGATTTCGGGGCTTTAGTGTCCCCGCGGCCCGGTCCTCGACCAGGCCTCCACCCCCAGGAAGCAGCCCGTGACAGCTGACTAACACCCAGGTACCTATTTTACTGCTAGGTAACAGGGGCATAGGGTGAAAGAAACTCTGCCCATTGTTTCTCGCCGGCGCCTGGGATCGAACCCAGGACCACAGGATTACAAGTCCAGCGTGCTGTCCGCTCGGCCGACCAGCTCCCACGATACCAACGTTGTCTAAGCCTTCACGTGCCCACTTGGGGAGTGTCACCCACAACGATCTTAGTATATAGGCAAGACAACAACGTTTCTCTCTAGGTGTTTAACACTGCATGTGGGGACCGACCTGTGAGATTTATATTTATTTAATTTATATGAATTTATATTTACGTTAATTTATATACTTCGATAGCAATTTGTATAATGTTAAGTGGACTGTATTTCTGCAATAATCTCTTAATCTCACAAATCGATCCTCTACACATTAGGGGGGGTTTATATTACACATATGCAGCCAATCAAATTACAGTAATAGCTACATACATTGATGAGGTTCCTTCTCTTATAGTACAGCAGGTTAGTCCACCAGGTATAACTAGGGTGTAGACACCAAATTATCCTCTTTGAGGTAGCTTCCATATCACCCAGTAACTGGTGCACAAAATCTTGCATCCTCGTCTTGACCTGTCAAAAGTGTGCTAGCTGTGAAGCCAGAATCCTATATATGACAAGCTATATCAGAGAAAACACTATACAGTACATGGAACATTAAAGACCTGGCTTAATTACCTTTAGTATGAGGCGATTTCGCGTTCTAACCGGCTAACCCTATATCCTGACATTAATGGCCATAAATGAATGATAAACGGGTTTCGGATAGACACTTAACTTGTATTTGTAGACAGCGTGTTGACAATGGTACACCTTTGGGTTCCATAACACTACGTCCAAGTAAATTTAACAGGAGCCGAATTTGCTCCCGTGTGAGCCTCTGGTCTCATATAAACAACAATGGCTGCCCTCCTTCCTCCACTCTGACGCCTGGCTTACATTGTCCAGATTTCAGAACGTGATAGAAGGGTCACATTTACTCTACTTTAATATTGATAATTAAGTTAATTTATATAAGATGTTTTTATGATGGTAAAGTCCAAAGACTTATGTATTTAAGAATAATTCCCAGCAGAATAGCTGGTGAATTATAATAGTATGTGGTGATGATATCCCGTTTTCTATAGACGGTAATTCCACTACAAGTTACGTTTTCTATGGGTAACTTGTTGGTAATACAGCTATTATCTGTATGATATATTAAATGGTGTCGGATTTTCCGACACTGCACAAACAACAGGGCTCCATCAAGGAACATATAGTCGCCACACACAACGAGACGATCACCAAGAATATTTTGACGAGCAACACCGAAATAATTGATAGATACAATGACAATAGAAGATTAGACATCAGTGGAGCGCTGCATGTCAAGAAATCTAGACCAGCAATCAAAAGGTGCTGACACTAGAGCCACTAACAGGAAGGAGATGACACCAAAGCCACTAACAGGAAGGAGATGACACCAGAGCCACTAACAGGAAGATGACACCAGAGCCACTAACAGGAAGGAGCTGACACCAGAGCCACTAACAGGAAGGAGCTGACACCAGAGCCACTAACAGGAAGGAGCTGACACTAGAGCCACTAACAGGAAGGAGATGACACCAGAGCCACTAACAGGAAGGAGCTGACACCAGAGCCACTAACAGGAAGGAGCTGACACTAGAGCCACTAACAGGAAGGAGATGACACCAGAGCCACTAACAGGAAGGAGCTGACACTAGAGCCACTAACAGGAAGGAGCTGACACCAGAGCCACTAACAGGAAGGAGCTGACACCAGAGCCACTAACAGGAAGGAGCTGACACTAGAGCCACTAACAGGAAGGAGATGACACCAGAGCCACTAACAGGAAGGAGCTGACACTAGAGCCACTAACAGGAAGGAGCTGACACCAGAGCCACTAACAGGAAGGAGCTTACACCAGAGCCACTAACAGGAAGGAGCTGACACCAGAGCCACTAACAGGAAGGAGCTGACACCAGAGCCACTAACAGGAAGGAGCTTACACCAGAGCCACTAACAGGAAGGAGCTGACACTAGAGCCACTAACAGGAAGGAGCTGACACTAGAGCCACTAACAGGAAGGAGATGACACCAGAGCCACTAACAGGAAGGAGCTGACACTAGAGCCACTAACAGGAAGGAGATGACACCAGAGCCACTAACAGGAAGGAGCTGACACCAGAGCCACTAACAGGAAGGAGCTGACACTAGAGCCACTAACAGGAAGGAGATGACACCAGAGCTACTAACAGGAAGGAGCTGACACCAGAGCCACTAACAGGAAGGAGATGACACCAGAGCCACTAACAGGAAGGAGCTGACACTAGAGCCACTAACAGGAAGGAGCTGACACTAGAGCCACTAACAGGAAGGAGATGACACCAGAGCCACTAACAGGAAGGAGATGACACCAGAGCCACTAACAGGAAGGAGCTGACACCAGAGCCACTAACAGGAAGGAGCTCACACCAGAGCCACTAACAGGAAGGAGCTCACACCAGAGCCACTAACAGGAAGGAGCTGACACTAGAGCCACTAACAGGAAGGAGATGACACTAGAGCCACTAACAGGAAGGAGATGACACCAGAGCCACTAACAGGAAGGAGCTCACACCAGAGCCACTAACAGGAAGGAGCTCACACCAGAGCCACTAACAGGAAGGAGCTGACACCAGAGCCACTAACAGGAAGGAGCTGACACTAGAGCCACTAACAGGAAGGAGCTGACACTAGAGCCACTAACAGGAAGGAGATGACACCAGAGCCACTAACAGGAAGGAGCTGACATTAGAGCCACTAACAGGAAGGAGCTGACACTAGAGCCACTAACAGGAAGGAGCTGACACCAGAGCCACTAACAGGAAGGAGCTGACACTAGAGCCACTAACAGGAAAGAGCTGACACCAGAGCCACTAACAGGAAGGAGCTGACACCAAAGCCACTAACAGGAAGGAGCTGACACCAGAGCCACTAACAGGAAGGAGCTCACACCAGAGCCACTAACAGGAAGGAGCTGACACCAGAGCCACTAACAGGAAGGAGCTGACACTAGAGCCACTAACAGGAAGGAGATGACACCAGAGCCACTAACAGGAAGGAGCTGACATTAGAGCCACTAACAGGAAGGAGCTGACACTAGAGCCACTAACAGGAAGGAGCTGACACCAGAGCCACTAACAGGAAGGAGCTCACACCAGAGCCACTAACAGGAAGGAGCTGACATTAGAGCCACTAACAGGAAGGAGCTGACACCAGAGCCACTAACAGGAAGGAGCTGACATTAGAGCCACTAACAGGAAGGAGCTGACACCAGAGCCACTAACAGGAAGGAGCTGACATTAGAGCCACTAACAGGAAGGAGCTCACACCAGAGCCACTAACAGGAAGGAGCTGACATTAGAGCCACTAACAGGAAGGAGCTGACACTAGAGCCACTAACAGGAAGGAGCTGACATTAGAGCCACTAACAGGAAGGAGATGACACCAGAGCCACTAACAGGAAGGAGCTGACACCAGAGCCACTAACAGGAAGGAGATGACACCAGAGCCACTAACAGGAAGGAGCTGACACCAGAGCCACTAACAGGAAGGAGATGACACCAGAGCCACTAACAGGAAGGAGCTGACACCAGAGCCACTAACAGGAAGGAGCTGACACTAGAGCCACTAACAGGAAGGAGCTGACACCAGAGCCACTAACAGGAAGGAGCTGACACTAGAGCCACTAACAGGAAGGAGCTGACACTAGAGCCACTAACAGGAAGGAGATGACACCAGAGCCACTAACAGGAAGGAGCTGACACTAGAGCCACGAACAGGAACGAGATGACACCAGAGCCACTAACAGGAAGGAGCTGACACCAGAGCCACTAACAGGAAGGAGCTGACACTAGAGCCACTAACAGGAAGGAGATGACACCAGAGCCACTAACAGGAAGGAGCTGACACTAGAGCCACTAACAGGAAGGAGATGACACCAGAGCCACTAACAGGAAGGAGCTGACACCAGAGCCACTAACAGGAAGGAGCTGACACTAGAGCCACTAACAGGAAGAAGCTGACACCAGAGCCACTAACAGGAAGGAGATGTAGCCATGTATATCCACACCTGGTTCTGTTTTTCAGTAATTCACTTAACACTTCGACAAACAAAATCCTGCTTTCGAACCTGGCGAGAATTGTTAAACTTTGGGAGGTGTGTTTGGTAAAGCCAGAGATGTGTCCGCCGCTTAAACAAACTCCTGCACATTACCGGCCTGGCAACCATCTAGAGCTTTAATTCTTTACCAATATCCATGGCATTGCAGCCATTTAAAATTTTCTCCTGGATGGCTTGCGTTTCTGCACTTGTTAGGAGCGACTTCAAGGTTAATGCAGGTTTACAACACACACACACAACATGCCACGTGGTAGCTCCGAGGATCAATATTTGCGCTGCCCGGTCTCTGACCATGACTTCTGGTTGATGGTTTTGTCAACCAGGCTGCTTGATACCTGGTTGATGGGGTTCTGGGAGTTCTTCTACTCCCCAAGCCCGGCCCGAGGCCAGGCTTGACTTGTGAGAGTTTGGTCCACCAGGCTGTTGCTTGGAGCGGCCCGCAGGCCCACATACCCACCACAGCCCGGTTGGTCCGGCACTCCTAGGAGAAAACTATCTAGTTATCTCTTGAAGATGTCCACGGTTGTTCCGGCAATATTTCTTATAGTCGCTGGGAGGGTGTTGAACAACCGCGGACCTCTGATGTTTATACAGTGTTCTCTGAGCAGAGGTGCCATAGGCACCTCTGCTCTTCACTGGTTCAATCTTGCATTTTCTTCCATATCGTTCACTCCAGTACGTTGTTATTTTACTGTGTAGATTTGGGACCTGGCCCTCCAGTATTTTCCATGTGTATATTATTTGGCATCTCTCTCGTCTCCTTTCTAGAGAGTACATTTGGAGAGCTTTGAGACGATCCCAATAATTTAGGTGCTTTATCGCGTCTATGCGTGCCGTATATGTTCTCTGTATTCCCTCTATTTCAGCATCTCTCCTGCTCTGAAGGGGAAAGTGAGTACTGAGCAGTACTCAAGACAGGACATCACAAGTGACTTGAAGAGTACAACCATTGTGATGGGATCCCTGGATTTGAAGGTTCTTGTAATCCATCCTATCATTTTTCTGGCTGACGGAATATTTGCTTGGTTATGCTCCCTAAACGGGTCCGTCTAATTACCGCAAGCTACCACAAGCTACAAAGCTTCAGAAAGCTTCCTGGCAATACGTTAGTAATGAATAAATATGATATGTTAGGTTAGGCTGACCTAACCTAACCTAACCTAACCTAACCGACGCTTGGATCGTCGACTTGATTTGGCGTCACCAGCTCTTTTATTTTCGTCTAATTTCTTTATAAAAAGATACTTTTTCAGATTAAAATTATGTTTTCTCGTGTTGTACATTCAGCACCAACATTATAATGAGTAAATATATCATTTATTCATTACTAACGTATTGCCAGGAAGCTTAGTGAAGCTTGTGTAGCTTGTGGTAGCTTGTGGTAATTAGACGGACCGCCATAAACGTTAGGTCGTCAGACATCATTATTCCCAAATCCTTGACATGCTGTTTTTATACTATGGGAAGATTCGATTGTGTTTTGTACCCTGTAATATGCTTCAGATCCTCATTTTTGCCGTACCTGAGTACCTGAAATTTATCTGTTAAACATCATGTTATTTTCTGCTGCCCAATCGAAAACTTTGTTGACATCTGCTTGTAATTTTTCAATGTCTTCAGCAGAGGTAATTTTCATGCTGATTTTTGTGTCATCTGCGAAGGATGACACGAAGCTGTGACTTGTATTTTTGTCTATATCTGATATGAGAATAAGGAACAGCAGTGGTGCAAGGACTGTACCTTGAGGTACAGAACTTTTAACTGCGCTTGGACTCGATTTTATTTGATTGACTGTTACTCTTTGTGTTCTGTTCGACAGGAAATTGAGTATCCAGCGTCCTATTTTTCCAGTTATTCCCATTGACCTCATTTTGTGTGCTATCACCCCATGGTCACATTTGTCGAACGCCTTTGGAAAGTCTGTGTATACAACATCTGCATTTTGCTTTTCTTCTAGAGCTTCTGTGATTTTGTCATAGTGGTTGAGTAATTGTGACAGACAGGATCTTCCCGCTCTAAATCCATGTTGTCCTGGGTTGTGTAGCTCATTGTTTTCCATAAAACTAGAAATTTGATTCCTAATCACTCTTTCAAACACTTTTATTATGTGTGATGTTAGTGCAACTGGCCTATAATTTTTTGCCAAGGCTTTACTCCCCTCTTTGTGCAACGGAGCTATATCTGCAGATTTAAGTGCTGCTGGTATCTCCCCTGTATCCTGGCTCTTTCTCCATATTACGCTGAGTGCTCTCGCTACTGGTACTTTAGATTTCTTTATGAATATTGAATTTCATGAGTCAGGCCCAGGAGCTGAGTGCATAGGCATATTGTCAATTTCTCTTTCAAAGTCTTCCGAGTTTGTGGTAATATCCGTTATATTATCTGCAGCTTAAATGTCATTCATAAAGAAGCTGTCTGGGTCATCAACTTTCATGTTGTTTATTGGTGTGCTAAACATAGCCTCATACTGGCTTCTTAGAATTTCACTAATCTCTTTGTTGTCCTCTGTGTACGTACCTTCATTTGTAATTAACGGTCCAATACTGGTCGAGGTTTTGGATTTTGATTTTACGTATGTGAAAAAATACTTCGGATTTTTCTTTATCTCTTGTATAGCTTTCTGTTCCAATTCCATTTCCTCAGACTCATATGATCGCTTCAACGTTTGTTCTATTTCTTCGATCTCTCTGCTTAGAGGCTGTTGGACGCCGCTTCACCAATCTGACAGAAGATTCACAGCCTGATTGATCAAGTACCCTTAGATGTTTATATCAAATTCCCTCCTGATAACGAAAAAAGAAATCTGGTAGTTTTGCATATTGACAGGGCCTCCTTGTCTCGTAAGGAGTAATTTCAGTAGACGAATTGTACGTTGGGGGAGGGGGGGGGGTGGGAGTGATATTGGGCCAACTGTCTTCTTTAATAATACATCGCATTTTGACGTCAGAATCCCTAACAGTCAAAATATAATGTAGACAAAATTATACTGGCTCATAATTACGTTTTCTATACGTGGGCCCATTGGTTAGATAAGTTAAATTCTGGCAATTTAGTACATCATTTAAGCGACGTTGTTACATTTTAGTGACGTTGTAGGGCGTGCAGCGGGGTGTCCGTGAAGCCCACTACTGACCACTTTCTATTCAAGTTAGAAAAGCTATTCTCGGAGAGTGAAAACATCATTTTCTTCAGATGTATGGTCGGTCTTTGATTATATTATTATATGTAGTTAAAGCATTTACTTCCTTTAACTACATATAATAATAATGAAGACGAAGGAAAGACCAATATATGTGTAAGTGAATTAAAAAACAAATTTTTGGATGTAGCCTACATCATTTTTCAAGGTACTATATACAATGTGATATACATTATATATATATACAATGTGATATATATATATATATATATATATATATATATATATATATATATATATATATATATATATATATATATATACAATGTTATATACATTATATATATATATATACAATGTTATATACATTTATACTAGTTATACTATTTCCTTCACCAGGGTAATAGGACCCTCGAACACCCGACCTCGAGCATGAGAAGCGAGTGCTTTATCGACTGAGCTACGGAGCTAGCTGTAGAGAGTGGGCAGAGTACTCTCTCTCTCATGCTAGAGTTCGCGTGTTCCAGGCTCCTATTGCCCTGGTGAGTGAAATGTTACTATCCACGGTATTATGGTTGACAATGTATGCAACGTACTGTATACATTGTATACAGAACGTTTCTTCAAGAAGTGCAGGACTAACCAGGCTGTGGTGGGTATGTGGGCCTGCGGGCCGCTCCAAGCACCAGCCTGTTGGACCAAACTCTCACAAGTCAAGCCTGGCCTCGGGCCGGGCTTGGAGAGTAGAACTCCCAGAATCCCTTACAGGTACAATCCAGGTACTTTGAGAAAGGATGTAGGTTACATACGAAATTTTGGTTTTTAATATACTTCTTGAGGTTATCTTGAGATGATTTCGGGGCTTTTTAGTGTCCCCGCGGCCCGGTCCTCGACCAGGCCTCCACCCCCAGGAAGCAGCCCGTGACAGCTGACTAACACCCAGGTACCTATTTTACTGCTAGGTAACAGGGGCATAGGGTGAAAGAAACTCTGCCCATTGTTTCTCGCCGGCGCCTGGGATCGAACCCAGGACCACAGGATCACAAGTCCCGCGTGCTGTCCGCTCGGCCGACCGGCTCCCCCTTGTATACTTGCCCATATATTTTGGGTCTTTCCTTCACCTTCATTCCAGCACTGCGGTGTTCTCAACGTGGTATGGCCGTTGAGAACACTTGGACGGTAGGGCGACGGTCTCGCTTCTTGCAGGTCGGCGTTCAATCCCGACCGTCCAAGTGGTTGGGCACCATTCCTTCCCTCCGTTCCATCCCAAATCCTTATCCTGACCCCTTCCCAGTGCTATATAGTTGTAATGGCTTGGCGCTTTCCCCCTGATAGTTCCCTTCCCTTCCAGCACTGCGGCATTGTAGTTTATCAATAACAATAATATTATTGAGAAAATCCACGGGGGGGGGGGGGGGGGTGAGGCGCCGCGAACCTGAGTCCGCGGCATTCCTAGGCGCTTACTCTACCACTGTACCACCAAGGACCTATCAAATTTTACAACCGGATTTCCACTGAAATCCCAGGAAGTGTAGAGGCCCCTCCCGAAGCCAGTCCAAGTTTTACGTAAGACTGGCAAGTCTTACCGTAAACTAGTTCAACACCTGGACCTGGACAATCGCCCCAACTTCAGGTACACACACAACATCACAGTAACGTGGTACATATCTATGACAAAGTCCAGCAGGTACGGTGAGGCGTCGGAAACCGTCGCCTCACCGTACCGGGGATATTGTCCATGATGTATATCACCTTGGTGTGATTTTCTGTGTAAATAATATTATTATTGTGTTACGGCGCCGCCGCTGACAATAACCATCTAAAGAAGAGTGCAAAAAATTGTGCGAAATGTAGAGCTGTGATGTTATTGACCAGCAGTTATATGAAGACATTTTGGACTGCAGAACGTTACATATCAAGTCTGGCCAACGTGTGAATATCAAGACCTGAAGAGATTGTTAACTATTCGACACGTTCTAGTGAAGTCTTCTCATTTTTAATATTCTGAAATGACGCTAATGCTATCATATATATCATGACTTATGTGGTGTGGACTCTAATGTTCTCCCTACGCAAGAACTGTTCTGGAGAACACACTACCCAGTAAGTTCACTAATGGTGGTGAACATGACTCGAGGCCCTCACATGGACGAGCAGCCCTCAGCGTGCTGGGGTTCCCACCAATACTCTTTATAATATTTCCTGCCAGCTGTTGGCCCTGGGCGAAAGGTGGAGGCAGTCTTAAAACAAAATAATCCTACAACAGTTACTTTTATTAAATACTATAGAAAAAAGTGTTGGCCTAAGACACCTACCGCTACCGACGATGGTTTCACTTAGGCAAGTGTTGTGGATGACAGCTGCCTACTGATCATACCTGGGGTAGCCTGTGAACCATTTCCCAAGTTGTTCTACTTCCACAGCCAAGCCTAGGGGGTAGGCTGGTCTGGTGACTGGCCTGCTCCGCGAGGTTGTCTTCACGGCCTGCAGGTCTACAGTCCCTGGACAGTATCCATTCGCCTGAAGCGATGTCGGTGAAGCAGACAAAGAGGTTGAGTGGTGTGGCCCTCAGCAGCAAGCTACAGGGTGATGGCAGCAGACACACACACACAGTGTAACAGGACAACGAGCAAGTCTGTCTACGACTAAGTGTACTGACTATTACTGCTGCACTACCGGGTGTAGTGACTTCCACTGATCACTTGTGCTCACCTCTGTATGGCTCTCTTTAGCATGCTCCCAAACCTAAACAATTTATTTGGCTCAGATGTAATACAACTTATCAGTTAAAGAATATTACTTTGTGTTTTCCTGTAAAACTGGGTGTGTTGTGACTATGTTGTTGTCTTACTGGGGGTGCTAGTGTGCGGTGAGTATGTTGGTGTGTTACTGGGTGTGTTGTGACTATGTTGTTGTCTTACTGGGGGTGCTAGTGTACGGTGAGTATGTTGGTGTGTTACTGGGTGTGTTGTGACTATGTTGTTGTCTTACTGGGGGTGCTAGTGTACGGTGAGTATGTTGGTGTGTTACTGGGTGTGTTGTGAAAATGTGGTGTGTTACCGGGTGTGCTAGTGTGCGGTGAGTATGTTGGTGTGTTACTGGGTGTGTTGTGACTATGTTGTTGTCTTACTGGGGGTGCTAGTGTGCGGTGAGTATGTTGGTGTGTTACTGGGTGTGTTGTGAAAATGTGGTGTGTTACCGGGTGTGCTAGTGTGCGGTGAGTATGTTGGTGTGTTACTGGGTGTGTTGTGAAAATGTGGTGTGTTACCGGGTGTGCTAGTGTGCGGTGAGTATGTTGGTGTGTTGCTGGGTGTGTTGTGAATATGTGGTGTGTTACCGGGTGTGCTAGTGTGCGGTGAGTATGTTGGTGTGTTACAGGGGGTGTTGTGAATATGTGGTGTGTTACCGGGTGTGCTAGTGTGCGGTATGTTGGTGTGTTACTGTGGGTGCTAGTGTGCGGTATGTGTGTTACTGGGGGTGCGGGTGTGTTGTGAGTATGTTGGTGTGTTTCTGGGTGTGTTGTGAATATGTGGTGTGTTACCGGGTGTGCTAGTGTGCGGTGAGTATGTTGGTGTGTTACAGAGGGTGTTGTGAATATGTGGTGTGTTACCGGGTGTGCTAGTGTGCGGTGAGTATGTTGGTGTGTTACAGAGGGTGTAGTGAATATGTGGTGTGTTACCGGGTGTGCTAGTGTGCGGTGAGTATGTTGGTGTGTTACTGTGGGTGCTAGTGTGCGGTATGTGTGTTACTGGGGGTGCGGGTGTGTTGTGAGTATGTTGGTGTGTTTCTGGGTGTGTTGTGAATATGTGGTGTGTTACCGGGTGTGCTAGTGTGCGGTGAGTATGTTGGTGTGTTACAGAGGGTGTTGTGAATATGTGGTGTGTTACCGGGTGTGCTAGTGTGCGGTGAGTATGTTGGTGTGTTACTGTGGGTGCTAGTGTGCGGTATGTGTGTTACTGGGGGTGCGGGTGTGTTGTGAGTATGTTGATGTGTTTCTGGGTGTGTTGTGAATATGTGGTGTGTTACCGGGTGTGCTAGTGTGCGGTGAGTATGTTGGTGTGTTACAGGGGGTGTTGTGAATATGTGGTGTGTTACCGGGTGTGCTAGTGTGCGGTGAGTATGTTGGTGTGTTACTGGGTGTGTTGTGAAAATGTGGTGTGTTACCGGGTGTGTTACCGGGTGTGCTAGTGTGCGGTGAGTATGTTGGTGTGTTGCTGGGTGTGTTGTGAAAATGTGGTGTGTTACCGGGTGTGTTACCGGGTGTGCTAGTGTGCGGTGAGTATGTTGGTGTGTTACTGGGTGTGTTGTGAAAATGTGGTGTGTTACCGGGTGTGTTACCGGGTGTGCTAGTGTGCGGTGAGTATGTTGGTGTGTTGCTGGGTGTGTTACTGTGTTACTGGACGTGTGGGCGTGTTACTGGACGTGTGGGCGTGTTACTGGAAGTGTGGGCGTGTTACTGGACGTGTGGGCGTGTTACTGGAAGTGTGGGCGTGTTGGTATGTTACTGGACGTGTTGGTGTGTTACCGGGTGTGTTGGTGTGTTACTGGGTGTGTTGGTGTGTTACTGGGTGTGTTGGTGTGTTACTGGATACGTTCGTGTGTTACTGGATATGTTCGTGTGTTACTGAGTGTGTTGGTGTGTTATTGAGTATGTTACAGAGTGTGTTGGTGTGTTACTGAGTGTATTGGTGCGTTACTGAGTGTATTGGTGTGTTACTGAGTGTGTTGTGTGTTACTGGGTGTGTTGGTGTGTTACTGAGTGTGTTGGTGTGTTACTGAGTGTGTTGGTGTGTTACTGAGTGTGTTGGTGTGTTACTGAGTGTGTTGGTGTGTTACTGAGTGTGTTGGTGTGTTACTGGGTGTGTTGGTGTGTTACTGAATGTGTTGGTGTGTTACTGAATGTGTTGGTGTGTTACTGAGTGTGTTGGTGTGTTACTGGATGTGTTGGTGTGTTACTGAATGTGTTGGTGTGTTACTGAATGTGTTGGTGTGTTACTGAATGTGTTGGTGTGTTACTGAATGTGTTGGTGTGTTACTGAATGTGTTGGTGTGTTACTGAATGTGTTGGTGTGTTACTGAATGTGTTGGTGTGTTACTGAATGTGTTGGTGTGTGACTGAATGTGTTGGTGTGTGACTGAATGTGTTGGTGTGTTACTGAATGTGTTGGTGTGTTACTGAATGTGTTGGTGTGTTACTGAATGTGTTGGTGTGTTACTGGATGTGTTGGTGTGTTACTGGATGTGTTGGTGTGTTACTGGATGTGTTGGTGTGTTACTGGATGTGTTGGTGTGTTACTGGATGTGTTGGTGTGTTACTGGGTGTGTTGGTGTGTTACTGGGTGTGTTGGTGTGTTACTGGATGTGTTGGTGTGTTACTGGATGTGTTGGTGTGTTACTGGGTGTGTTGGTGTGTTATTGAATGTGTTGGTGTGTTACTGAATGTGTTGGTGTGTTACTGGATGTGTTGGTGTGTTACTGGATGTGTTGGTGTGTTACTGGATGTGTTGGTGTGTTACTGGATGTGTTGGTGTGTTACTGGATGTGTTGGTGTGTTACTGAATGTGTTGGTGTGTTACTGAATGTGTTGGTGTGTTACTGGATGTGTTGGTGTGTTACTGGATGTGTTGGTGTGTTACTGGATGTGTTGGTGTGTTACTGGATGTGTTGGTGTGTTACTGGATGCGTTGGTGTGTTACTGGGTGTGTTGGCGTGTTACTGGGTGTGTTGGTGTGTTACTGGGTGTGTTGGTGTGTTACTGGGTGTGTTGGTGTGTTACTGGGTGTGTTGGCGTGTTACTGGGTGTGTTGGTGTGTTACTGGGTGTGTTGGCGTGTTACTGGGTGTGTTGGTGTGTTACTGGGTGTGTTGGTGTGTTACTGAATGTGTTGGTGTGTTACTGAATGTGTTGGTGTGTTACTGGATGTGTTGGTGTGTTACTGGATGTGTTGGTGTTACTGAGTGTGTTGGTGTGTTACTGAGTGTGTTGGTGTGTTACTGGGTGTGTTGGTGTGTTACTGGATGTGTTGGTGTTACTGAGTGTGTTGGTGTGTTACTGAGTGTGTTGGTGTGTTACTGGATGTGTTGGTGTGTTAGTGGATGTGTTGGTGTGTTAGTGAGTATGCTACTGAGTGTGTTGGTGTGTTACTGAGTGTGTTCGTGTGTTACTGAGTGTGTTGGTGTGTTACTGGGTGTGTTGGTGTGTTACTGGGTGTGTTGGTGTGTTACTGGGTGTGTTACTGGGTGTG